>NW_024425008.1:35330265-35425077 GCF_017311325.1 Ursus maritimus
CCCCCCCCCCCATGAATCATGTGAATTTCCTGCATAGGCAGCTGGATTTGCAAATAGTGACTTCAACAATGAGTTTTGAAGCACAGGTGTTTTTTAAACAAATTCTAGGAGGGGTGGGTGATAGAAGAAAGAACCATAGACAAAATAGTTCTAAGCCAGAGGCTGATGGAGGTGGTGAAGGATGTACACCTGCACAGGCTCCAACGTGAACAGGAGTATTTGACACACCCATGTACGTGAACGTACAAACCATGGACAGAGTCTAACCCGACACACAATCTCACAAAACACAAAATGGAAGTGCTATCCTTACGTCTTATGTTACGTGAAGCATCACTTGATAATACTTCATCATAAAACTCGAGGTTCAAGACAAGATAAAGATAGAAGAAGAAATGTGACTGTTCCATGGTGGGCTGTAAAAGCTCTAAAGGTTCTTAGGACATCTGGAGTCGTCCTAGAAGGGAGGAGGAAGCAGGGCCCAGAGATGTTTCTTAGGTTCACTTGTCGAAAGCATGAGTGGCCCGATCTATTTTCATCCCGCTGCCCCTAATTTTTAGTCCTAGCCCTTGGTGGAACTTGGGGTCACTCTGAAACATGCTCTGTATATAAGAACTGTAAGTCTTTGAGGGGGCCTCTCAAAATTCAGGTAGGCTTTTGAATATAATGCATATGGAGCAATTTGCAGCTCATCTGTTTCCAAATGAAATTTATGCATTGCAGTTACATCATTCAATAGATGTGACATTGGCCGCTTGGGTCAAGAAAACTCAATGCTGTGTTACCATTCCAGTAGAGATAAAATGATACTTGTGAACAAAATAGTTAAAAAATGGAATAAATTTAATAAATTTCTAAACACATTCATTCCTAAAGATTGGACCAGCAGTTTGTTCATTTATTCAGCAGTTTCAATGGACCAGAAATTCCATAAACACTGGAGGACAAAGATGATTAAGACATACCAATTCATTTATTCCATGACTATATGTTGAGAATCTACTGTATGTTGGGGTCTTTTTTAAAAGCTGGAGATAGAGCAGTGAACAAGACAAAGTCCTTGTCCTCATGGAGTTCATATTCAAGAGTGGGATAAAAATGGTAAACAAATAAATAGAAGTATAATGCCAGTAGTGTGAAATGTTATAGGTATGTAGCAGGGTAAGTGGTTAAAGAGTGAGTGTGTGTGTGTGTGTGTGTGTGTGTGTGTGTGTTTCTGTCAGTGGATGTGTTAAATAAGGTGGTCAATTGAAGCTGAAGAGGATAGAGGATCTGGGGGAATAGTGTCAGGCTGGGGGAAGGTCAAGTGTGAAGTCTTCAAGGAAAGTGGGATATCGGTGTGTTTGAGGCATACCAAGATGGTTGGTATGGCTAGAGCAGAAATACTGAAGAGGAGAGTTAGGAGATGGGGGTGGAGAGATGACAGGGACCAAGTCATGGCGTGCCTTGTAGACCATGATGAATGACGGGATCTGAGTGTGAAGGGTTTGGAGGATTTGGGCTGTGAATAGCCCCCCTGCCAGCTGTGTGGAGAACTGACTAGAGCCGGGCAAGCTTGGAAGCAGGGAACTGAGAGGTGATTACAGTAGTTTAGATGAGACATGACAGTGACTTGGACAACAGTGAAGCAATGTAGGTGATGAGAAATGATGAGGTATTTTGAATGTTGCACTGATCAGTAGTGGGAAGGAGTAATAATGAATGGTTTGAATGGAGAGGGTGGGGGGTAGTGTCATAGGAAGGAAGGAGTTAAGAATAATACTGAAGTTTTTGTTCTAAGAAACTGGATGCAAGACAGGGGTCATATACTTGCATGGGGGAGTCCAGGGGAGGACCAGATTGGGGGAGTTAAAGAATTTTGTTTTAACAGGTTAAATTGGAGATGCCTATTAGATATTCAGAGGGACAGTTGGATATATGAGCCTGGGTCTCACGGAATATAGTGGGAACAGAGATATAAATGTGGGGGCCATGGTATATAAATAATAATTAAATCCATGAGACTAAACACAACCAACTTGGGTATGAGTGTACAGGGAACTTAAGGACTGAACCCTGAGTTTTGTCACATATACTGGTTGGGAAGAGAAAGAGTAGGCAACAGAGGAGATGCAGAGAGATTTGCCAGTAAAGGGAATAAAAGCCAGGAGAAACTGTTATCCCAGAAACCAGGCAAAGAAACAGTAATAAGCCATAAAAAAGCCTCCAAGCCATCCAGTAAGATGAGTGCTGAGAACTGACCATGGGATTTGGCAAGACACAACCTTCTCCCTCAGGAGCTCAGAGAATAGTGGGAGTTGGAAAAACAAGAAAACAGATAAATTGCTCTATGTGGTGGAAGCCATCTTCTAGAAATGTAAAGAAATTTCTGGAGATGGGTTGAAGATGGAGCAAAGAACTCTCCTTTTGGAGTCAAGGGGATTTGGAGGAGAAGGATGCCTGAGGAAAGATGCCTGCAGGAGATGTACTTTTGGGCAGAGGGAAAAGAACTAAGATTCATAAAATTTAAATATTTTTTCTAGCTGCTTGTTAATTTTTTTTTTACAATCACTCATTTAAGACTGCTATATTTCCCTTCCCAATTTAATATCCCACTACTATTACCCCATGCATATTTTGTCAATTATCAATACACATGATTACTATATTATAAGGACATTACATACATTTCATCACATCCTACTCCATTTGGAGGATACTTTAAGAATTGTATTTTTCTTTGTTGTAGTCTTTATCTTTTAATTTTAGAGTGGGGGAGGGACAGAGGGAAAGGGAGAGAGAGAGAATCTCAAATAGGGTCCATGCCCAGCGTGGAGCCCAATACAGGGCTTGATCTCACAACCCTAAGATCATGACCTGAGCTGAAATCAAGAGTTGGATGCTTGACTGACTGAGCCACTCAGACGCCTCTGTAGTCTTTATCTTTTAATGACATTTTAATTTCCTTTCATAACTGTGTGCAAGTGTAGAGAACTTAGTCTTAACAATAATAGCTGCTATGTACCTAACACTTGTCATGTGTGAGGCACTGTTCTAAGAACTTCACATGTATTTATTTTGTTCTCACAAACACTCCTAATGCTTCTATTGTCCTTTTTGTGTGTGTGTGATAACTGAGGGACAGAAAGGTTAAGTAACTTGCTCAAGGCCGCACAGCAATGGCAGTGTCAGTATTAGAGCTAAGCTCTGGCTTAAAAGCCCACCATGTTGAGCAGTATGCTTCAGTATGCTTCTATACGTATTATTGTTATAGCTCTGCTGTCCTGGGATGGGCAGCTGTTAGGGAAAAACCTTCAAGGGGTAGTCTCTCTTAGACTAAAGCTGCGATGTTCTAAAGACTCAGGAATTCAGTTGCTGCTGGCGATTTCCGAATGCACCAGTAGGACCCAGACACTGGATACCGGATCCTCATCCACACGAGGAAGAGAGCATTAGTGCTTTTACATTGCCTGCAGGTTGTCATGGAACTGTGTCAGGATTTACATTCAATCAGCTCATATATGGGGAGGGCTGTGGTAAAAGGAGCTTGTGTTTGTGATGGAAAAGACTCTTTGCAAATGGAAAAGTTCATGTCATTCGGATCTTCGAAGTAGGAGGCTCCTGTCTTCATTCCCTTTTATAATGTAACTGAAAGCGTAATGATGACTGTGTACTCAAAAAGGTACAGGGTGTAAATCAAAGCAATGGTGATTGGGAATGCCTGCTATGGGCAAAGCATGGCCTTGGGGAAAGTGGCTGTGATTTCCTGAGAAGTAAAATCATAGAGTAGCCAAAATCCTTAAGGTGCTTTGATGCTCAAATAACAGTAAGTATATACACAATTGAAATATAACATAATTTCATCCTAGTGGAATCTAGTGGTAGTTCAGCCTTTGTTTGATTGCTAAGGTATTTTTTATAGGCTGACTTGATCCCTAAAGATGGTTTTATCCTCTTTCTTTCTTATACTAGATGGATAATATTGGTTCAACCAATAGATGGGGATCGGAATACATCACTTTCAAAAGCACTTGAGGCCTCTTCCTTTAGTAAATTTGAGGGCCCACCTTTGATCTAAAAGTTTTTGAAATTAGGTATCAGCCAGTTTTCTTTTCCTGGCAGAAAGAGGGTGTGGAATAAATAATCTTTGCTAAGATGTTTCCATGTCAAGTATTTTAGTAATTTACTTAAATCCCAGACCTCTTAATCTTGTTAGTTTTTCTCCCCCCCAGAGTGAAAGTCTTCTGTTTTCTTTATTCTGTTCTCATTAAAACGTTCTTCTCTGGGCACAGTCATTTTATTTTCAGAAAAGCTTACGGGAGCCAGACTTAAAATTTGCTCTTAATTTTTACAAATATAAAAAAAAAGCCTTCTGGGAAGTGGATACTATTTTCACCGTGGTACTCTCCCAATCTGCTATGTAATATTGTCGTGGATCATGTGACTGTAGGAGAAGGAGGGGACTGGGTGATTGTTTAGTTCTGGAAAAGAAGCTACTTCCTAACAGAGAGAGGATTTCAAATGGCCACATAGCAAAGCCAACATTCGCACAGGTTTCCTGTGGGCCACTTCCCCTTTGCTGAACCTGACCCAAAGCCAAGGTGAAGGAAGGGAAAATTTTCTCTTGTGCAATCTCAAATCTCTGATAATTCACCCAGCTGATCACTCTGTTGAAAAAAGTTATAACATTAGGCAACTATAAGCTTGAAGAATTTCATGAACTTTTTTTGAGGAACAATAAAATTTGTTTTGGAGATTAAGAGAAAAAGTAAGAATGAAAATGGAAAAATTGATGGGGCGCGTGGGTGGCTCAGTTAGTTAAGCGGCTGCCTTCTGCTCAGGTCATGATCTCAGGGTCTTGAGATCGAGTCCCGCATCAGCTCCCTGCTCAGTGGGGAGACTGCTTCTCCCTCTGCCCCCTCTCTCTCTCAAATAAATAAATAAAATCTTTAAAAAAATGGAAAAATTGAGATAAGCTATCACATTGACAACTACACTCACAAACTTTAGAACACTCAGAAAACAGAAGTAACTGAAAGGGTTAAGTTGTGATTACCGCATTTTAACTGTCATGCCTTAAAATATTTTATGTCCAATTTAATCCTTTCTGGACATATTTCAAAATGATTCAAACTTTATTTTTATCTTTATTTTTACCTTAAAAACTTATTAATTAAAAATATTTCTTTTAATTCAAGATAGGGACTGCCTAATAGATACTTAAAACCTTTTAGTACTCCCTCCCCCCATCTAGAGCCCCAGGAAAAGTCCAATAGTACAGCCACTGATTGTTATAAAAAAAAAAAAAAGAGTGTTCTAATGTTTGTTAATCTTACCATTTCATTTATGAATGGCATGAGGTAAATATATGAAAAGTGGCAAAAATACTTCTTTCACTAGTGGTGTGGTTAGTGGTGATTTTTTTTTTTTAAGTTGTGTTGCAGTTACACTACATTTTAGAATGTTCCCATGAAAAGTTATGAATCTTCCCAAGAACGTTAGTGAAATCTCTGGCCCCGAAGCCTGGAGGGCCGTTCAGGGTATTTCCCCAGTGTTAGTCATTTGATTTAAGGGGGGAAAGTGTTAGGATACCAATCGACGGACGAACTGTCCTAAGGGCCAGCAGAGACCTTGGCTGTGCGCGTCGCTCCGTGGCTGCTGCCAGGCCCGCACCCGGCACTGACTGCCCCAGAACGAAAGCAGGCCCCTCCGAAGTCGGGGTGTGGCCGCCCGCGCCTGCCCCCGTGCGCAGGGACGGCTTCTCCACCTTTGCTTACCTGCGTAGTGGTCAAACACGGTGGGCACGTACTCCTCCGGGAAGGCGTCGTTGGCGTAGCTCATCAGCAGGCAGGTCTTGCCCACGGCGCCGTCCCCCACCACCACACACTTCAGCATCTTCTTCTCCTCCGTGCCCCCGCAGCCGCAGCTGCTGTCACCTCCCTCCGTGCAGCTCATCCCCGCGGCTCCAGCTGCGGGCACCGTGCAGCTGCTGTGGCTTCTCCGGCTTCTCCCAAAGCCCATGGAGCGCGGGAAGCGAGCGAGCGGCAGGCTGGAGATCACTCTGCCTTACTCAGGGGGCCTGGGATCGCGCGGACCTGTCCGAGGCAGCGGGCACGTGCCCTCGTGCTTACCATGCTGGCCAGGAGAGGTAGCCCACATCTGGGAGAATGATTAAAAGCATCTGTCCCTTTTCCCTCCAGTTTGAGTTAAGAAACTCTCACTTTTCTCTGAATTCTAGGGGCTTCCTGGCAGTCTAGAAATTTCAACAGCCCGAGGGTGTCCGCCGTGCTCTTCCCCTCTCCAGCCCGGCTGAAGACTCGGTGGAATTCTGCTAAATCTTCCTCTTTTTCCACTTCACATCTAACATGGAGGGAAGCTGGGCTTTTTAATGGAGTTTTCCCCTTGCTTCCTCCAGCTTGCGAGTATCAGGAAATCATGGGTTTCCTGCTCATTCCATATTAGGATCAGTGGGCTGGGGAAGGCTGCAACAATGGGAGCTCTGTGTGTGTGTGTTTGTACTTGCGGGGAACGCTGCCAGGGCATGGAGTGGGAAAACACTAGGGGTCCCACTGCAGACTCAAGCTGTCAGACTTCCTGTTTCATCTGCCGCTGGGGAGGCTGTTTGCCTGGGGCTGGCTGGGAAGAAGCTGACGACAGGATGGAAACTGGGGAGTGCTGTCTGCCACAGAAACAGAGGGAATGGTTTAAGTGAGCGGAGAGAACCACACCAGCCGTTGTAGGATAACATATGACATCATCCCTCACTGAGTCACCAGTGAAAAGCTCTGCAAAGTAAAAATGGACAGTTCTTCACATACTTAAATGAGAAACCGTAGGCAATTCATCCAGGCGGTACAGAAGAAAACCTTCCAGAATGACACTGTTTCGAAGGGGAACATTCTTACAGGTCAGGCTTATGAGCTGCCACATTGGAGCGCGAGGCTCAGACGTGTACTCCAGACACAAACATCTTAATGGCTATAGCACATAAGAAATCAACCAGACATGGGACGCTTGCGTCTTCTTCTTAGCGAACAAACACACATGCGCTTGGCTCACAGTCTTGGAAATGAGAGTATGTGGGACGGCTTTATTGGTTTGCTACAGGTCCCCAAATGTTGCTTTTGCTTGGAGTTCCCTTTGTGATTTACTCCTATCCCCTTGGGCCAGCCTGGTCCTCTGCCATTACAAAGGAGCCATTGGCAGCTAATTTATTTGTCTCTTGGGTTGCTCAAAATGAAACTCCTTTGAAGCCCTGTGTTTGATTAATGTACTTGGTCTTAGAGAAGAAGTGGAACTCTGCAAATGATTTTGACACATGGATCAAGTACTTTTTTTGATGGGGGAGTCTCAGTTAATTTGAGGTTTGTGAATGCTTATTTTCAAGCATATAGATTACGCAATTGATTTGAGAAGGGTTTTTTTGTGTGTGGAGATGGGAGAGAAGTCTGTTTTAATAGCTGGCTAATAATAATCTAGGTAATATAATATATACAATAATATAGAATTTTACTATTATAATATGTATATGTAAAATGATACATACACGTATATATGCTACAGTGTAACAGATAGAGCCGCAAATTTCTTCTGGTTTAGATTATAGTAACATTCGCCATAGTGCTTAGTATCCCGATATTTTTTTCCTAGGCTGTGCTGCCCTTACAAACAGCTCCCAAAGCTCAATCATTGAAAGCTAACGGGTGTATTTCTTGCTCGCATTGTTATCCATTTTGCATATTTCTGTCACCCTCCTTCAGGGATCTAGAATGGTGGAGCAGCCACGTTGAGAACACGGATGATCACTGTGGCAGAGGAAGAAATTCGTGTGGTCAAATGGCATTGGCGACTAAAGCTTCCTTCTCAAGGTGACATTTCTGGATGCATTTATTGGCCAAAGCAAGTCACATACGCATGCTAGGTTCAACAGCGTCAGAAGTATCATCCTACCACGTGTCAGGAAGGAGGGGACCAAATATGGATGAACAGCTTGAACAGTTTAGAGAAGTTCAGATCACAGAGATAGTTTAGTCAGTTGCGATTACGGTAGCTGAACAAAAGTTGAATTCTTTTTGATTTGTGTCATTTGGGAGCATTTGAAGTCACCTATGACTATATGTGATTTACATAATTTTATTTTCATTTAGTCTACTTGAAACATCAGGAATATGTGATAATAAAATTGCAACTTGAAAACTTATGTTTTTCTTCTAGAAAAAACCCTCACGTGTGGAGGTGGCAGCCAAGCAAATCTGTGCAGGTAGAGTGGTTGACAGTGTCAGGAACCCCAAACTGAAGATGAACGAGACCACGTTGAGCACAATGGGATGATATGTGTTTGGCCGAACTTTGAGGGGGTTCTGACTTTGACCTTGTCCCTGAGATCAGGCAGTAAGTATGGCATGTAGTTACTTGTGAATACTCCCTTCAAATACGGAGTTCTCGAGCAATGGCTGCTTTCCTACACTACAAATAAACTTGAGCCCTCTGAACTCTTAGCATAAGGAAAAACTGAGAAATTGGATTGGGTGAAATTTAGCTACACCTGTGTCTATCCTAAATCTTGTGTCATTGCACACAGATATTTAAGTCCATGCCAATTGATATGTGACTACAAATTAGGACTTTGAAGAAGAGACTGGAAGCATCCAGGTGTGGTCCATGACCTCTAACTTAGGGGACTGGTACATCTGACAGATTGGATTGTATGCAAAGATGGGTCGTGGCTGTTAAGAATGTAAGCTCTATTTCTCAAAATTAACTTGTTTCATCACTGTTTACTGCCCCCTGCCCCGATTGAATATTTACAAGAAAAGAAGTTGGAGACATCCTGTGGAAAATGGCAAAGAATTTAAATTATAATAGCCTGCCGATTATATGGATCACATTGTCCATGTGAGAATAAATCTTTTTAAATATTAAAAGAGGGCTCGAGCCAGAGTAGCAGAATTTAAAGAAAAAAAAAAGTAAAGACAATCCAGCCTTGTTTTTATAGGTCCATGTGTCCATAGAACTGTGACTGCTACCTTGTTCAGATAGAATGGTCAAGAATATGCTTTAATTCCAAAGATTTATAGTTACATATTTAGAAGTGGTATGAAATTTGCTGAAATATTCTCAACCAGATGCCTGTATTTTAGGGATCTTGGGCCATTTGAATGATTGAGCAGTGGTTTCATAGCCACTAATTATTGGTTTACCTCGAGCACCAAGCTTACACAAACTACCAGTGCGTGGTGAAATCTTGTTGGGTGATACTTCCTGCTTTTTTTCTGAGATCTCAACTCCTGGGCTCCCTTCTGTCCTTTGAGCTCTTGCTTCACCGAATTTTCCCAAATGCCAACAGAGCATTTTTGCATAAAATTCTGACTTCTCTGATTGCTTTCAGTTTTAGTATGACTTTAATAAAAGAGCTCAGATTTTCCTCCTCTGTTTTTTTTTTTTTTCTTTTGTGCTTGAAACTTGAAGTTGTACAGGGAAATAAGGCAATTGGATCAGATACTCTGATTCTGGATCAGCCTCCTCGTAGCAGAATGTTTTGACTCCGGTCTTAAGAATGTCGGATGTGCTGTGGTTACGGTGATTCCGAGATGTCCAGCCCAGTGACGAGTCACTCCCGTTCCACAGGAAGCTCTCTCTGGGGCTTACGTGGAAGTCAGGCCTCTAGTGGTGGTAGGCAGGTGGGAGACAGAAAGGGGCAGCATAGTCTAGGAGTTCTGACCCAAATTTCTCACTGGACCTAAGCCTCAAGATCATTTGGGACATTGCTAAAACTTAACAGGCTGTCCTAGGACTGGCCTGGTCTGGAACGGCTGCTTCCCAAGAGGGATGAGTCATTATTATCAAGAACACTCACGTATCCGTGTTTCTTTAATCCGTCAGACCACCTGTACCCAGCCTCTGACTATTGCCCATGTTATCATCATATGTCATGTGATATGATATAAGATATCATAATCATTTATCAGCCACATTTTCTTAGATACAATCGTTTTATAGTTCTTGCAATGGCTTCCTTTTTCCTTGGTTGGAGGATTTTTCTTTCTTTGCCAATAGAAGTAGTTACTTGTGAATCTCAGGCAGATGGAGTCTTCTTTCTGTCCTAGGGAAGAAGAGGCTGATTTGGCCAGTAATGGTAAAGGTGTGAGTGTGTTCTGTATTTCACTATTACACACTTTAACTCTGAATACAAATCTTTTTTCCCAGGCTTATGGATAATCTATTAAAATTTTTTTTCGTCTCCCTCCATAGAAACCCAGAGGTTAGGGATCTTTCAAATTCCCATTATCTGGAAAATGTGGAGATAGCTAACAGTTTGGGAAGAAATTTCCCATAGATTCCTGATGTTCTAGATTGAAGAGGTGTGTTTTGGAAGGTAGACAAGTTTGAGGCTGAGGGGGTGCCGAGCTGTTTCTCCGTCAGGGCCACAGAGCAGGAATAGCTTTTAGAAACAGCCATCTCGGAGTCAAACAAAGGTCTTTCAGGATTATTTCAACTTGTTAGTGATACGGCCCGAGATGCCTAAGGCCATTGGATTGGTCATTGTCTGAGTGGAAAAGCATCAGTATCACTGTCTCAGGCTGAACTTCTGTGGGCTCAGGGCCCTGCCACACCTTATTGCCCTTTTTACATGTGCGATCTGTTGGGGGATGTGAGAAAGATTGGCTAAATCTTCACCTCTGCTCGAGAAACAACTCCACCTCTACTTACGATGCATTGTTGTTACATGAAAAATTAATACAAAGACTGAGTTGAAGAGCAGGGGACATGGGAGTCTGCTGTATACAAGGAGGTATTTTGGTTGTTGTGACCAGATTAAACCCACAAATGAATCATCCTGAGAGCCTGCAAGTTACAGACCAACTCCTTGTTGGTGAGACACTAAAAGCAGAGGGAAATGCAACTCTGTGGACTTAATGTGTCTGATCACGCTTCCTGAACAGCCCATTTGCTAATTAATTCGTGTCTAGAAATCACCTGCATCAGGATAAAGAGAGACATAAAGACTGCTAATGCTTAAATGAGACCTCAGCTCCGATCTCAGATTTGGTGTTTGTGCATGACAGGGACTGAGGCGAAAGATCTGGAAACTAAATCCCAGGGGGATAAGTGGAAGAGAGAGGAGAAAGAAAACAGCTTCAATCAAATCTATTAAAACCCCCAGGACAAAGGGAGGAAGACAAAGTCTTCTGTGATTGTAACCCCAGCAACAAGGGGCAGAAGGTAGGTGGAGTCATTCTGTGAAAGGACACATGGCTTTCAGGTTGAATGCCCTAGAAAAGACTCCCGTCTTATTGTCAACATGGAGAATTCTTGCAAAGTGTTTATTTTCCCTTCCATTTTTATGAGATTTTCTTTTTTGTGAATTTTTCTATTCACTATTGTGCTGACTTATTAAAAGTACTGTGGGTATTTCAACAATGTTAGCGATTTTTCATTTGCTTCTATTGTTTTTGATCCTATTATGTCTGGAAGTTATTTTGTATTTTACCTCACTTTTTGGAAAATTGAAGAAATTGTAATCGATTTTGTGAGATGTATGTCTCTTTTGTCTACTCTGAAAGTCGGGAGATAACCTCTTTATACGGTAATTTTGAATGATAAAATAATACAATTTCTACTGACTTCATAATGAGAAAATTGGTAATATGCTTAAAATGGTTGTTTCTGTAAATTTCACATATGCAAGCTTTTATCCAAGCTTTATTTTGTTCTTTCACATTGAAAGGAAGGTGATCGTCCAACAACATGCACTCTCTGAAGTACTCCTGGCTAATTCCACTTATAGCAAACGCTCAGTACCATTACGTATTTGTTTTCTCAAATGTGGAGACTTCATGATAATTGCTGCCCATTCTGTAGATGCCCAAAGATTTATTTCTGTTGTATCTTTATTTTTTATTATGTCTCAAAATTTTTCCAAACCTCAATCTCGTTGAGTCTGGGAGGGACTTTTTATAATTGTCAAATCCAACTTTTCAAACAATAAAGGAATTTTCTTTACAACGAGGCTCCGAGGCTGTCCCTTTCCATGAATACTGTTGTTCACTATGTAAACCGGCAACTACTATTATTTACCATTTGAATAATCACCGTGTAGCTGGCTTTGTAGTGGACCTTTGTTGCTTTTGCCCATCGAAGTTCTCCTTCCCCCGTTGGTAACGGCACTCCAATTTTCCCTCTACCTTCTACCTACAGTCCCGGTTGTTCAGCTCAGGCTAATTCCACTCCTCTATTGCAGGAGTGAGGACTTGATCCAGGTTTGGCAAATAAGAATGATCTCTGGGGCATTTGCTGATGCTCTCCGGAAATAGGTGCTCTTCTCCCCGGGAATTTCTCTCACTAAGGATCACATAAGGATCCCCGGGTGGCAAGATCCTACCTGATGCTGATAATAATGATGACGATAAAGTAGTTTTTTTTAAAGTAGGTGCTGCACCCAGCGTGGAGCCCAACTTCGGGCTTGAACTCACAACCTGGAGATCAAAACCTGAGCTGGGGCGTCTGGGTGGCACAGCAGTTAAGCGTCTGCCTTCGGCTCAGGGCATGATCCCGGCATTATGGGATTGAGCCCCACATCAGGCTCCTCCGCTATGAGCCTGCTTCTTCCTCTCCCACTCCCCCTGCTTGTGTTCCCTCTCTCACTGGCTGTCTCTATCTCTGTCAAATAAATAAATAAAATCTAAAAAAAAAAAAAAAAACCTGAGCTGAGATCAAGAGTTGGATGCTTAACTGACTGAGCCACGCAGGTGCTCCAAATAGCATATATTTTTAACTCATTTAATCCTCCCCCAAAACCTATGAGATGAGTATTATTATTTCCTCCATTTTTATGACTAAGAAAACTGAGGCTAAGTGAAATCAGGTGATTTGGTTAATGTCAAACAGCTAGGAAGTGGTGGATCGGGGGTTCTAAATCTGGCAGCCTGCTTCTGGAGCTCATGCTTTTCCCATTATACTAAAGAAAAACACGGCTGTAAGAGAGAAAAAACGGATTCCTGATCACATAATTTGAGCTCTTGGATCAAGCTATTCCTAACATAGCTCTGGATTTCCCTTTTGAACGAACCATAACATTATCTTTTTGGTTTAAATTAATTTGGGATAGATTTCCATTATTTGTGCTTGGAAGAGTCCCAACCAGTGCCTGAGAGAGCAACGGGGAAATCTTGGCTGAATTGCCACATGTTATTTGAGACAATACATGTAGAGATGACTTGTTTAGCAAAGCTGTGAAATGCTGGAGTATCATTTCGGGCACGTGTGATTATAATCTGAGTTGAGTTGCTTTTCAAATTCAGGCTTTTGTGTTTACGTATTTACATTCAGTATGAACTGAATGTTTGTTCCCCCGCAAGTTCACGTGTAGAAACTCAACGTGATGATATTTGGAAGTGGGGCCTTTAAAAGGAGGTGATTAGGTCAATGAGGGTGGAGCCCTCAGGATTGAGATTAGTGCCCTTATAGAAGAGCCCTCAGAGAGCTCCCTTGCCCTTTCTGCCACGTGAGGACACAGAGAGAAGACAGCAGTCCTTGAACCAGGAAGCAGGTTTCTAGACACCAGATCTGCCAGCACCTTGATCTTGAACTTCCCAGCCTCCAGGAGTGTGAGCAATACATTTTTGTTGTTTATACCTTTGTGGTGTTCTGTTAGAGCAGCCCAGATGGACTAAGATACATGGTTGAGAACTAGATGAAAGGCCCTTAAGCCCCCATTCGTGTAGACTCTGAGAGAATCCGCATCAAATAATAATTCTCTGTCTTTTAAATAAAAATATATTGATAACATCTCTATAAATGTAGTCATGAATATATAAAAGATCTAAGAAACAAAATTAGATCCAAATTAGTTTAAGCTAAAAGAGATTTATCGTCATGTAACCAAATACTCCCGGGAAGCTGGTTTTGGGTTTGGCTGACCTCGGACTTAATGTGGCCACTGGGATTCATTCTTGGCCTCCTACTTCTGGGTGGGCTCCAGCATCTCCAGGATACTCCACAGCGGCAAGGGAGGTGAGTTTCCCTTCTTCAGCTACCTCGCCCGATAGAGAGGAGAGTGCGTATCTCAGGATTTCCTGCACCAGGACCAGATCTTTCTAACTTGGCTTAAGTGAGATATGCTGATGGGTTTAGGCCAATCAGTCTCCACACCTGGTGCCCACCAGGCTGAAAATGGAAGATGGGGTTGAGAGAGGAAACTCCAGATATTGGTGTAGGAAGGGGAGTGAAAAATATAGTAATAATAATAGCACTACTTGTAGTTACAGTGATAATAATCATGGCTAATAATAATCCAGTACATATTATATGTTGGCATTTATTAATATATTTAATCCTTACCACATCTGTAAAGGACCTTTACATTCTCATCTTCCAGAAAATATAAGGAAAGCTGTAAAAATACATTTTCCTTAATTTTTAACCATGTGTCTAATTGATTGCCTTTTATTAATGATTGTGATTAATCACAACACTTGATAGTATATTTGTATGACTTCCTGAATGGGGAATGGGAAATAAAGGTTAGTATATTACCCAGGAGCCAAACTTAAGGATCCTCTAGAGTTAAATGAAGATGTATATTCATTTTCCAAAATATCTAAATATTACAAATGTATCTTTTCCTTTTTTTAAGCCAAAAATATATTTTATTTGGATACCAGTACTCTTGCAATAACGTATTAATAATATATTGTGATAGTGAAGGAAAATTCTCATCTTACAGATGAGGTAACCAAGACCCAGAGAGAGGAATTTCACACAGCTGGGAAGTGGCAGAGCCGGGATTCACACAGGCACTCTGGCTACAGAACCCATACTGTTTACCTGGCTATGTTAGGAATGGTTGGTGGTGAGTCACAAACAAGGAGTGTCCTACACTCAATGTCCACCCTCCAATTATAATCCCTGGCCTTTTAGTTAAGAGCTTATGAAGCCGTAGCAGTGTTCAGTGCTGTGCCCTACAATCCAAGCCTCCTTTAGGCTGTTTGTGGCGATGCTGTAAGCCACGTGGGGCAGCCGGTCCGTCTCTGAACTCTTGTACTTTAGGTCATTGTCAATACTCCTTTGTTCTTACTGATAAAGATATGGTGCTTGATGAAGCACCATACGTCTTCGTGAATCATCTCTGCAGCTGATTTCAATTATTCCCAAGTTCAAGGATGACTATCAAATACCCTTCTCTCCTATTTGTCTTCATGGCTATCATTTGCATAATCACAACAGGATCAGGACTGTGGGTAAGGTTGAAACTGCTTGAATGTTGTGACAATATCTTTAGCTCCATGCTCCTTGATTTGATATAGAACTAAGAGCCATCTAGCCATTTGTTTGGTTTAATTTTTGTTTTCTTTTTTTTTTTCCAGTAGATAAATTTGGCACATAATAGAAAACATTTATTTCCTTCTACTCTTATGGACAAAAGCTTATTGTCAGATAAGTTGCTGCCTTTGATACCAACTAAAAAACAAAACACAAAAAGAACTAAATACCATTTTGCCCACTGTCTTCTTTCCTCCAAAATATATCTTGGCCATAACACATATTTTTAAAAATTTAGTTATCACATCTCTATGCAAATATAAGCTACTGTTACTAGGCCAAGTCAACTTGATGAATAACATAGCATCTTAGGAGAATGATTATATTCATGTCTAATGTTCTTTTCTTCGGTTAACATCTGTCTCTTGCACTTTTCTTAATATTTCTTAATGAAATAATGGAATCAATAAAATGCTTAATCTTAAGTTATTCTGGATTGAAGATCTTTTAAAAAAAATGTTGAAATTTTCTGTATGTCATTGGGAAAAGTCCCTTAGAGTAAATATGGGCCTTCAAAATCTGGTTGAGGAGATGGGATTTGTGAAGTCTGATTAGCTAAACTTCTGTGCTTTTAGACCCTGAGTATACTGAAATATACTGAAAGAGGTAGACTCCATAAAATGGAGTGACAGCTCAATTGGCTTGGTAAGTCTTTTGTAGAAATATAGATTTTCTGTTGTCTTTCCTTAAGCCTTTCCTTAACCTCAGAAATAATTCTACAATTAATGCTGGGTATAACATAGCTCCTCCCACAGTTACGCTAGAAAAATGCTAGCATTCTGAGAAATAGAGGGTTCTTCTGTGAGGCACTAGAGTAAACCATTAAAACCAGGATGGTAGATTCTGCTTAGATACCACCATTTCCCTCCCTCCCCCCAATTCCAAGCTAGATGTTATCATGGGGCAAGTTCTAGCTGAATCTGAACATGACCATCAAATCCTCTCAACCCAGTGCTCCAAGCATCCGCCACAAACTGATTAGTATGTAAAGTAAAATCCTTTTCCAGCCCTGCTCAACCTTCACCAGAACGAGCAAGTAACTCTTCCCGGGATCGAGAAGAAAGGAGAAAAGGGAGATGGACCTTCTAACATTTAATGAACAACTGTAATGTTAGGCACTGTGCTGAGAAATTTTGCACACTAATCACATTTAATCCTTTTAAAAATCAGAGGTAGGTGACATGGTTTCCATTGTTATCAAATGGAAATGAAATCTTGGGCTCAAAGTCACAGAGCTGGTAGGTTAAGTGATACATCAGGGATTCAAGTCCAAGTCCAAATCTGAAGGCCTTATCACACTTGCTCTTCAAACAATTTTATTTTTTTATTTTTTATTTTTTATTATATTCAATTAGCCAACATATAATACATCATTAGTTTTTGTTATAGCGTTCAACGATTCATTAGTTGCGTATAACACCTAGAGCTCATCACCACACATGCCCTCCTTAATACCCAACACCTGGTTGCCACATCCCCCTATCCCCCTCTCCTCTGTAACCCTCAATTTGTTTCTTGGAGTCCAGAGTCTCTCATGGTTTGTCTTCCTCTCTGATTTCTTCCCATTTAGCTTTCCCTCCCTTCCCCTGTGGTCCTCCGTGCTATTCCTTACATTCCACATATGAGTGAAACCATATGACAATCTTCAAACCTTTTTAGAATCATTGTTAATAATCAATTGTTTATGTAATTTTAAATGTATAGTATTAGTTTGGGAAAATGGCTGGAAGTACAGTTTACCATGAATTTATTAATTTCAGCAACAGATATTCATGGAGCACCTACCAGGTGCTGGGAATATTGTGGTGAACTAATCAGATAAAAACCATCATTGCCCTTGTGGAGCTTACATTCCAGTGGGAGGAGGTAAATAACAAACAATGAACTTAGCAAATATGTAAATTACCTTGACAGGTGATAAGTGCTTTTGGAAAATAGGAAGACTATAGTAAGATAAGAATAATTGGTCAGAAGAGGAGTGAAGCAGAAAGTAGTTCTCAAAGACAGAATGTTTAACGGGGATAGGATATGTGAGGGAAGAATATTCTAGACAGAGGGACTAGCTAGCGCAAAGCCCCTAATGTGAGGGTATCCTTGGAATGTTTGAGCTCCAGTGTGCCTGGAACAGAAAGAGTGAGAAATAAAGCAATGGAGGGAGCAAAATGCCAGCTGTGGGGCTTTTTAGGTCCTGGTATGGACTTTGGCCAAGTGTGATGAACCACTGAAAGGTTGGAACGGAGTAGTGCTGTGATTAGGTATATTTTGAAAGGATCGCTCTGGCTTCTGTGAGAAATATGGTCTGGGAGATGGGGGAAGGATGGAAGCAAGGAGATCCATTGTAATAATTCAAATGAAATACGGGTGGCATGGTCCAGAGCGGAAGTGGAGAGAAGAGGTCATATTCTGGGTGCACCAGTGATCTGAAGGATTGGGTGTACATTATCAGAGAATAAGAGGAATCAAAACCTGAAGGTTTTGTTCTGAGCAACTGGAAAGATGGAACTTCCATTAACTCAGACTGTGAGTGGAGAATCAAGGGAAGGGAAGATCAAGATTTCAGTTTGGAGGGCGCTGTGTCTGTCAGACAAAGAGGACGTACACGGTCCTGGATTTCAGGGGAGAGCAAGGGCTGGAGATGTGGATTTGCTTCCCTGGAAAAACGAGAAACCTCTTGAGGTTAGAGGAGCAAAGGGATTGAGGAGGAGCAAAGAAAGTGCCTCAAGAAGGAAACTACGGGTGTGTAGTTTCTCACCAGGAGACCAGGTGAGAAGGGTGTTTCCTAGAGGAGGCAAAGGGATTGAGGAGGAGCAAAGAAAGTGCCTCAAGAAGGAAACTACGGGTGTGTGGTGTCCAGGAGACCAGGTGAGAAGGTGTTTCCTAGAGGAGGCGGTGATCAACAGTGCCAAATGCTGCTGACGTTCAGTAAGAGGAGGGCCGATAACTGACCGTGAAATTTTGCAATGTGAATGTCACTGGTGATCTTGACAAGGCTGGTTTTGGTGGAGCTTATGGGAACAAAAACCTGACTGGAGAGGTTTAAGAGAGGGATCAGAGAAATCAGAGATTTTTTTCTTTGAGAAGAAGGAATAAGATCATAGTTTTTATGTTAATGGGAGTGACCTAATAAAAAGGAAAAAAAATTGATATATGAGAGAGAGGGAGAATTGTTGGTGAGAGGAAAGGTGTTCACAAGCATTTGCAATGAGGGAAGAGATAAAAATATTTCTTTATGATGATCTGATAATGACAGCTTCTTGTCATTGACATATGTTTTCAAGTGGTTTGCTCACGTGGTGTATATTACTGATATCAGAATCTCAAACAGTCTGATTCATTATTTTTGGCATGATGAGAATTTTAATGTGAGAGTAAAATGACAGTTTGTTTCTAAGACTGACCTACAGTGGAAAGAGTTCCATTGCTGAGAATTTCTTTTCTTAGATCTCTTGTTGAGTTCGCAGGTGTTCAGAATGATTTGATAGCTATCTAGCTGAATTCCTGGGACCAGACGAAACTAAGGTCTCCTACTCTTCCGCCATCTTGGCCTATCTCTATTCTCCTATAAATTCTTAATCCAGAATCACCAATTATTAATATTTTGCCACATTTGCTTTGTCATGCCTTCTCCCTTTATATATAGTCTTTCCTGGACCTCTGAGAATATGTTGCAGTTATCATGTGCCTTTACTTCTAAATATTTAAACAAGTATTTCTTAAAAATGAGCTAATTCTCATCTATAGCCACAGTATAACTTTCAAATTCAGGAAATATGACATCTTTGTAATACCACTTGGTAATTTGCAGTCCATATTCAAATTTCTTCATGGCAATTTTCCCTACAATAGAGGATCCAACCAAAGGTCGTGCATTTCATTTAGCCATTGTGTCTCTGTAAGTCTCTTTTAGTTTGGACAGTTACTCAGCCTTTGTCTCTTGAGATGTAATTTTTGAAGAATATATAAACCGATGTTTTGTGAAATTCTCCTCACTTTGAATTAGTCTGATGTCTTCTCAGGACCAGATTCAGGTTATGCGTTCTTGGTAGGAATACAATAAAAACTAAGGTGGTGTTCTCAGTGTATCATGTCAGCAGGCAAATGATGCTGGTTTGCCTGGTTATTGGTGGTGTTAACTTTGGTCTCTTGGTTACAGTGGTATTTGTCAGGTTTCCTCATAATAAAATTATTAATTGTCCCTCTATAATATCAAGTAATGTGAAATAATTAAATTTTAAGGTGATAGCTACTACATCTACAACTCAAAACTTGGTGTTTTCATTGCCAGATCCCTAGGAGGAGGATGCATCAGGAATCTAGAGGCCAGCTAACAGAATCTGCCACGGAGACCCATGTTGATTTGCTCAGTTTTTAATATTCAGCTTCTAATTTTGTTTAAATATCTTAATCACACCATAGGGCTAAGTTGGAAAAGGGTGGTATGTGATCATATTGTTGGGGATTCCAGCCCATTCTGGTAGATAGAAGAAAACTTCTGGTCTTTGTACCATCTCTACTTTCCCTCACAACCCAGTACTAAAGAACAGTTGCCTGATGATTATTCAATATACATCCAAACTACTTTACATAAATTACCATTGACTTATCTCCGTTCCCCCCCCCCCGCCCCCCGCCTGGCACAACAACTGTAATATTCCTAATATCCTGGAATTGGGTATTGTCTTTTTACCTTGTCTCATTCCCTATACTTATCAATCTTAGGATATCAAAATGAACCTTAAGAAACCCAGAATCTACTCATATAAATATGAAGAAATGAGTAACTATGTTTTTCTTTTTTATTCTTGAATTAAATGGTTATTCCTTCAGTAATCATTAGTTTTAACCCAAATTCTGTAACAACCATGAAAACACGAAAAACCACATACTCGTGTAAGTCTTTATGCATATTTTATCCATTTTTATTTTATAAACTTCTAATGAGTCACCCAGTATGAATTTTGGCAGACTAGTGTAAAATAGTACAGTTCTGTGATTTTTCAGACCCCGGTAACAGTGGGTCACATTTTTCCTTTGTTCCACATCTGCTCAAAGCTTGTAACAAATTTATCAAAATTTCTGCTGTGTATGGACTGTTCTAAATGAAAGAGATTTCAGAGAATAATTCTTTTCAAGCATGAATATTTAATTAAGACATTTATCCTTAATATCTTCCCATGAAAATTGGCTTCTTAGCCCTGTTTCCAGTTATTTAACCCTCAAATGAATTCCACTGGATTAAAAACAATAAGAAAAATGTATTCCATTCAATCATGTCGTCTCCATGACTGGCCCCCAAGGTAATGGAATGGACCACAAAATAGAAAGGAAAGCACATCTTATGCTGTTAAGTAGTGTGTCGAGTCTGGTAAAAATCAATTGCCTCATTTACTACTAATAAATTTAAAACTATTGAATATCCAAGTTGAAACAGGAATCTCACCTCATTTGGTCAAGTATTGAGATTGGATACTTCAAAACTATACATTGCTAAGATGAGCAACTCATCTCAGCCCAATAATAGGCTGAATATGTTGAATGCCCTTAGAATACTTTTCAACTAATGTCAAAATTGCCAGAAATTTTTTTTGTAGCCTTACTCCATGGTGCTTTATAATAAGTTATAAGACATTTTCTTGAGCAGAATTTTTCAGACCGTCTTACAGTGTTCAATTGCAGCGAGGCACTTTTCCTGTAAAGGAATATTGAAAGACCCTGATAATTTTATTATGATGTCCCTATCACCTTTTCTTCATGGAAAGAATACCAAACAATTTCAAATTGACCTTAAGCATCATTTAAAGCTAAGGCACAGAGGGTATCTTAGGATAAAAGGTAAGAGGCTAAACAAAGAAAGGGAACAATACTGTAGCTTAAAGAGCACAGAAGTTTATTTCTCTTGTGCTATAGTCTAATGAGTCTGGGCTGGGGGGCAGAGGGCTCCATGGAGTCATTCAGGGGAACACATTCCTTTCACCTTGTTTCCACACTTTTTTCTCAGATTTTGTCTTTGTCTAGAAGTTGAAACTACGTGGTGGGCTAGGTTACGAATCCAGGTTGCATTAAAAAAAAAAAAAAGCTAGGTTGTCTTTGGTTGAAGCTCGGTTGTGGGCACATGTATGTTTTGGTTTTACAGAAAGGGAAGGGAGCATGAAGAAGTGCATGTCTAATGTCTTAAGATCCAGATCGAGAAATGATACACATTTGTTCAGTTCATATTCCTCAGTCACGTGGTTACTAAATGTAAGGGAGTCTGGCAGATGTAGTGTAGCTGAGCAGTCACGCACCCAGTGAATACCGTGTGACTATGGAAGAAGGGGTAGATATTAAACTCCAGAGAGGTTGGATAATTAGCCTAAGGCCACATAGCTAGTAAGTGGAAGAGTAAGTAGGATTCAGGCCCAGGCAATCTTGTTCTAGAAATACTGGCCTTAAATATTGTTTCAGTTTTTGTTGCTGTATAACAGCCATGCCCAAATGTAGCTATTTTTCATGCTTTTATGGGTTGGCTGTGTGGTTCTTTTGTTGCCTGGAGTCACTCATGTGGGTACATTCAGCTGGCAGATTGGTTTAAGACTGGGTTCAACTGGAGCTGCAAGTGAGGCACCTTGATTCTTCTTTTTGTGGCTTCTCCACATGACTGGCTTGGGCTTCCATACAGTACCGCATTCTCAAGGCAGCATTCCAACAGGGAGTGTTCTAGGAGCATAGAAATAGAAGCTACAAGGTCCCAGAAAGCCTAGCACTGGAACCACACATCTTTACTTCTAATGCATTCTTTTGGTAAAATCAAGTCAGAATGCTGCACAGACTTAAGGAGAGCTTCTATAGCTTTATGAAAATAGTGGAAAACCCTAACTGCAAAGGGCTTATGGAATGGGAACTGTTGTGTCCATCTTTCTAAACAATTTACTGCAAATATAGGCAATCCTACTTCTGAAAATCTAGGGTTGGAGAACACCTAGGAAATCTGCTCTGACCCAGGTCTGAAATTCATGTAAGAGATATAGATATATGAAATCTGTGGTCTTCCCATTTTCATTCTGCCCTAAGGGACCATCAGGCCAGGAAGCATACCAGGATGGAACTAAGAGACTGTGAAAGAAGGCCTGCTTCTGAATGGGTGATACACACTATTGGCTTCCTATGGCATACTGTATTTACATTTTGGGGTGTGTTCAAGGAACTAGCAGGCTTGATGTGTGGATCCATGATAGTTGTGTTCACTAGAGGGCACCTGAGGTTGAGAATGACTTCATCTGGGGTATAATCAGGAGGAGATGTTCTCCGAATAAAAAGACCTGGATCTTGGGGCCAGACTGCCTCTGAATTGAGAGGGACAGTCTGTGAGAAGCAGGGAATCTAAGCTCTATAGGGCAAGGTAAAGGGGTCAGTGTTGCTTCAAGTAGGAGTCAGGAATCTATAAAGCAGTTGACAGTGGGAAATAAATCCACTGGGATGATGGGTGAGGGGACCAAATGGGATTGGGAGCACAGAAGAGGATATTGAGAAGAACTAAAACTTCAGATGAAAACCTGAGATAATTAGTCCTGGAATCTTCAAGGGTAGTAGGCGCATCCCATTTACTCTCACATCCCTAGCGGGAGGGGGTGGTAAACGTGTTCTAGATACTCATAAATGTATATTTAAATAAAATAATTTTGTACTGAGCCAGAAGTGAGAAAATTCCTAACTAATAAAGGCAAGTCATAGTGGGTGCTAACATAAAGACCAGGAGGCTAGTTGGTAGCAGATGGTCAGAATTTGTGACTTTGAAAATCAAAATAGGCTTTGTTTCTGCCCATTTTGTGGGAAGAGGTGCTTAAAAGAGCCATGGTCCTTTTCTGCTATGGTCTCTGATTTGATGGGAAATACAATCTCAATATGCCCATAGTTGTAGGATATAATTTGACTTCCAACAAAACCTAAATTCATGAAACAGTAGAACATTTCAAAGAGGTTTTCCTAAATTGTACAGCTAAACTCCCAAATCTTGAAGATGGATGACCCCAGTTGTGCTGAATTATTGATTTTCCAACTAGTTCAACATTTTTAAGTCTCTTTCTATATGGCAATATTAAAAAGGTCTTTTCTTAACATTAATTCTGTAGTTTTTTCTGTCCTCAGTTTCAAACATGCAATCAAACCTAACTTTTAAATCTCTCTCTTTTTTTGGTCACTGAGGTTTATCATTCTAGGCAAAGTAAAAATTTCCATGGGTTTTAGTGAGTAGAACGGCCAGCAGCTGTTAGCTGTCTCTCAACTATACTGTCTAGTGTTCAAGGTTGGTTGATTATATCCAAAGTTTCTGTATGTTTGAGCTGAATTTGGACACATACCCAAGAACGGTGATACAGCTCCTGAGTTTTGTATAAAATATTTTTGGAGTTCCTATATGCTATCTTGCAAGAGTATATACCAAATAAGAGTAAAAAACTATCTACTTTTGGTTCCGATATAGAAGAATAGGAGAAATGTTTACTCTCCTGGTACCAACAACTAAAAATTACTCAGATAAAATCAAAGTTATTCTTTTATGTGGGGCTAGGGAAGAAAGGTGAACCCAGGAAACCTCGAAGAACCAAATTCTAAGTAAAAAGAAAAAGAGAGAGAGAAAGAAAGAACGAAATCAATCAATCAATCAAGCAAGCAAGCCGCCTTTTATGGATAACGGAGAAGTGTGGCAGCTTCCATACATAGGGCAGGACACTCCAGGTTTGGGCAGATGGAGTTGCAAACCTGCCATAGATGTAGAAATCCTGTAGGATGAGGAGAAATCAGCTGAGCTGTGTGGGCTGCTGGGATGGACTGAAATCTGGAAGAGCACTGGAGACAAAAGCAAATTGCACGATCCAAAAATCCTTCCTTTCCCACTACCCTTGAAGATTGTCGAGAAAGCTACAGTGAATGAGGAGCTGGAAAGCAGAGAGAAATCATGTTGTTTCACATATTCTCATAGGAGTGGATTCTGTGGTTCTGCCAGAGTTAAATACAAAGATGAATTTTTAAGAAAATCTGTCTCCAAACCCTTCCCAGCTTAAATGCTGGTTGCCAAAGACTCTGAGGCTCTGAGATTTTAGCACACTTGCAAGGTTAGACTAATAGGTTAGACTGCCACAGTTTCATGGATGCTGGGAGAAGACAAAAACCTCCCAGATCATAGATGAAGGATAGTTTATTAATTACAAAAATAGCAGTAGCCAGAGAATAAAAATATTTGCTTTGGTTCCCCAAGCTCCAGTTCATATAGGGTGATGCAAAACGGGTCTGATGACTCCTGAACATGCCGTGAGTTCTGTTACAGGAAAGTAAACCTGAGCTCAGGAAACCCAAATATTTTATAATGGGTTGTAAGCCTAACTGGTCTTCGTTGCTCTCCCTGTCTTCCAAGACTGTGTGCTCTACAAACACCCTTGAAAAGACAGTCTGGAAGACAACCAGTCTGGACGATAGTCAGTGCCTTTGCTTGTAAGATGTGAAGGAGTATTAGAGACATGTGAAAAGTGAAAAATTGTTTCCCCACACTGATGACCAAAAGGCAGAGGCTCACAGAGCAATAGGGATTGGGGTTAATCACAGGTGAACATAAACAAAATAAGGGTGTAGCCTAGCTTCAGCTTGATTGAATATGAACTCCTCAATTCAACTGTCTGATGGAGAGTTTTTACTTTCTGAAAAAATATTAAATTAAATCAAAACAAAAATGCTATATACAGTCATCACTGTTTGTTTGTTTTAAAGAGAGGGAGGAGGGAGAGCCAGATGGAGAAGGAGAGAGAGAATCTTTTTTTTTTTTTAAAAGATTTATTTATTTATTTATTTATTAGACAGAGACAGCCAGCGAGAGAGGGAACACAAGTAGGGGGGTGGGAGAGGAAGAAGCAGGCTCCCAGCGGAGGAGCCTGATGTGGGGCTTGATCCCAGAATGCTGGGATCACGCCCTGAGCCGAAGGCAGATGCTTAATGACTGCGCCACCCAGGCGCCCCCGGAGAGAGAGAATCTTAAGCAGGCCCCATGGCCAGTGCGAGCCCGATGTGGGGCTTGATCTCCCCACCCTGAGATCATGACCTGAGCCGAAATCAAGAGTTGGATGCTTAACCGACTGAGCCACCCAGGCGCCCCAGTCATCACTGTTTTTTATGCATAATGTCTATAATACGATAAAAATTGAGACAGGAAAAAAAGCCGGAATATTTGACCAAGGATTAGAAGCAAACAGAACCGCTAGATGCAGACTTGTAGGTGACCTGGTTATTGAAATTAGCAGGCAAAGACATTAAAACATCATTAAAATATGTTCAAGTAATTTACAGGAAGGTTGGTTAGAATGTGTGAAGAGATAGGCTATTTTAGGAGAAATAGAAGTTCTAGACAAGAACCAAATTAAAATTATCAAACTGAAAAATCTAATTTCTGAAAGAAGATCAAAGCAGTGCATGTACATCAACTAGGTTGGGCACTGCAGAAGAGAAGATCAGTGCGCTCGACGCCATATCCATAAACAACATTACCTAACTGAAGTATAAAGCTTCAGAGAAAACTTTCTAGGAGATTGAAATGCTCCATTTCTTGATTGGGGTTAAATGGGCTTATATAGTTGTCAATATTCATCAAGCTCTATGCTTAATATCTGTGCATTTCGCTGTATCTAAATGATAATTCAATGAAGAAAAACAGAATCATGACAAGGAATTGAATATTACAGAGAAAAATAAAACTGCCTTGCAGCCCATGTTCTCTAATGCAATGGATAAAATTTCTTCAAAATTTACCTGGACTGGTATTTTTTCATTTAACAAAACTGTATTGAGTACGTCCTGTGTATAAGGCATGTTCTAGGAATTGACGAATGAACAAAAATGAGCTTAGCTCACATATGCTTCACATTTTAGGCAAGGTAAAAGGATGTGTTTATGTGTAGGGGGAGAGAAGCAAACTATAAATAAATGACTTAATTCATAAAATTATTTGAAATATGGGCCATGAGGAAAACTGGCTGGAGAAGGGGTAAGAGGAGAAATATCTTAGATCAGGCGATGAAGGAAGCCTTTTGAGTGGGTGATATTTGAGCTGAATCTTGAATGGTAAGAAGGAGCCAGTCATGTGAAGATCTATGGGAAAGCATTCCAGGCAGATGGAACAGCCAATATACAGGCTCCACAGTGACAGTAAGTGTGGCGTGTTGAAAGGACCAAGGTAAGCCTGTGTGTCAAGAACACAGTGGGCAAGGGGAAAAAGAGTAGATGATAAGAGTTGCTTATGCTATGTGGATTCTCACTGATTGTTTTGAATATAAATATTCCTGGTTAGTGTTCAAATCATCTCATGGATGTAGCGTTTGCATGAGAATATGCTTTGTGAACTGAAAATAACTAAATGCATTCTGGTTATTATTGCTGTTATTTAAAATGTTTAAATATTTGTATGTTTTCATCAGTAAACCCTACTTTAAGTGGAGTTATTAAAACTCTGCTTTTTTATTGCTTAGTAATCTAAGTTATAGTGGAACAATTAGAAAACCATATATAAAGCCAAAAGAATAAAAAAAATCTTGTGGTCATGCTAGGTATATAATTCTGGACATCACCATGTATATTAACCAGCCACGTTGTATTGTTCTGAAAATTGACATCACTATTTCCATGTCACTTAACATGTGTTTCAATATTATCTTAAAGGCTACATAGTGAACCGTTGTGATCCTGTAATCCTGTGATCTTGAATATTTAGGTTGTTTTCTATTTAACATGATAAATAATTGTGCATCTTTGTACTTATCCCTAATTATCTTTAGCGTAGATTTTTGGAATTGTTCCTTTTGATATATACTAACTGACATTCCCAGGGTCCATACCAATATAATGAACTGTTTCAGTGTAACTTTTTCCTTTACAAAAGTTACCTGGAAAAAATGATTGTCTTTCTATTGTTTTGTAGGCACATTCTGAACCAGGAAATGTGCTGTTTTGGTTTTCAGAAAATCAAATCCAAGACAAAAGCTTTTTTTGAAAAAAAAGAAGAAAGGTTATGGTCCAGTGGAAAAGTCATGGCTCACAGGTTGACCCATTACGCTTCCTTCTTCCTGTTTGGCTGATGTGTTCCTGGAATCATTACGTGGTTGTGTTATGAGGGGAAAGAATGAGAGGGATGATGGGGAATAGGACGAAGGGCATAGATACAGACGGGATCAAGGAACAGGGCAGGGGAGATAGAATGAGCCTGATATGGGAAGCGGAGTAATGGCTCCCACAAGACATCCACGTCCTAATCTCCGACCCTGTAATATGCTGCTACACATGGCAAAGGGGACTTTGCAGATGTGATTAAGTTATGGATCTTGAGGTAGAGCTTACCCTGGATTATCCAGTGGGTTTGACGTAATCATAGGGATCTTTATAAATGAAAGAAGGAGGCAGGAGACTCAGAGTCAGAGAAGATGTGACAGCAGAATTAGCGGTCAGGGTGGCACGGTTGCTGGCGAGAAGGGGGCAGCCTCTGGGAACTGGGAGAGGCGACAAAACCAGTCTCCCTTAGGAGCCTCCAAAAGGACTGCAGCCCTGCCAACAGGTTGGCTTTAGCCAGCAAGATCCATTTTGAACTTCTTACCTCCAGAACTTTATGATAGTAAATTGTTTTAAGTCACTGAGATGGTGGGAATTAGTTAGAGCCGCAGTGGGACAGCCAGAGCAGTGCTGAAGGCAACGGGGGAGTTAGGAAAAGGAGAGACGATGATGGAGAGAGGTAAGGTATGTGGGAACTGCAGGGAGGGGCAGAGCCGAGGACCCAAGATCCCCGGCCGGGGTTTCTCGGCACTGCCTGCTTTCTTCCCAGCGCTGCTTCCTATATAGTATAATGATTTATTTGCTCTCTGTCTTTCCCTCTAGAATGCAGACTCTGTGAGGGCAGAGACTGCCTGCTTTGGTCATCATCATCTTCTGAGCAGGGCTTTAATAACTAAGAAGGAACACATGAACATCATAAAGATCCCAATTCACTCATTGACTTAGGAGGAAAAGCCAATGGGTAACTAGAAAATAATAGAAAATCCGATAAGAAGGGAAGCCTATCACGTAGCCAGTTTCTAATAGATGTAAACCTCCTTACATGGCCTATTGTGATTTTTCAGTCAGTAGGGCTTCCTGACTGTACAGGCAGAGGGATTGATGAAAAGCAGGTGGGAAGGTAGATTTCTTTGGTTCAAATCCACGTAGCTATGCATACTGTCGTATGTAAGTATGTGCGTAGCATCCTTAAATGTGACGCTGGTCAGATAAGCTGGGCTAAATACAGCAAAAGGCTCCACGTATCCATGCATTCTTGCATCTGTCCATCCAGCCCAGGCCGGTGGTTCCGAACACAAGCAGTAGGGGCGCCTGGGTGCTCAGTAGCGTCTGCCTCCTGCTCAGGTCATGGTCCCAGGGTCCTGGGATGGAGCCCTGCCTCAGAGTCCTTGCTCAGTGGGGAGTCTGCTTGTCTCCCTTTCCCTCTGCCCCTCCCTCCTGCTGGTGCTTGCTCTCTTTCTCACTCTCTCTCTCTCAAACAAATAAAAAAATCTTGGAAAAAAAAAAAAAGGAACACAAGTGGCGGAGCTCAGCTCTGCCAGTCACTGTAGGACGTTGGGCAAGTTACTTAGAACTCAGCTGTTTGATCTGTAAAATCGGGACACCGATAGGGCTGTTGCAAGAACTAAATGTAAAGCGTTAGTATAACTGCTGGCACCTAGGCACTGATAAATACTATCTATTATTATTATTATTAGTTGAAGAAGATAAATTTTGGTTAAATAGATGCAGAGACCAAGTCTGCGGCCATACAGCTGTGCGAGTGTGGACAGAGTCTGTATCTCTGGTTAAGGCGAGGAATTGTTGTAAACCAGTGATTGCCAATCTCTAATGTGCCTATGAACTGCTCGTAGGGCCTCGGAAAATGCAGACTCGGGTTCAGTGGGTCCGGGTGGAGGCCGGGGTGTGCATTCTAACAGGCTCTCAGGAAACGTGAGGCCGTTGGTCTGTAGACCACACTCTGAGCGGGTTCCTCCTCGTTTCCATACTTTTGCTGCGTGTGTCATCAGCCTTCTAGCTTCGCAGGCTGGAGACACCTCGCACTTTCCTTCCACTTTTTCTTCCCTCTCATTGCCTGGTGCAATCTTTTCTTTGCTGAGTCTGTTCATCTTTTAAAATGTCTCTTCGATGTCCTCGGGGCCTAAATTATGAGAGAATGATTTAGAAAATTGATAAAACTGCTTGGCTATGTAGCCACTAAAATGGTGAAGACTAGAAACACGGCAAAATGTGTGTAGTTCAATATCACGAATATGAAAACATACATCCCGTACAATTAACTCTAGGACACCCCCAGCCCGCAGCATTCTATGTAGAGAGGAAAAACGGTCGGAAGGAAATACCCAAATGGACTGAGTTTGGATGGTAGAAACATGGCTCTCTCCAGGTGTGTATTATTATTTTTTTTCTTTTCCTATAGCTCCTTTCATGAGTATGTAGTATTTGGAAAATGAAAACATTATTTTCAAAGAATTGCCCAGGCCAGAGTCCTTCCAATGCAGAGGTAAATTTCTGGAACCTTTAGGGACTGCTGCACTCCTTTGTCTCTAAGTATCTTTATAGGCTTTTCTTTCTCCTCATTCTTTATCTTCAGGCTTCACTGACAGAAAAGGCCCCGCTCTCCAAAAAGATTTTTCCTTTCATCTCCCCTGTGAGTGAAAGGAAACTCATCCCCTCCACCCTCCAGGGTCTGCCTGATGGAGGAGATTAGCCTCTTTCCTAAACCGTAACATGGTACAGAACGCGGGTCCCCACACAGCCAGCTCTCACTTCCAGGGGCTGCCGGGGGCCCAGGGCCAGAGCGCTGACACCGTCCAGAACCCTGCCCTGACCCCTCTGGGGTCTGCTCCACGTCAAGGACAGGGAGGGGACGCAGAGCGAGAGGCCGCATGCTGCCCAGCTGTAGCTGACGCCAGCCGCGACTTGGGCTGCAGCCCCGCAGCTGTGAAGCAAGCCAAGCAGCCAGCCACGTCCACAGCTGCCGAGGCTCCAAGGGAAAAAGCGCCATCGAGCCAGATGTTATTTCTAGAAAAAAATTGCTGTGGAACTTGGCCTCTGAATGGTACATCTGTCCAACTTATCTCCGCTTGGTCATAGATGATGAAAACTCTGCTAGGAAGCCTGGAAAAAACAAGGAAGAAGCATAACTTGACTTTGAAAAGAAAGTCATGAAATAGATGTTTTTGCCAAATCGTTTATTTTGGAGTTTCTCATATTTCTTAGCTCAAATTCATATTGAAATGTCCTTTCTGGAAGGAAAAAAAGGTCTGTTAATCAACTGCTGATACACACATTCTACTCGATTCTGTTTTTTAAGTCCCATGGGGTATGAGGAGGACACTTGGTTATACCTTAGAGGACAGAAGGAAAACCCTTGCCTTGGCCTCAATTCTAGAACTTTCTGGAACAAACCTCTTACTTTAAGCCACTGTATTTTCCAGGATTGCCAGGTATGGTTGGATGGGTTGTTCACTGCCCAAGGGTGCCTGACTAAGGAACCAGAAGTGGGCTAGAATGTAGCCTGTGCTCCACACACTAGGCTGTGCCCTGCACAGTTCTGTGTCCAACTGGGAGAGGACAACGACGCTGTCCACTTGCCAAGCACTGTGCCCACATGTTTACCACTGCATGGACAGGATACAGTTTCCTAGTTAGTATAAAGTGTTATATGGCTGATAGCCGAACCTGACCCCATCTCAGACCTTCAAACTGAGACCACCGACCTCTCAGTTGCCGAGCCAGCGGCAGCCACGTCTCCATCCTGACTGCAAACCAGAGAGCTTGTAGGACTCTGTCCAGGGGCCAGAGCACCTGGTCCTGAATTTGTGTCTCTATTCTGATCAGGGAGGTTCTGTCCTGAGATCGAGGCTCTCCATTTAAACTTGTGAGAGATTCTTGTCTTATTTTCTGAGCCAAGTGGATATCTCAGAGACATGCCTTGGGTTTTGGTTCCTTTGGAGCTAAGGACCTGTCTTGGTCTAGCCATTCTCAGGCCAGGGGTTTGAACAGAGCTCTGCTCCCCAGCCTTCTCGCTGCTCCTAGTTTCCCTCGTGGTCCTTTCTAATTAGATCTTGGAATGTGACCTGCTTCAGAGCGAATCTCTTTATTGTTCTACTTGCCTGTACAGATGTTCCTACCAATTTGTGTTATGTTCTTGAAGTTGACAGCTCCCCTGGACCACTTCCTTTCTCTTTTGCCTTGAATCCTCTGGACATGGTATTCTGAACTTGTCCTTGAGGCCTGGTTCTCTACTGGGTGGGTCTGGTTTAATGTCTGTTCTTTCCTAATCTGCCTCATCCTGCTTCAGGGAAGAGGGCACATACTTGGCCATCCTCCAAGACGCGATGCTTAGACCTGGGAAGGACCAACTTTGTATGAGCAAATAATCACTTAAATGTTATAATGAATACTCCTTCCTACCAGGTGTGCAGTGTCTGAAATTCTATCAAAGGCACTTTTCTCTCCAGGAGAGACAGGGTAAGGTACAGCGACCAGTGAGTTACAAATACTTATGGCCATTGGTTAGTAATATCATTATCTTTCTTAACTGTAGTAATCCAGGGTAGCAGGCAGACATAGGAGGTTCAGGGAGAGCAGAAGAAAGACTTATACAGAGAACAAGTTAAGGAGGCATCAAGAACAACTCTTTCTGTTTTTCTGCCCTTATCTGGTCCCGGTCCTGGGCTAGCAGCTTACATCGCTTTAGACTTTGATAGAGTTTGGACACTGAGAGAAAACTGAGCAAAGATATTGTCCTTTAGGGCCAATGGAGAAAGAAACAGAAACAGGATTTGGCTTGTATTTGGAAGTGGGCAGAAACGCTGAGGAATGACCATAATTGCACCACGCAAGAGATTATAATGTAAAATAAGGACCAAAAAATGATTAGTGTCAGAAATGAGTTAGGAATAAAGGCCGGGGAAAGGATGTGAGATCACAGGCAAGACAACTAGCAGTTAGACCTCCCGCCACTAAGCTTGAACTTTGAATGTAATGTACATACTCGGACCCTCACGTCAACGCCTCTCTGGGACAGGCTGGAGCACCTTACTTCCTCCAGGTAAATAAAGGCAGTGCAGGCCGAGGGGAAGAGCTTAATGTGTGAGTGATAAGTCACTAAGCAGGAATTGAAGAACTTCTTGTGATGTTTCCTGAAGCATTAGGGTTGCTGCCTGGAAATTCACCCACCCGCGGGAGGTGGGGATCCAGAGTGGCTGGAACACGGCTTGGGTGTCAGCCAGGACGGGGCTCTCTCTAGTCCTAGCTCAACCACTCGCTGGTTGTCTATGCTTGAGCACTTAACTAGGTCTCACTTTCCTCATCTATGAGCTGGGTACGGTAATAGTAGCTGAATCAGAGGGTATAGGGAGGATTGCATGGGGTGGTGTGTTCTTACACACGATATTATGAAGCTCCAAATAGAATGTCCAGCAGGGGGTGAGTGTTTAGGTAACGGTGACTTTGTTTTGGAGGAATGCCCTATTTTCCGACAAAACAACCTGGTATTCCTATCCGCAGAGTTCTCAGATGTCTAAAGAGGTCAGAGCACTTTCATTTTCAAATCTTCTGGTCTATGAAGAGGCAAAATATAAAAGTAGGTGAATACTTTACATAACCGCATGAAACAAATCAATGCCGTTAACACACAGACGTGCAACGTGGTTGCACACAGCGTTGTGCAACGTGGTTGTGTTATTCATAGGATCCTGGTGGGCCTGGAAGAGCCCCAAGTTTAAAGTTGTGTGGGGGAATGTCTTTCAGTTCTGTTTGGGTCTATAACTGAATGTTTAACCTTTTTGGGAGATAAGGTGAAAAGTCTAAATTTGAGGCTCAGGCTAATGGCCTAGCCCCTTATGTGATAAGTCTCAATGAAAGAGAAATCTGAACTGTATAGAACACTATTCTGTTTGTTTCTGCTGGTAGAAATCAGAAAGTGTCTGCTGTTCTCCTATCAATGTAACAGATACACGCAGTTTAGGCTAAGCTTGTCTTTTTTCAGGAAAATCATTATGTGAGACAGGCACCGGACTAGGTACGAGGAGCACTGTGGTAAGGTTTGAATCCATCCACCAGCATCAGGAGATGTGGACGAAGGTGCTTCTCTTCTCCAGGCTCTGGTGCCCTGGTGTTCAAATGATGGGGCTAGGATTCCATTTTCCGAAGGTCTAGGCTCTAGGTTTCTCTGATCCTGTGTGTGCATGGAGTTTGCACGCATGCATGGGGCACACTTTCTTAAAGGCTGAAAGAATCAAGCAGAGTAAAAGATTTGACTTCATTCTTTTCAAACCAAGTTACTTATAAAAGGTAAAGTTAGTAGTTAATTAATAGCAAAGTTAATTAAAGTGATTTCTTCTTGGAATAATCAAAGTTAATGGTTATCATTAGATCTTTGGGTATCTGCAAGATTTAAACATCAAGGAAAAGAGTGAATCTGAAGATGAAAGGAGTAAGGCATCAAATCAGAAACGGACCATCCTAGAGTAAAAATCACCACCAAGTTCTGCAGATACAATCCCAGGATCCCAACACGTTTTTTTTTTTTTTAAAAGATTTTATTTATTTATTTAACAGAGATAGAGACAGCCAGCGAGAGAGGCAACACAAACAGGGGGAGTCTCGGGAGAGGAAGAAGCAGGCTTCCAGCAGAGGAGCCTGATGTGGGGCTCGATCCCATAACTCAGGGATCATGCCCTGAGCTAAAGGCAGACGCTTAACGACTGCACCACCCAGGCGCCCACCAACAGGTATTTTTCCATTCAGTCCTTACTTCTTTTTTTTTTTTTTAATTTAAATTCAATTAGCCAACATATAATACATACTTAGTTTCTGATGTCGTGTTCAATAATTCATATAACACCCAGTGCTCATCACATCACATGCCCTCCTTAATGACCACCACCCAATTACCCCATCCCCCATTCACCCCTCTTTCTGCAACCCTCAGTTTGTTTCCTATAATTAAGAGTCTCTCATGGTTTTTTTCTCTCTGATGACTTCCCATTCAGTTTTGCCTCCCTTCCCCGATGATCCTCTATACTGTTTCTTATATTCCGTGTGTGAGTGAAAGCATACGATAATTGTTTTTCTCTGATTCAGTCCTTACTTCTTTCATCTCACTGAGTTTCTTTTTAGCTTTATGCTTTCCTCTCTAAGTACCTTTGTCTGTCTACATAATTCCACTTTTATCTTTTCATTTTTTAAATAAGTTTAAGTATATGGCATAATGACTCTACTTACAGATATCATGAAATGATTACCAGAATAAGTTTAGTTAACATCCATCGCCTCATTCGGGTACAAAATAAAGTTTTTATACTTGTGGTAAGAACTCATAGGATCTACTCTTTTACATTTAAAAAATGTATAATGTTTAAAATAGCAGATTCTGGAATATTCTTGAGGAAAAGGAAAATCATAGCTGTCAAACAGCTAATGACTTCTTATTTTTTCTCTCTGCCAACAAAGATCAGTTGGAAAGTAGGAAAACATTTTCCAGTAAATACTCACATATTTGGACATGCCTAACTGCTTAGATGAGGGATGAGAAAATAAATGTATAACTTTATTTGACGAGTAAGTTAAAAGTCTGTATTTGAGGTCTTTTGTGAAAGTGATTAAAACATTAAAAATAGGGGAGATGTGTATTCAGAAGAAAACATTATAAAGAAAACAGAAATTATGCTGTGATTTAAAAAATCTGAGAGATAAAGGATATAGCGAAAGGCATTTAATAGAGTTAATTTATGTATTTGAATAAAAATGCCTTTTGGCTAGAGAAACAGATTTCTTTATAAAATACTATTCACATAAGTTATTCAAAGATAATGGGAAATATACTATAATTCCAGATCAAGACAGATCTTAGGGTGGTTCATGGGTGTGACAATCATTCTCAAATTTCACCCTTAAGAATTTTATTCCTTTGGATTCTGAAGATCTTCGGTCCCTCCAAGGCCCTCAGGAAAAAGCGAAATATTTCTGGAGGGTATGGTTGTTGTCCTTTATGTTTTTTTGAGGGCAAGGGTGGTATCTGAGTGTGGCCCAGGGGCTGTAGGAAGAGACAAAGGGGCATCCTCCCTTCTATTTCACAGATATCATGGCAAGAGCTGTATTACCCAGAGCTGTGTGGAAGGCTCAAGGCTGAGAATCAGAACAATGACTCGTTAATTCAAATTCTGAGGATTATCTTGATCAGAAGGGCAGGGAACTCATTTTTGGAAAGTGAACGCATAGATTCCAGGGGAAAGAGTAATGACCTCTAAGTGCGTGGAATACTTGGCATCGCCATTCATAGAGATTTCTTTTGTTCACAACTGAACCCAACCTACTGTCTAAAGAAGTCACTAAAGGAATCTTAGAAACTAAAAATTCAGTTCATGACTTTGCCTCAGGGTCACTGGGTGTCTCTCTCCACCTAGTGGCCAGTGCCTCCCAACCACAAAACTAAAAGACAATTGGTTATTATGGCAGCGAGATGAGTGAGGTTTCTTGTTTTGCAATACCGGGCTATGGAATCCTAGAGTAAAGAAGATATTTAAGCATATGTTTGGAAAAGCCAGTGGGCGTATTAATAATTAGGTTGGCTTGCAAAGCTTCCATTGTTCAGATGACATGCTTAGCATTCTAGTGGAGAAAGAGCAGTCGGGAATGCTTGCTGATCAAATAATACATATGCAAGTAGAGTTAGAGCTTGAGGCCAATTTTATAATATGAAGTGCTCACATGATAAAACCCACTTTCCAAGGACAGAAAAAGATGAGAAGAAGAGATTTAAAGAATCTCTAATTATTATTTTTTGCTGATTTTTGGGTCATCTGTCTCAGTTATGCTCTGGGCGTATTATAGGTACTCAATAAAAGCCTCCAGCCTTTAATTGAATTTTATAGATCCCTCTGTGCCTGAATTCTTAAATTGTTCTTGTTTCTACTTCTCCCACCTAAAATCCTATTCTATTAAAAACAAATACATCTTTTGAAATATGCACGGAAGGAGCATTTTTCAGTTGTTTTCATGTTGATCTCGGCAGAATTTGACACCGTTGAGTACTCCCTCCTCCTGGAAACATTTGTCTTCCTCTCTGCTCTGGTTTCCATGACACCGTCCTCTCCTGCTTGCCTCCTACTTCCCTGCCAGGATTATTTTTTTTGTTTGTTACCCAGCGTCACCCTCCTTTCATGATGTGGCTGAAGTTCTATTCTTAGCTCTCTTTTCTCCATCCCACTTGTCTTCCTCCATGGTCACGCACCACTATTTGAACTCTGATGTCGACACTGGTGGTTTCCAGTCTCCAGCTTCAGCTCCACCCATTTTCTCCTGAGCTCCAGACGAAAGTTTCTGTCTGTCTGTTAGATCTTTCCACCACAAAGTCCTGCAGCCACCTAGAACCCAGGGAGGTCCTAACAACTCATCATTTTGTGGCCTTCCTACTTGCACCCTTGCCTACATTTTCTACCTGGGTATGTGACATTGTTGTTCAGTATTCAGGACCCAGAGGATGAAGGTGTTGGCTTCATATTAATAATAAGAACAATGATTCATTAAGTGGTTAGGGTTTTCCATATCTGGTACTTAGAGTTTCATACATCGTACCAGATAGATTCTGAACCCACGACATATGGCCTGTATCAGCTTGATTTTAGTGCAGCTATGGTGAAAAGTCCTGTGCTGGTTGCCGTCACTCCACCCCAGGAACATGCCTCAGGGGCTCCCTCTGAAGCGAGGAAGGACTGCTTAGCCAGTGAACAAGCCAGCCAAGGATGTGAGGGGAAGATGAAGGCTCCTTAGCAAACGAGGAGTGAGAGTTAGTGGATAAATGTTCCAGCTTTCTATCCTGCAGAAACACACTTTTGAGGGCCATTCTGTAAAGTTCCTCCAAAGGCCCCTTGCAGGATTGAGCCCCAGTTGCCCAGCATGGTAACCAGTCCAACAATGTATTCTTAGTTGGCTTGGCCTTCCTCCTTGTCTTGCCTTACCCTCCTGGCTCCTGGGGAGCACCACTTAAACAAGCTCTCTGAACCTGAGTCCTGCCTCAGGCTCCATTTTTGGGAAAACTCAAATTGAGACATACACATTTAGTCCTCACAGTAGGTCTTCCTGTGAGATAATGGTATGCTTAACCCCATTAAAAAGATGAGGAAACTGACACACAGAGGAGGCACGTAGATTTACCCAGGGTTACTCAGCCTACTAGTTGAAGAGCTGGGATTCGAACTCAGGCACTCTGACTCCCAAACCTTTTGCCCGCCAAGACAGTGACCTGATGGGCAAGGGAGAGAACACCTGAGCAGTTAGACTTGATTGGCCCCAATCGCCATATGTCATGGTCCCTTCAGTGTCAAGAGATTTTTTTTTTTTTCCTCAGCCTTTTCCAGTTTTGTGATGAGAATTCTCAGGAGATTTTTGGTTTGAGTTGAGTAGAATGGAAAGATTTACAATTAAAGAACTGTACATCTCAAAAAGAAAACAAAGTAGGCTTGTATTTTTGGACAAATCTAAAGGATAATTAATGTTTCACATGGGAAAATATGCATGATTTCTGAAACTTTTTGGCACTTTGTACACTTGAGGTTAATGCTTGGATGTTCTTGTGAATTTCTTTGGTTTTGTTTCCATTAAATGAGTATGTACCTTCATTAATAAAAGACATTTTTAAATGTAGATAAAAACGTGAAAACGTTATACTAATACGTGGTAAGAAATTTAGAAACATTAGGGGTTCCTCATATAATCATATAGATTCAAACAAAAGGAAAAATAAAACGTGAGAACTCACCTTAATTTAGAGCAGCAGGTAGATTTTGAAACATTTTTTGAAACTGGAAATAGGATGAAGGAAAGGAACCACGTGTTTGCCTACGTGGTTTAGATACGTGATCTCCTTTACTTTCCATCAACCCTGCAAATATTCTCGTCATTTTTCTTGTTTTACAGCTGAGGGACTAAGTTTAAAGGATCTGACAAACTCCCTTCAAATCCCACAGTTATGAAGTGGCAAAGCTGGGATTCAAACTCGGTTTGAGTAGCTCTCCAAACGAAACTCTCGTTACCTTGCCTGGGCAATAGAATGTATGAGCAGGTTGCAAGGATTTTGTAGTTGCACATTTATAATGTGTATGTCTTTCCAGGTTCCATGAAATGTCACCTGTAGGCCGACGGTGTGGTATAAGATATGCACAAGTACCAATCTGGTGGACCTTGAATTAAGGCAAACAATGACCTCCCTTGGAACAGTGACCTCCACATTTCCTCAGACAATGTTCTCAGAGCAAGCAAGAATTTTACATAAAACATAAACTCAAAAGTATTCTAATTTATAAAGCTACCAACCCTGGCTAAATCTCTATATCAAAAAGAATTATCTTGCATTGCTCTTTTACCAGAAAAATGTCCACTGTGGGATGTTATCTTTTATACCAGGGGTCCGCACACTGGCCCAATGCAGCCTGCCACCTGTTCTCGTTCAGCCTGTGATCTAAGGGTTTTTATGTCATTAAATGTTTTTTAAACAACCAAAGGAAATGAATATTCCATAACATGAAAATCATATGAAATTTAAATTTTAGTGTGCCTACGTAAAGTTTTATTGGAACGCAGACCTACTCATTCGTTCGCATGGTGTATATAGCTGTTTTTGCACAACATCTGAGTTGAGTAATTGCAACAGAGACCATTTGACTCTGAAAGCCTAAAATATTTACTATCTGGTACTTTACAGAACAGGTTTGCTGACCTCTGTTCTACACTATTCGGTGGCTAGAAGTAAAACTTTGAGCATTGGCTTTCTATGGCTTTGTTTTCTAAAAATCACTAAAATCCAATGCAAATAAAATGTACACTCAAGTACTAATGTGCACGTATGCTTGGTTTATAGCTGCTAGATTTTCTTCTCTACCTTTTTTCTTAACACTATCTTGAAACTTTTATCTTCCGGTGTTGGTACCAGTAATAAAGAGACATAGGGATGTGAGAAACAAATTCATACTGGGACTGAGTCTTTCTTTGGAAAGCAATTTTCCTGGTAAGAGTCATATTAGTAACAATGGTGACCTAGGAGAGTACAGTTTAGAAATCACTATTGTACGGCAAGTCACATTTAATCTTGATTTAATTTAACTCTGTGAGATCATATGATTATTACTCTCTCTTTTGATTGCACATAAGGAAATTGAGGGTCTGTGAGATTAGTTGACTTGTCCAAGATCCCCAAATCAGTAAGGGTCAGAACCCAGACTCAAACACAGTGGTTACTTCTTTTTCCTTATCTTTTTTGGGAGGGGGAAGAGAATCTTCATTGTTAAAAGGACACATTTATGTTTTTACATCTACAAGCAATACGAATGTTTTGGTATCAGAAAAGTGATGGGAATTTACTTAAAATAACAGCTTTTAGCATTTTGATTTTATTTTTGGATGTTTTTACTATTTACAGTGTTCTTTGAAGCAACATTCTGTTACCACCATAATTGCCAATATTTCTTTGATGCTGGTTAAATTGTCAGCACTGAAACAGATTTTGCAAGTAGTGACATATGTGAGTTATACTAAAATGATTTTTACTTACATGAATAAGTATGAACAAATGCATTCATTTGATTATAGAAAAATGCCCATTTCAGTGTTTTTCTGAATGAAAACCAATATTTTAAATGAATAAAATATATTAAAAAGAAAAAAATGTCCCAAGACATATGATTGAATTTAACAGGGTCCTACTAAATGGTTTATTTGGATTTGAAGTTTACTTAAGTCCTATAAAGTTATTTTATTTATTTTTCACATATTCAAAAACATTAATAAGGAATAGATGCAAACACTATGTCAGGTATTGGTGATGGGGGGTTAGCCTGTGCTATTTTTAAGTTTATGGTCTATGGAAAGATTAGCGCAGGAACCAATAATTACAATATAACTCAGGCTGATATGTGCCATCATGGAAATCTATATGAAAGTGCTATGGATACTAATTAATTCCGATTAGAAAATGAGACTATTGTCAGAAGGTAGGTGGAAGGATTGGGTGAATGGGTGATTCCATCTAAATAGAGAATACAGGAGAGAATATAGAAGGGAAGTTTGGGTGATAGAGAGTAAAAAACTGGATGAGAGGGTTGGGGTGTGGAGAAGTTAGTGAGTCTGGTTTGGACACGTTGAACCACTAACAGTCTGGCGAGAGCTAATACAAGAAAACATGGTTGCAATATTTTGTGAAAAGGGCTGCATTGGGGTACCAAGGGAGAACAGAAGATAGGCACTAACTTTTACCAAATGAGGAAGTCCAGAGAGATTCCTGAAAGAAGTCACCTCTACGGAGATACTCAAAGAAAGAGCGAGAGTTATATGGATAAGATTGGCAGATAAGATGTGACCGTGTAGATACTATATGACTCAAAGGGATTCTGGTCACATAGACTCAGATGTGAATGGAGTTCCCTGGAGTTCTTCAGCCCATAACCTGTACAACCACATATGCCGGTCCTGTATGGGAATGGGTATGTGGTGTTCTAGGTAGAAAGGAATGAAAGAGAGAGAGAGTTCCTGGAGAGTAAGCCACAAGAGACGGTAAGAGCTCTGAGGTAGGAGAAAGCATGACATGGTCAAGCCGTGAAAAACGAATTTGTTTCTTTTGTAGAGTTAAAGAATGGGGTGGCAAGATAGGGGAGAAATGACCAGAAATAGAGCTACCGTGGTAAATGTGGAGTAGTTACCAGATAGTTGAAATCAGATAGGGTGTTGGCACTAGAGATGGAGAGAAATGAATAAATAAATATATCAGGAACAGATTTAGGAAATAAGCTTGAGATGCTTATAGGAAATTCTAAAAGTGATACCTAATTTTAAAAAATAGGAAGAGAAACACATTGTGTTTATTATGTTTCAGGTACTATTCTAAAACTTTACATATATTACATATAAAAAACCTTTACGTATATTAAAGTATTTAATTGGAACAATAATCCTATGAAGTAGATACTGTTATTTACCACCCCCTCCCCCAGTTTTACAGATAAAACTGTAGCACACAGAGAGAGGTTAGGTGACTTCCCCAAGAGCACACAGCTCAGGCATTCTGGCTCAAGTCCAGGCTCTGAACCACCACGCTCCTCCACCTTTCTGTAGGAAGTCAAAATAATGGGATTGACTGGAAATCAGGCATGAGGGGGCAGGAGATGTAAATTTGGAAATCATCAGTGGAGAGAAAGGGAAGACTCAAAGTGTAGTGCCCTGCAAATGAAGGGAAAAGTTTCATAGAAAGACATAGTGGACGACGTTAAGGGCAGAAGAATATTCTATTTGAAGAAGTTACCAGTCTTCACAGGCTTTAGTAATAGAGGGTCATGGGTGACCTTGGTGGACGCAATTTTAGGAGGATGATGGGGCCAGATGCATACCGGGTTGAAAAGTAGGTGGGTACCAGAAATAATGGAGGGAGCCAAGGTAGCTGTTGATGGAAGTAGAAGAGAGTCGATTAACTAGAGGAAGAAGGCTGGTCAAAGTGGGGGGGATATCTATCAATCTGTTATCTATCTATCATCTATCTATCTATCTATCTATCTATCTATCTATCTATCTATATCATCTATCATCTATCTATCATCTATTCCAAGGTGATATGCCTCCACAGGCTGTCCATCAACAGGTGGGGTACTTTTGACAGCTGCTGTATATTAGCTTCAGTATCATAGTGTCATCTTCTGATGTGCCAGACAGAAATGAGGGGTCTTTCTGCTGTAGCTACTTCCAGTAGGCCCACCTCAAGCATGGAATGGAGGGTAATGCCTAGAAAGCTGTGGGAAGCCCCAGAGTTTGCTGAGTCCCTCCTTCCTTTCACTCCTAAAGGTCTACCTCCCATTCCCTCTTCACTTGGCTCCCTTTTCTCATTTTGTTCCATTTACACAGTTTGCTCCGGAATCAACTTGGCAACTTTGTAGGGTTCACTGTTTCCGGCTGTGGCCCCTGGGCACTACCTGTCCTACAAAAGGTCCTCACGGTACTACTGGTGAGGCTCACAGTAATCCTCACAAAGAAAATGATGTGTCACTGGAGTAATTTCTAGGCATGCTTAGAGATTGAGGGGAAAAGACCAGTAGGATGGAGGTATTTTGTTTACTTGATTACTGAATTCATATCCAGGGCCTTCTCAAATCTTTATATTTTTTCTCTTACTTGCAAAAATTATATTGTTGACTTCTAGTCTTTCAATCATGGAAAGATAAAGATGAATGAAAAAGTTATGTCTTTTCTTAAACATTATCCTGCTTGTCTATGTATGTATCTATCATCTATCATCTAACCTATTTACGTGTGATAATCATCTACCAGTCTATCAACAACTGTCTCTCTCCTGTTAAGTTATTGGAAAGTAGGGGCGCCTGGGTGGCACAGCGGTTAAGCGTCTGCCTTCGGCTCAGGGCGTGATCCCGGCATTATGGGATCGAGCCCCACATCAGGCTCCTCCTCTATGAGCCTGCTTCTTCCTCTCCCACTCCCCCTGCTTGTGTTCCCTCTCTCGCTGGCTGTCTCTATCTCTGTCGAATAAATAAATAAAATCTTAAAAAAAAAAAAGTTATTGGAAAGTAGGAACTTTTTTTCCCCATGAGTAGTCACTGATTTTTGCATTTTTAGGAAAATGCTTTTGTTCCACAAATTTTAACTGTTGACTTAAGAAGAAAAGAGATTTATTAAACTAGAGCCTATGATCTGTTAGTCTAGAAAGGTCTATGTTAAGTTTGAAAAAATTATCTCAACAGTCTTTTTCAGTGACAGTCATAACCAAAGAGATACCTTCTGCTCTGTGAAGGTTTTCAGTTGTGAATTATCAATATCGGATATTTGTGAAATGTATCTATGAAGAAAAATTTAATTGGCAAAACTTCCTGAAGTCTTATTTATTTTTTAAATACATATTTTCAGGGTGCCTGGGTGGCTCAGTCAGTTGGGCAGCCGATATATCATCTCAGGGCTCAGGTCATGATCTCAGGGTCCTGGGATCGAACCCTGCATTGGGCTCTGTACTCAGCAGGGAGACTGCTTCAGGATTCTCTCTCTCCTTTTCTCTGTCTCTCTTTCTCAAATAAATCAATCTTAAGAAAAATAAATGTATATTTTTAATGTAGTCCTTTCTCCCCCACTTTGCGTTTTATTTGATTTTCTTGTCTCTATCCTCTACATCCTTACTGTGGTTTTTCTGGTGCCCTTTCCTCCTTGTGTTCTTTGTAATTTAGTTTTCATTTCTGAAATGGCTTTGTCTTTTCCTTACATTTTTTTTTTTTTTGTCCTGTGTGCTGTCAGTTCCTGTTGCACACCCTCCTGTTACCTGCTATCACTTCCTCTCATCTGGCCATCTGCTCTCTGAGTTTGGGTATTCCTCCTTTATAGTTCCAATGGCTGCATAAAAGTGTAAGACTCTCAGTTGGAATGTTAGATGACACCACGTCTCTGCTTTGTGTCGGTATTTTTCTTATTTTTCTGGTGTTTTCACTGTAATAAAGCTACTTTACTCTTTTTTGTCTTTAAAATTTTTCGCACACGACCTTTGTGTGAATGTAGAGTGTATTGCTTTGTTGCTGATCATATTTTAATGGGATGTATTTTTGTGATAGCTACAGGAGGTGCCTGTGGAGGTGTCAGGCCAGGGTAGATCCCTAGGCTTTGCAGCTCGAGGGTGTCCTCCTCTGCTGCCCTAAAGCATGGCCTTCCTGCGCGGTTCCAGCTTTTAAAATTATTATTATTTTTAATTCGAGTATAATTATACAGCATTGTATTAGTTTCGGGTATAGAGTATAATGATTCAACACTTCGTACGTCATTCGGTGGCATCGTGATAAGTGTACTCTTAATCCCCTTCACCTATTTCACCCATCCCCCCACCTCCCCGCTGGTCACCACCAGTTTGTTCTCTATAGTTAAGAGTCTGGTTTTTTGTCTCTCTTTTTTTTTTCCTTTGCCCATTTGTTTTGTTTCTTAATTTCTACGCGTGAGTGAAATCATACGGTATTTATCTTTCTCTGACTCTTTATTCTTCCCTTCCAGAACTACTCCATCATTGGGCAGCAATTATTTGAGGTTTTCTAATGTTTTGTTTCCTGGTTCCACTGAGAGTAAAGCTGATGTGTTGACACGGTGCTAAGCTGCCGCTGGTCTGTTCCTACCGGAACCAAATCAGTGTAATGTAGTGCTTGTTAGTCCTCAAATGTATTTGGGCCCTGAAGTTGATTCCCCATTTCCCAGGTCTCCAAGCTTGTTCCCAAGCCACAACTGAGCTGATGAATAACACTTATTTTGAAGAAATATGGGGATAAAGATGGAGACTAAAACAGATTATTTTTGATTTTATGTTTGTATCTCTTTTCTCCTATGCAAAAAATGTTACTTCCTAACAACGTTTCCTATTTACTGTATTTTAAAAGTAGCAGTGGCAATATTTCTACTAAAAATAATCTAGCTGAATGCAGTTTGTCATTTCGTGGCAGTTCTTTTGTCTTTTGCATACATTCCCAGAGGAAGAAACATTCGAAATATAATATTTTAATAGTCGCTTGATGTGATTCTTCTCCAAGTAGTCGTACTATGAATTTGATATGCTACTAAATACATCTGTTTCAGATTGTTATTTTTATAGAGTATTCTTTCTTAAATCTATTTTTTAAAGTTACATAAAAACACTTATATGGTTCCAAAATCAGAACAATAAACAAAGTACATTCAGAGACATAGCTTTCATCTTTGATGCCTGTACCCTATTCTTTTCCTCCCCAATTTATTCATTTTTGGTTTATTCATCAATTGCTGCTTTTTGGTAAATAAGCATATGTATATCTTCCTACCTCTATTCTTAGATAAAATCTGTCATATACTAAATATTGTTTTGTGTTCTGATTTTCCACTTGACATTATATCCTGGAGATCATATCCTCACACCAGAGCAGTGTATAAACTTCTCTCTCCCTCTCTTCTTCGCTCTGTCCCTCTCTTCTGCTTTTCCTCTCTCCCTTCCTCCCTCTACTTTCTTTTTCTTTTCTTCCTTCGTTTTCAAAACTGCAGTATAATAACATAGATACAGCAAAGTGCACAAATCCTAAGTGTTCAGTTCAGTGAATTTTTCACTGTGTGATCACTTCCAGATCAAGATATAGAAATCTCTCCCCATCGGAAAAGGCTCCCTTTTGTCACTTCCCAGTCAATATTTCTCAGAGGAAACCACTTTCTGATGTCTGTTTTCATGGATTAGTTTTGCTTAATGTAGACACTTGAATAAAAAGTCTTTTATGTCGGACTTCTAACATTATGGCTGTGAAATTTATTAGTTCTCTTCCAGTGTTGTATCATATTCCATTATATAAATATTACCACAACTTATTTATCCAGTCTGCTGTTGATAGACACGTGGTTATTTCTAATTTTCTGAGAATATTTTAGTTTCATATGCATGTCTATTTTTTAAAAAAGACTATGTTTTTATGCACTGAATTGCATAAACATCTTTGTGAAATATATATCCATGAACCTATTTCTGGAATCTTGACTCTGTTAGGTTGGTCTGTGTCTACCCTTTCACCAGTACTTTACTTCTCGAATACTAAAGCTTCAGATTATCTTGAAGTCAGGTGAAGGAATCCCCCAGCTTTGCTCCTTTAAAAAGAAAATTGTTTTGACTGCTTTAATTCCTTTGCTTTTCCTGTAAGTGTTAGAAATAGCTTGTTGTTCACAAAAAGAATGCTAGGATTTTTACTAGGATTGTGTAGAAGCTACAGATCAATTTGGGGGAAAATTGACGGCAATATTGAGTCTTCTGATCCATGAACACTGTATATCTTTCCACTTATTTAGAGCTTTGACCTAATTTTTATTTCTTTGATCAGTGCACACATTTTGCTAAAGCTGTTACCTGAGGTGCTATCATGAGTTGTACAGTTTTTAAAATTTCAATTTCCAATTTTTAATTCTGTGTTCAAATACAATTGACTTTTGAGTATTGACCTTGTATCTTGCGATCTTGCTAAGCTCACTTATTAGTTCTAGGGTTTTGTTTTGTTTTTTCAGATTCAGTGGGATTTCCACTATGACAATCATGTTGTCTGAGAATAGGTCACACCTATGGCTTTATTTCTTTCTTGCCTTATTGAATTGGCTAGGAATTACCTCTTTTTATGTTCACACTTTTCATGTGAAATTTAGGTGTTGATCAACGACTTGAGGGGAATTTACAGGCAGATGATGGGGCTTTCTTTCCTAGGGCTACCTTCTCTTTGTGATTTTAATCTTAAAGTTTTAGCACTCGTGGTTGCCCAGATACCAAACTCTCTCTCCATAGCCCATTGAGACCAGTGTATTTCTGGCAGAGGTCTAATCAATCCTCTGCTTACAGGAAACTGGAAAGCAACCTCAGGGAAAGAGCCAGATGAAAACGATAAAACTCACTACCTGTACCTTCTTTTCCACATGCGTCACAGCACTTCAAATCCTGCCTGTACTCATTCCCCCTCAATTCCTGCAGTTATTTTAACATATTTTGTCCAGGTTTTATAATTTTTTCAGGATGGATTAGTATGATATCAGCTACTCCATTATGACTGATATATAAAGCTCTTAAATGTACTTTTATGTGAAGGAAACAAGGAAAATAGAAGAGCTGATATTAAGGATTTATTTATGCAAATGACTTGCAGCCTTCTCCTTTTCTATATGATTCAGGCTGACTTGAAAGCATGTGGGAACACCAACCAGGTTGAGGTGTGGCTGCTTTGGTATCTGCAGCACTGACATAGTTTGTTACCATTGCACAATGGTTACAGTTTCCAAAGTGGAACCCCAAAGTATGACTATGCACACAAGATACACCAAACACCCTCATTTTTTTTCTGGAATTTCCTGATAACAGGAGTGCTTGATGTCACCACCTTTATCTTTGCTCTATGAGTCCAGTACGGACACTTTGGGTATCCCTGCCAACACCCCACTCTTTTATTGCCCTAGGCAATGACTCAGGAAGCATTAATCAGAATGATTCTTACAAAATGTTGCTGATTCCTCTCTGTCTGAAATTCCTATTGCCATTTAAAATTTTTATTTCCAACCTTGAGGCTCTCTCCATTTCCACTATGCCAGCAAGTGTTTCCTTTTGTTCCCCTAACCAAGCTCCTCTGAGTTTGGATCCAGACCTGTTTGGCACTTTCTGATTTGTTTCACACCTTCCTTTGATAGGCTCACCATTTACAATCTCAATTTGATTTCAGGCTAGTTTCTACCTTTCCTGTTAAATTGCAGTGTAACCTCCCATGCTCTGGGCCCCAGGTGGAGTATAAATTTCTTTAAGAAAAGGACTTTGTCACCTACATATTTTGTGCCTACCTCAGATCTTGACAGAATCTGTTGGTTCACAGCTGTTCCATAAATATGCTCACCAGCTAAATTACAGTTTTACATAACATTATCTTTAGTTGCTGTAAGTATAGGTTTTCAAGGTTATTTTTTCAGATGGTATTGCTGTTCAATCTAAAATTAAACAGTAAACAATTCGAAGCATAAGAGCGGCTCCAAGGAAACCACAAAAATCGTTGATACCCATTGCCCATGTAGTGCTAGAGGACAGACATTACCAACATTTTCCCATGACTCTTAACTTCAGGGATTTATACTTGCACCAGTGAAATAGCATGTACACGAAATTTCAGGAACTCACAATGTCACCCTGTTTCAGAAACAGGGTTGGTGGTGCAGGATGGATGCTGCAACTTCTTGTAGAATTGCTGGGCATTGGGGTCACGTTGTGTCATGACGGAAGGAATGCTGGTCGTCATTCTGCCATGCCCCGCAGCCCTCGGTTGTAAGCCTTTAATCTTCTGCCATTGGCCTTCTTGTGAGCAGATTAATTGTAGTAGAAAAGTATGAACATTTATAATGAGACTCAATTTGTTCTGAAAATGAAGACCATAAGTGAATGTGTTTCTTCTTGTATTTCCTGATGGGACTTCAAATCGAGAGACAAAATAAATGTTAGTAACATCTAGAAGTTGGTCTTAGAAATTGAAAGTGATGACAAGCTCTTTGAATTACATCTCTGTTAACATTGAGGACTGTTCCTTATTCTCTCCATGCTGAGACTTCCTTTTTTGTCAGAGATTAATGATCCCTCTTTATTCATACAAAAGATTAAAGAGGACATATAAATATGAAACATGTGCTTTTCATTAATCAAAGTTTTAATCCATCTTCTTGATAGACATGAAAGGCATAAATCGCTGTGCGAGAGTTAGAATTATATAATACAACTAATATGAAGTGGGTAGCTTTATTTGAAATATGTAAAAGTAGTTAATGTGTTTCTTCTCATGGTAGATGAGGAGTTGGGTGATGGGTAATGATACTTGCCCAACAGGAATCATTTGGTTTCTTTTTATAGAGGACTAACCTTTCCTTCTCTTGGGAACAACAGAGAGTTTGGTTGGAAGCAGTGGCCGTGAGGAGGGGAAGAAGGTGTGCCAGGTGAAGGAAAATGGAACTAATTTATTGTGATAATCCAGTTAGAATTGCAGTGCCGTAAATGACATTAGAGATGACCTCTTCCTGATCCTTGTGTTACGGATGAGGAAAACTGATATTTAGAGTAGAAGTGGACTTGCCTGAGGTCACACCTCCAGTTGGCTGAGCCAGAACATAGGCAGGAAAGGTTCTCTTTACCCATAACGGTCACGACCCACACTCAGTACTCAGGTTGCTCTTCAATAGTAGGGAGCTTCCCCGACCCCACAGAATATAAAGAAGGGGTTAATGGGAGGAATTCCTGCTTAGGGTGTTTGTTCCATGAGCTGGGGGAACAAGGACATTCATACTTTGTTTTTAAAGATCTTTATGACAAGGTAAAGCGGGGTCAAATGAGCACTATCAAGGAGCCTCATTCTCATGCAGGGTGTCTGCCAACTCCCTTCTAGCTACTCGTTCTCTCACCTGGTGAGCAAGATCCCTTCTGCTAAACCAGCAGCACAGCTCAGGTGAGATTACTCAGAGGGAAAAGTGAAGGTAAATGCAACACAAATTCTAACACTGCTGAATTTTGCTGACTAGGGTCAGGTGGTTTTGACATTGTAAATAAAAGCAAAGTGGTTTAAAATTCGCAATGTCTGATATTTTGAAAATCTGTGGAAATTACAAAAACAACACCAGACCAAAGCAGAAATGGTTGAAAAATATTTAAATATCACCAGAGAGATCTCCTCTTACTCCACCCTTCCTTTTTTGCTCCATGGTAGCACTGGTATCTGATTAATGAGATTCCAGCTCTTTTGCTATGTGTACATGAACAAAAGAATGAGGAGTTTATTTTGTTTTTATAATAATGAAGCTGTACCTAGTACACGTGATTTTTAACCTCAGGAATATTTCATGGATTGCACCACCTATCAAGACCTAGCTACATACTATTCCATAGCAAGGTTATTCTATTATGCATTATAACATTTCTGTGTTGAAGAACACAAAAGTTGCCTCTGGTTTTTTACTTACAAGCAATACTGGAAGGAACATTCCATACCAATCCATGTGAACATGTGTGATCCTTTCCTTAAGCTAAGTCTGAACAGGTGGAATTTTTCATTAATCCATCTAAACATTGAAAATTTTTCCAGATATAGTCAGTCCATCTTGAGGATTTGATGTCGAGGTGAGAACCAAGGTAAAGGAATAGATCTATGTAGAAGTTCTGAGCGTTTTCAGTTCCAAAAATCTACAGGGATAAAGAAACTAAAGTAATTAGCTTCTCTTACTCATTTTCGTATTCACTCAAAGTGGCTCTGAGCCAGGGCTCCTCAAGATAATAATCAGACTTGATGACTTGCTAGAAGGACTTACTAGGGTTCAGAAAAGCTATTACACCCATAGTTACGGTTTATTACAGTGAAAGGATACAGATTAAAATCAGCAAATGTAAAAGGTGAATGGGTGAAGTCCAGGAGAAGCCAGATGGAAGCTTGTAGGTGTCCCTTCCAGTGCAGTCACAAGGGTATGCCTCAGCCTCCCAGCAATGATGTGTGACGACATATATGAAGGGTGCCAAGCAGGGGAGCTTGCCTGAGCCGTGGTGTCCAGGGTTTTTAGCTTTTTAGCTTCACAATGTTGCAGGTTGGTTTTATAGGCATGCAGCACCCATGTGATTAACCTTAGCTCCCCAGTTCCAACCCCCGGAGGTCAAACTGGTACAGCACAGCCCAGGACCTCAGGCATACAAAAACAGGCGTTTACTGCAAGTCACATCATTAGCTAGCATCAACCATCTGGTCAAATTGACCAAGCCCTTGGGAATACAGGACGCTTTTACCAAGCAGAATATTCCAAAACTCAGAGGTTATGCTCCTAGGTCAGGCCTTCCTTTGGAATGTGCAGGGCTGGAGCAACCAGACCTGAGTTAACCCTTTATTGCACGATCCCCTTGTACTTTATCGGAGTGATTCTGTGATCAAATGTCTTGATCCACTCAAAAGGAAGGGGATATTAGGGCTACTTGGGATATGTTTATCATTTATTTATTTTAGGACTGAGTAATTTCTACTGCTTCATATAATAGAAGCAGTGTGCATATGGTGGAATCAGTGTCTGACTAGGCTGACGTGATTTGATTTGAGTCCTAGTCTAAGCAAGTCCTGAACTTGAGTCTGGGAGGCTCATCATTCCAAAAAAGATCAGTGGTTTGTATGTGGAAGCAAAGTAGTACTTTCCAGGGATGACAAGGCAGTGATGGGAGTTTGAGGTACTTTGGGGGTATTGGTCTTGATCTGGAGGCAAAGAAGTGGCATTAACAAATGTGTCATGTCTGGGACGCCTGGGTGGCTCAGCCGTTAAGGGTCTGCCTTTGGCTCAGGTCATGATCCCAGGGTCCTGGGATTGAGCCCCGCATCGGGCTCCCTGCTCAGTGGAAAGCCTGCTTCTCCCTCTTACACTCCTCTTGCTTGTGTTCCCTCTCTCGCTGTCTCTCTCTGTCAAATAAATAAATAAAACCTTAAAAAACAAAAACAAAAACAAATTTTCCATGTCCAACACCAATTAATGTTTATTCAAAAAACATGAACATTTGCTTTATACTTAGGTATACTCAGGTACCATAATGTTCAAGTAGAGACAAGACCAACAACTGGTAGAGTTTCAAGGGGGCAGATGTTTTAACATTATAAAACTTTGGCCACTCTATCAGTGACCCAGTTCTAAGGAGAGTGGAGTCCAGCGACAAGAACACAATTTGTTGGTTACATCGATAGCACGCAGAGAATTCAGAAATTGTAAATCCTGCCCTTAAAGGGAAAAAAAGAATCTAGCCATGATGTGTTAGAACATGAAGTAGGAACTTAGATAAAGGATAATGAGAAGACAGGGTAAGGATTCAATCACAAGGAGCCTGGATCATGAGTCAGGAAATAAATTACTAACAAACTGAACTTTTCTGTTAGCATGGAACCAGAAGTAAGCTTGAGGCCAGACTCTTATATTCCCTGTATAGCAAACAGATTGATCTCAGAGTCTGGGAGGGACTCAGTGGCTCCATTTGTAGATTGGAGCTATTCAGAGGCTAAATGTGAAGGGCTTTATACACTCTGACATCCATGGGTGGTGACTTTGCTTTTGTTTTATGAAAAAGAAATTAGTACTTTATTAAGTGACTAAAAATCAAATGGGAGATAGGAAAATAGAGATCCAGTTGATTTAGGGAAGGAAGGAAAGGAAGGGAGGTGGTGTGAGTTGAAGGGTGATAAAACGAAAAACAGGAGGAAAGAGTTTCCTTAAGTGTGGTAACTTTAGGTGGCTTGTTAAAGAGAGAAACTTCACTCTGTGGACAGCAAGCAGTCCCAATCCTATTCTGGTCCATTTTCAGAAAGACCCATTTCTCCTGTTAAGGGTTGAATTGTGTCTCCCTCCCTGAAAAATGAAGAGAGATGTAACCCCTAGTGTCACAGAATATGACCTTAGTTGGAAATAGGGTCTTCGCAGAGGTAATCAAGTTAAAATGAGGTGATTGGGGTGGGCCCTAACCCAATGTGGATGGTGTCCTTATATAAAGGGGAAATTTGGACAGAGTCAGAAATGCACAGAAGGAAGATGGGGTGAGGACAGAAGGAGCAGATGGCCATCTACAAACCAAAGGGAAAGGCCTGGAGCGAATCTGCCCTCACAGCCCTCAGAAGGAACCAACTCTACTGACACCTTGATTTTGGACTTCTGGATTCCAGAAATGGGAGAATATGAGGCAATGCATTTCTGTTGTTCAAGCTGCCCAGTCTTTGATACTTGTTATGACAACCCCATCAGACTAGTGTACTTCCCTTAGCCGCCTCTATTGCCTTTCTTGTCCCTGACCTCTAACTGCAAGGACACAGAACTTTCCATCTTTAATCTTTGTCATATCTATCAGGCCCCTTTAAAATAAATGTATCTGAGTCAATACAATAGGTCCATAAGATGTCATATTAACTAAATAATTGAGTAGGTGGCAGGTAAAATATAGTCTAGGGGTCAGTAAAGAAGAAAAATTAAGAATACAGTAAGTAGAACAAAGACCATTATGAAAATACAGAACCATTCAAGGCTTTTCAGTTTTAAATAGGTTGCTGGTTGGGAGAAAGAGATAAGTGATTTTAAAATCTTTGCCCTGGGGTAGTTTGTTCCTTCACTGAATAAATGACTAAAACAATCCTCTATTATATTAACACTACATTACTGATAAGTTTCGACATGTAGTGATTTTAGTTTTGTTATTGGCACTCTAAAATATTTTTGAACAATTTTCCTTCTTATTTACAGTAGTTCTTGCTTTATATAGTTCATTTATAAAAATTTACAGTGGCTGGTTCCTTTTGTCAACATAAATTTCTCTCTTTGTGCTACTTAAGTCTTTGCGTGTAATTGGTTATATGTCCCTAGGTTACTTGTTTCTGTATACCTGATAAATATATCACCATCTCCTCGTTTTTGACATGAAGTGCTCCCTGTTCGATTCCTAGTGCCTGGTAAGCATTCATGTGGTGTGGCCCTGCCTGGTTGACGCAGGATCTTATTGTTTTTCCACGTTCTGACTCTACGAATCATTGGGGCACAGGAGAAATTGTAATCCCCAGCGTAGACTTCACCCAGTGCTCTTCCTCCCTTCAAGGGTTTACGCCGAGGACAGTACATCCCAGGGTGAGATACGCTGGCTTTCTTCCTCAGTCTCCTCCCCCCCGCTTCCTCGCAGTTGCAGGCTCCTGATGTGTGTAGGCAGTACAGTTTGAGCCATCTGGGAAGTGGTGGCTCAGAATGGATTACTGGCATGGGAGGGGGACTGTTGCCAGTTTTCCATTAGTGTGGACGCTGAATTTTTCTGACCTGAGGGTAACAAATCTATAATGGACATGATTTTTGTCCCCCTCTATGCATCCTCCTTTTCCAGGTACCCAATTTAATTTTTCTTTCAGAGAAATATTCCTTCTCTATTGCCCAGAGCTGATATGGGGTGGGGATAGGGAAGCCATTGGTTCACTGGAGTATCATATTTTCCCAAATACTGATGCCTTTGCAGAAAATTAGATCCATTGAGAAAACAGCCAACATATAGCTTCGTTATGTCCTTATTCTCTCCAGTAGAGGATGTGGCTCTATTCAGTCCCTGTGGTTTCGAAGGGGCTCCTCCCTTAGTTCGAGGGAGGAGGCAGGTGGCTCTGGCATGGCAAACCAGAGGACTGCAGGTTCCTCTGGTCACAATGATTCATTTAAGGTTGGGAGGTGACCCAGGCAGAGCCAATGAGACATAATGGTCCCAGGCTGAGACACAGATAAATGTTTTTCTGCTTTTGGGCCCAGGAGAATATGACTCTGGAGCTATGTAGGGGCTATGCCATGAAGCCTGAGATGTATTCAATTCAGCCAACACAAGAAAACACAGACAACACATGAAGGGGAGCGGAGTCTTAATCATATTATATAGGCTTCTCCATTATTCTCTTTCTGAACTTTTATGCTAATATGAGTTGGGTTTCTAACACTTGGAAACTAAGAAGCATTGGCCAGTATAGTGGGAGAGGGATGTATTGTCTCTCTACCTTCTTTTGGGGCTTGTTGCTTATGACTCTGGTAGCAAAGGGTGACCCATGGGTCAGCAATTATTCCTCATTTCTACTTTAGCAACTGTACAGTTAGTTGAGATTCCTTCTTGACTCATAGAATACATTAACAGTAAGCTCTGGTGTTCTCTTTCTGGTCCTTATAAATGTTTAGTGGGAGATGGAGTGAGAGCTAGTGAAGGACTCTCAGATACACTTTAAACCAGAAATGGTGATGCTGATGGCTGAGCTCTTTCATATTCTCGTTTGACAATCTTTCCCAATTGTCCATGCTGATCCCTTATTAATTAAGCTTTTTTAGTTTGGTTGCATATAGCAGAAAATCCAAGTGAGAGTAGCTTAATCTAATTATGATTTATTGATTGATTAAAACATTTTTTTTCTTCCAAATTTTTACTTAAATTCCAGTTAGTCAACATATAGTGTAATGTTAGTTTCAGGAGTAGAATTTAGTGATTCGTCACTTACGTACAACATCCAGTGCTCATCATAAGTGGCTTCCTCAATCCCCATCACCTCTCTAGCTTATCCCTCACTCACTTCCTTCCATCAGCCCTCAGTTTGTTCTCTATTGTTAAGAGTCTTGATTGGTTTGCTTCCCTCTCTTTCTCTTCTTCTCCCTTCCCATATATTCATCTGTTTTGTTTCCTAAATTCCACATATGAGTGAAAGCATATGGTATTTGTCTTTCTCTGACTGACTTCTTTCTCTTAGCTTAATATTCTCTATCTCCATCCACGTCATTGCAAATGGCAAGAATTCATTCTTTTTGATGGCTGAGTAATATTCCACCACATATATACACCACATCTTCTTTATCCACTCATCAGTTGATGGACATTTGGGCTCTCTCCATAGTTTGGCTATTGTTGACAATGCTGATGTAGACATGGGGGTGCATGTATCCCTTCAAATCTTTTTTTTTTTTTTTTTTTTGTCCTTTGGGTAAGTACCTAGCAGTGCAATTGCTGAATCATAGGGTAGTTCTATTTTTAACTTTTTGAGGAAACTCCATACTGTTTTCTAGAGTGGCTGCACCAGTTTACATTCCCACCAACAGTGTAAGAGGGTTCCTCTTTCTCTGCATCCTTGCCAACATCTGTTGTTTCCTGGCTTGTTAGTTTTAGCCATTCTGACAGGTGTGAGGTATTATGTCACTGTGATTTTGATCTGTCTTTCCCTGATGATGAGTGATGTTGAGCATCTTTTCATGTGTCTGTTGGCCATTTGTATGTCTTCTTTGGAAAGATGTCTGTTCATGTCTTCTGCCCATTTATTGATTGGATTATTTGTTCTTTGGGTGTTGAGTTTGATAAGTTCTTTACAGATTTTGGATACTAGCCCTTTATCAGATATGTCATTTGCAAATATGTTCTTCCCAATTTTTCCTTATGTAATGAGGGTTGGGGGTAGGCAGTGTAGAGATGGAAGGGTTCTCTATGATGTCATCAGGGAACTGACTTTTATCTTTCTGCTCAAATATCTCAAGCATGGATTTTTAGCCTTAAGATCTCAGGGTCTTGACACAGAATTCCAGATGGGAACAAAAACACCAAGGAACAAACATGTGCCAGTTGAATGACTCCTTTAGGAGAGCCTTCTTGGAAGCCCTACCAAGTAATTTCCATTTACTTCTCATTGGCTCAAACTGCCACATGGCCACCTCTGGCTGCAAAGGAGGCTGTAAAGTATAATTATTTAACTGGGGACATAGGTGCTCCAAATAATAACAGTATTCTTTTGGTAAGAAGAAAGGAAAGAATTGGATATTGGATAGACAGCTTTTTAAGTTTCCTTTGGGTGGCTCAGTCAGTTAAGTGTCCGCCTTTGGCCGAGGTCATGAACCTGGGGTCCTGAGATCGAGTCCCACATTGGGCTCCCAGCTCAGCGGGGAGTCTGCTTCTCCCTCTCTCCCTCTCCCCTGCTCTTGCTCTTTCTCTCTCTCATAGATAAATAAATAAAATCTTTAAAAACACGTTTCCTTTATAAGAAGAATTGATATTGATTGGATAGGTAATTGGAAGCCTCATCTATGGAACCCTCAATGCAACAATCCTTTCTTACATACTCACTGGTTTTGTTTTTTTTTTAAAGATTTATTTATTTATTTATTTATTTGACAGAGAGAGAGAGAGCCAGAGAGAGAGGGAACACAAGCAGGGGGAGTGGGAGAGGAAGAAGCCGGCTCCCAGTGGAGGAGCCCGACATGGGGCTCGATCCCAGAACGCTGGGATCACACCCTGAGCCGAAGGCAGATGCTTAACTGCTGTGCCACCCAGGCGCCCCCATACTCACTGTTTTGTATCTATTCCTGTATTTTTTGGTTGTTATAAATATTCTCTGTATTTTTGTTATTGTTGTTAGCCTTGTGTCTCTTTCCAACAGTGCTCTGTTCTTCGAAGTCTCTGAAGCCACCTATAGTCATATGTTGAAGGGTGCTAGTAGTTTGCATATTACTCTTGTTCAGGATATTGTCTTACCTATTCAAGCCATGGCTGGACCAGGTGTGTGCTGGAGCTAGCTCTATTGTCTCTAGGAGTGGATTGTTAAATTTTCAGGTATTTTCTAAGCCAGCTGGTAAACACAGCCATCATTTAAAAAGTAAATTCTGAAAACTTACACTGAGATAAATTATATTCAAAATAAAGGAAAATATGCCCCAAACTCTTTCCTTCTTAATTATTTCACTCTGTAATTATTATCTATGCTTCGAGATTATTTATATTTATTTTATCTACACGGTGGATTAGATGATACCATGTCGCTGTGCACCTCCTTCCCATTCTGCATTCTGTGACATCATGTTGGTAGCTGGCAGGGGCCGCGGTGGGAGTATCTATACCATGGAAATCAGCAAACACTACGGATTAGGGCTTGAGTTACTGTTTTGTTGATTGTCCATCTAGACTTAAGAAAGTGATAGAGATAATGTTAACAAGGCAGATTAAACTTAAGTGTGTGCTGCCTAGCTGTTTTATTGTGAATAGCACAAAAAATTGAGAAAATATTCTTCTAGTACTAGGAAATTATTATCTGACACAGCAAAGAAGTTGTTCACATGAATGAAAACCAGTGAAGGTTTAAACATCTTAATTGTTTCCCATCTGCCTTACTCCCTAACGGTAACTAAAACATCAACCAATATTTAAGTCAGAACTATAGGCAGATAGCCAGTTGCTAAAGATTTACCAGCACACCCTGGCTGGAAGAAAGTCATGTTCTTGATGTCTAGACTAGAGTTGGTTTATGTTAAAAGAAATATCAAAGAACTTGGTTTTTTCATGGTGCAAGAGTCAACACAGCATCTTGAGACCCAACCTCTAGCTTCTGTCTGCCTCTTATGCTCAAATCGCCTAGGTTCCCAGACTTACTTCTATAATAATCCTCACTTTGTGAATGATTTTCTTAAATCGAGTTATTCTTATTTACTACTTTAAATAATATATGGGTGGTAGATTATACTTAACTTCCTGTGCGGTGTGCTGCAGGCTTTTTGGACAATCATCAGTGCCCACACACTCTGAATCTCCCAAGTCCTTTGCTCTTCCACTACTTACTGGGAGGAGGCTGGGATTTGCAGAGTTTCTCCTCAGCGAAGTTTTCAGATACCCTAGAGAAAACCATGCAAATTTGCACTATATCCACCATATTAAGCTGTATTCTATTACAGTGTACCTGAGTGCTCCAGGTTCTCGAAGATTTATCACTCTAAGGAAAAGTATTCAAAATAAGCTGAAATTTGTAGTTAGCCATTTTGAAAATCAAAGAGGCAGTAGGAATCTTTAGAACACTGGGCGGAAAAAATTGGACATGGTCCATCAGCTCAGTAAGATAATTTTACTGAATCACTTTTTCTTGCCAGCCATGACATTGTTGGCTACTAAGCTGGTGATATTTTTCAAATAAATAGAGAAAAATCTCATTAATTTAGATGCCACTCGTGTATATTTGAACAAAGGCTGGTTTGGAGTTTTTCTGTATACTTTTCATGATAATAAAGACGACTAAATGAACAGTCAAGAAGAGAGAAGCAAAGATTTTCAAGTACTTTGTAGAGCACTTGGAAATGGTTTTGTTTGCCAGTGTTGCTAATTAGCTAACCATTAATGCTGGTCTTGTAGGCCTTCACTTGGCAGACCTTTGTCAGTCACCAGGTGTGTTCAACTTTCTAAAAAGTGGTGTAATTACACAACCTTAAATATCACGTATGATTAAGATTTTTCACTAATTCAGATCGGCATTTTTCTTCTAGTAGACTCAATTAGGTGTTATGGTATAGATACAGGCACAATTCTCAAATATTATGCAATAAGTTACATATATGCCCATCGGAATGCAATTCTTACTATTATAAAAATATTAGTATTTTACTTCCTTTGAGAGTCATCATCCTCTAGTACCTTTGTGTAGTTGTGAGTGTGTGCATGTGTGTGTGTATGTGTGTATGTGTGCTAGAGGAGGAAAGCTCCTTGGATCTCCTCCCCTGCATTTGATAGATCACTGCTCTTTTGAGTCTTGTTTCCCCACCCACCACTCTTTACTCTACCACCAGACATGGGTGTCTTTGCTAAAAGTTAAATCCAGCAACAAATAGTCTATAGTTCCTTCAAGACAATATTGTTCCTATCTGAAGGACCATCATGGAGAGGGTTGGTGGAGAACATAGTAGAGGTAGTAAGAAGGCTCCCTTCTCTTCTTTGTGCTCTTCCTCACTTCCTTTCAGGACTACACTTGACTAAGTTGTACAAACAAGAAATTGTATTAAGGGAAGACTTTTAAAACTTTCTTCAAAGTATTACCTTTCCCATGGCTCAGTAGAAATAGAAATGGATCCAAGAGTTTAAACCTTTGTCAAATAGGCACTTTGTGAGCCATCATTATTCTCCTGTAACATTTCCTAACTTATTCTCGTGTCCTTGGATTTACCTTCTCTTCTAATTTCCTCAAGGTGAATCTCTGTTCATGTTTTAGAAACCCTCTCCCCACGGCCTCATATGGCCTTCCATTTCTTTTACCCAGTAGTACATTTCTCAAAGTTTGAGTAATGTAGTCTAGAAATATGCCTTTGGGGTTCTGGGAGGATAGTGTAGGATGGCCTTTGAAAGTATTCCAGTCTAGGGTGGACTTGGGTCTTCAGAGTTTTTCCCCCTTTGCACGCGCGCACGCGCGCGCACACACACACACACACACACGTGCATGTACACTACAACACATACCCTCTAAGGAAACATATAAATTCTCAGTGATGTATAGTGTAGTGTAATATAGTATAAACTCACAAGATGAAGAATATTCCCCGACTACATTATAATTTGTGAGACTACTTATCTCAAAATACAGATTTCATAGTATTATGCAGAGCATGATTCATTCATCTTCATTCATTCCTCTCCATTCCCTCCAAATTGTGTCTTTTCACTCCCACTATAGATAAAAAACAACCAAATTATATATAACTCTTAAAGAAAGCATTCAGCAACACAAAGCCCCAGTTTGTAAAAGTTTCATTAAACTTTCAGATGAGTTATCAACAACTTCTTTAGATTCTATGTGGGCTGGAGAAGTTTAGTTTTTCCACTTGCACCTCTCTTCCCCATCAAGCCACCTCCTACTCATTCTTCATTGCCCACATATTGGGAGCTTTTCCCCAAATCCAAAAACAATTGGTCACTCACTCCTTTGCTCCCATGTTACTTTATACGTATCTCCTCAACAGTCCTGTTCACCTGATAATTATTTATTTATATATTGGTCTAGATTGTGCTGTCCAATATGGTAGTCACTAAGCACACGTGACTATTTAAATTAATTATAATTAAATAAAATTAAATATTTATTTCATGAGTTGCATGAGTAATATTCCAAGTGCTCCATAGCCGTATCTGGCTAGTTGCTACAATATCAGTCAGAGAAGGCATAGAACATTTGCATAATCACCGGAAGTTCCATTGGATAGTGCTGGTCTGTGAACTCTTGTATTACTAATCATTGTATTTCCTGCCCTTAGAGTAGTGTCTGTTATAGATGCTCACCAAATGCTTATTGGGTAAGTGAAAGAATGATGAAGAATCCCTTTATGTTGGCTCTGCACTTTTTTTTTTTTTAAGATTTTATTTATTTATTTGACAGAGAGAGACCGCCAGCGAGAGCGGGAACACAAGCAGGGGGAGTGGGAGAGGGAGAAGCAGGCTCCCAGTGGAACAGGGAGCCCGATGCGGGGCTGGATCCCAGGACTCTGGGATCACGCCCTGAGCTGAAGGTAGACACTTAACGACTGAGCCACCCAGGGCCACCCCCCCCCCCGACCCCGTGCTCTTACTTATCATGCTATCTACCTCAACAAATGGTTTTAGATTTAAACTTAAGTCTTTGCTTATAGACCCAACCCCTGAGAACTCAGTTAAATAGAGGAAATGTATACTGACCAACAATATTTGTGAATTTTGATGATGATGGTGTTCTTTTTGTGGCACTTTTTGTTGCCTATCAATGGCCTTTTTTTTTGTCAATTCCATTTCTCATTTCTCCTTGTCCCTCAACTTTTCATTGTGGGCAGAGCTCTGATTTTGTTTTATTGTTTTCCTTTGACTGCTTAAGAAAAGTAAACTTTATTCCAGCTCCAAGGGATCATTGATAATTGGTCTAATTGTGATGGTCTTAAACTCTTTTCCAGTGATTTGGTTAGGAATGGGTAGGGCATGTATCTCAATCTTGGCTTATAGAATTGAGGGTAATTCTGCTGAGGAGTTTCTGGGAAAGGTTTTTCTCATTAATAAAAAGAGCTGAATGGAGAAAACACTCCTATCGTTAGCGGGATATTGTCATCTACTTGTGGTATCTGAAATGCTCTAGTCATCTTGTGACCACAGGGGACGGTCCTGTTCGTGCATGCCGAGCTTGCAGAGCAGAGAGAAGGAAAGAAAGCAGAGGCTGAGAATTTTATTCTGAAGCTGAAATAATTGACCCAAAGCTGACCTGAAGCTGACCTCTCCATGGTCTTCTAACTGTATGATATAATAAAAATTTTTATTGTTTAGACCTCTATTAGTTGGATCTTCCATTACTTGCAGCTAAAAGGATTATAATGGGTTCACCTGTTCTTCTGGCATAAAGGTGACAATCTTCTAAACCTGTTCATTCTTTTATGCATTCAATAAATATTAATTAAACAAGTATGTGCCATGCATTGCCTAGGTGTTGAAGATACCGTAGAAAAGAGCACAGATATGGAACTGCCATCTTGGAAAGTTGTAAAAACAGAGAGAAAGTGGCTGGAGCACAGTGACCAAATTGTGCATGGTGTTATAAGCCAGGTTAAGGGTTTATAATTTTATTCGAAGAGGGGTAGAAAGTATTCAAGAATTTTAAATGGAGACATAATCAGATTTGCATTTTTAAGAAGACATGCTGGGTTCTGTATAGAAAATGCACTGCAGAAAGTCTAGAGGAAGGGCGGTTATTTCCAGGGGTCCCATGAGAGATGAAGTTCGTTTGAACTGAGATAATAGCCTTAGAAATGGAGATGCATATTTCAAGTTATAATTTAATGGGATCATTAGGATGTGCCGACCAATTGGATCTGGGTAGTAAGGGAGAGATCACTGTCGAAGTTGGCTCCCAAGTTTCTGGCAATTTTTGACCTAGAGAATGTTGGAGAAGGAACAGATTAAGGTAGTGTAAGAGATAAGAGTTCAGTTTTGGGCATGTTAAGTATGAGCGAGCTGTGAGACATTTAAGTGGACATTTTAAGGAGGAAGGTGGAGATGTAAGCCTGCATCTTCAAAAAAGGGTCTCTCAGGAAAGAAAGAATTTAAATAATCTGACATTCCACTAGTGCTGATAGATTTGTGTAATCGGACTCTCCGTGCTTGACAACCAAACACATGCAACTTCCAGGTGTCTGCTCACAGGGTCCTTAATCGGCAGGTCTTTAACCATAAAGAGGAGCAAAGTTAACAGGGAACCGAGTCCATGCTTTCAGTGTTAGCGTATTAGACTTCTAATAATGTGAACTAACCTGCATTTATATTTAGGAGATAGTAGACAAGCAATCAGAGCAGGGAATATTGGAAGCATAAGGAGACTCTGCAAGTCACAGGGGCATAAGGTAGTATTGGTTTAGGGAACTAAAAGTTCAAAGAGGAAACTAATGTTAATCAAGTATTAGTCACTGAGATAAACACTTCTATTGGAGAGAGAATTAGTAATCTGCTTAAGGTCACATAATTTGTTCTTCTAAAATAATATGGTACATTGTTATTTAATCAATGTGGCTTAAAATCCATATGGGTTTGTCGCATAGTTCGGGTGGGTGGGATTCATGCTTAGAAGTAAGGCTGATACAGGATGAGTATATGGTCAGTCTCGTGTGCTACACAAAGTATTGAGATTTTGTGTTATAACTCAGTTTGCTTGAACCCACATCAGAGGAGGCTTGGATGATGATGAAAAAAACACATTAGTCCAAATTCAACAAGTAATTATTAAGACAGCTATTGTATAAGTTCTGGGTCATACGAAGCGAGGTCAGGCTTGGCTCTGCCCTTTGAAGCGACCATCTGGGAGGGACATGAGACATGCAAGCTAAGAACTTCATCACAAGATGAAATGGGAAGGCAGAGGGTTTTAAAGTCAGGGAATGCGGGAAATGAAGGCGTTCCAGGGAAGGTGGGTGAAGAATGAAGGGCAGGGACAAAGCTTTTGTCAATTTGCAAGTGAGTTTGTTGTCCGTACAAAAGAAGAGGAAAGGACTGGTGGCCCATGGCTCATGGTGGGATCAGAAAGGGATGAAGACCAAATCTGTGAGTAGATGAGTCACTCCAAGAAACCCAACAAATAAAGATCTAGATTTAAAGCAGATCAATTAGTTTAAGATTGATGATGTTACCAAATAATATTTGGTCTTATAAAAGAATTCGCCATGGAATAAGTACGCAGTGCTCTCCCCAAAGACAAGGGAGAATTTTGTTTAAAACATTTTCTTCCTTCAGGTCTCCAGCGCTCACGCAAAGTGAGGTCCTGTGAATGGCACGCACAGTCCGTACAGCCACCAGCACGTTCTCTTCTCCTCTGGTGCGAGGGACGATGCTGCTATAGTTCTTTTCCCGACCCTGTAACTGCATCCGCACAAAGGCAACTGGGGCGCACGTGGAGTGGAATAAAAACGTAGGTAATGAAAAGACATTAAGGACCTGAGCAGGTAGTTGGGGGGCTGCTTTGAGGGAAGCTGATCACTTTGCTTTATAGGATAAGGTCATTGTGATAATGTTGGTCAAAAATCTGCCCAGGGGAAGCAGACACTTTTATCTGTGCTGCTGCAGGTTGGCAAACCATTAGAATGATTTTTTTGTGTTTGTTTGTTTGTTAATTCTCCATTAAATCTGGATAATATTATAAGCATAAAGCAGCAAGCTTAAAATTAGAAAAATTTTTGAATTTGGTCTGAAATCATGCTAATATACTGCGAAGGAGAAGAAAAAGCAACACTGAGTTTCTCAAAGCTAGCCATTTTTGCTAGAAAAAAATTGGGCGATTCATAAAGAAAGACAAAAACGTTCTATTTCGATAGTCTGAGATTCAGAACCAATAGGGGCAAAAGGAAAGTCTAAGGATCTTAATACTCATTTAATAACAAGTTCGGTGTCTGTTTAACATTTGCAGAATTAAGATTTCCACGGTGAAGTTGTGTTTTTTGGGAATCCAGGTTTCTATCTCTCCCCTGGCCCCTGTTTACCACGAGCTTCATTGATTGGACGTACATTGTATCGTGTGTGGGTCTGTGTGTGTTTAAAGCTTTTGCTAAATTGGATTTTTTTGTACCGATCTTACAGGAGGATTTGTGGAATCCTTTCCAGATATGATATTACATTATTGTAAAAGCTTTATTCCTCTTATCTTTGTGGGCAGAGGGTCAGAATGGACTGCATATGAGGATTAAAAGCAGCCTGTGGTGGAGCAGAGTGAACTGGGATGGATTACACAAAACATTTTAACAAATGCTGGGGGCTCCGGCTTGCCTTTATCTTTTACCTCTGAGATTTCAGAAAATGTTTCAAGAACATCATTTGGAGGAAAGCAGAAGTCAGAAAAATAAAATTCCAGCCGCAATGAAGGCTGAATTTATGTAAAACATTGATCTTAGTTTCAGGAAACACTTAAATGCTTAAAAAAATAGTAGTAGAAATATTCTTAGTTCTTCCTGCATTGATGAAATAGGGCACCCCAAGACTCTACCTTACGCTCTGCTTTCCCCTGCCCTCCTCAAAGGAGTTTACTTCCGTTCTCTGGTTTTCTTTGTAACCTACAAGTGAGGGTCTGGACAGTGTCCAGCCATACTTCTGAGCAGACCTCACATCCTGGGGCCGTCCTACTGCCTGACATGTTTTAAATGAAAGTTCTGGAACTGTCTTTCATCCCACATGGCTGCTATATAGACCAGTCCCTTTGTTACTAAATTGTTATCATAAAGCTTTTGTGGGAAAGTATTAACTCAAGAGTATATTAATAGCATGGTCTAGGATTAATACTTTTTTTTCTCAAATATTGCAATTTAAGAAACATCTTGGCCTGCCAGTGCCCCTGGAGAACTAGTAGAGCACCTCTTGCTACCTCCACTTGAAGAGACAGATATTTTCTGTGCAATTAAAGTATAAGTAAGTTATAATTAATTAAGGTGTTCGTAAGAGATTTAAAAAAATAAACCCGAAATGACAGTGAACAGGAACTGACTTTTAATGTGGGTAGAATAATTAACAAAGGTGAGAGTAATCTCTATGTGGGAGCTGATGGGGGAGAGGGAAAGAAAAGAGAAGAAAATGAGCCTCTGTCCTGTCCTTCTGGACATATAAGTCAGGGAAGCCAGAGAAACTAATCCATTATTGAGCAAAGCACATTAACGAATCTTAGAGTATCAATGATATGCCCAAGCCAAGCCACAGAGAGCAGAGAGCTAAAGTGTTCTGCAAATTGAGTTTTCAGGGGATTCCAGAGAGAGAGGGGAGTGTGAGAAGCAGAGATGCATGAGGTCTTCAGGGAATATCTAATGGTCAAGATTTATGTATTTATTTTTGTCATGCAGTTCCTAGTATTCAACCTTCATGCCTTGTGTTTTGGGTAGAAATCAAAGCAAAGGGGTGGTATTCTTTCTCTGACAGAGAACTGGGAAGACAGAGTAAGTGTGACAAGGAGGGAGAAAAGCAGCTTCTTTCCTATTTTCCCTCTGTCAGTCCTGCCTCCCACTGGGGGAAGCCCCTGGGAGGATGGGCACGGTGGCCCACTTCCACTGCATGGGGGATGGTGGCCGGAAAGCGTCTTCGTAATCTCAGAAGCCATCTGCCTTACACTCAGCTCTATGCTTGTTAAGCATTTTCCAAAGGAAATTCTAGAAATGGTAGCGAAGAGCGTTCTTAGAGAATAATCTTTGGAGCCACCCTGACCTGGGTTTGACTCTTGCACCTGACAATATAAAATCTGTATGAATACGAACAAATTTTAAGACTTTTTAAAAACATGTGACTCCTCACCTATGAATTAGTGTTGTTCTAAATTACATAATACTTGCCAACCGAGCGGCACTGGGCCTGATGCATGACACGTATGCATTACATGGTACCTTATATTAATGACAGTGACTTGGGTCTCTGTAACGAAACCTCAGGATGCTCTAAAGCTGAGACCAGAAGACTCATGAAGAAGGCTCACCTATTTCTCCTCTCCTCTCTCTCTTTCTTTTTTTTTTTTTAACCTTCCTTCTCATCTATTCCTGCTCTGAACTATCATCTATTCTGTGCTGAGGTGATGTAAGAATTAAGTTGGGAGGTAGTTCCAGGTGGGTAAGGAGTACTAGCAGACAGAAAAGAGGAGCACAAATGAAAAGATGGGTGCTTAGCAGCAGAGAGGAATTTCCTTGGTTTTCTGGTCAAGGCGGCACTTCCTGTGCTCACTTGGCTGACAGAGAGGGATGCTCCCCTCTTCCTGACCACATGCCAAACCACCCTGCCCCTTAGGGCACCTCCTGATAACTTTGTCTGGCACGGTGCTTGTCAAACAGATGCCTCCCATTGTTGTCATCACCAAGCTTGGTTGGATGGAGGTGGGGTGAGGGAGTGACCCATCCTGGTTGTTGGGTCCCTGCAGCAGCTGGCTGATTATCAGGAGGGAAAATGGCTTCCCATAGTCTGTTTCCTGTTCATGGTGCCTAGTCCTCTTCTGCTCCTTAAGCTGCCCTTTTTTTTTTTTTTTTTTTTTTTTTAAATCACCTCTAGGTCCTGAAATTTAACTTCACAGGGGTTTCTCATGGATTTTGCTGTTCTGAGTTCTGTGAACTTCTTCCTGGGCATCTGCATGGCTCAGTTCAAGGGGGAGAAAGCCAGTACTCTCTGTGTATCATCCTTTCTCTTAGCTCTCTTTGGAAATGTTCTTTTTCACATCTTTGGTTCTGCTCAGATGTTATACTCCACCTATTAGAGAGTTTAATTTTGTAATAGGTCTTCTGAATCTGAAGGAGTGTCCTCAGTATTGTGGAAACTTGGTTACACTGATTAGGTAGGAAGGGAGGGTGACTGAATTCCGATAAGGAGAAACGCCATTAGGTGCTCCTTCTGTACATGGAAGAGATACTTTATAACTTGTTAAATGAATAATCTAAAAAATGGTTGCAAATTATCCCACAGTACAATGTGAGAAAATGGCAGTGTCAGGCTTATCACTAAACTCGGTAGGACAGGCATTATCAGAATCAGACAGAAGGGATATTATCTCTTTTTTATCTTAAGATCACAATAAAGTATTCTAGATTCAAGATAGGATAAGAGCTAATAAGAGCCTTCGTTGCAACATGCCCATGAGCTGACTTGAATGGTGGCAGAGGTGAAGCATGTCGGCTGTTTGGTTGATTTCCCTTCCCTTCTTGAGGAGACGGTTTGATCAGCTAAAGGCACGTGTGAAAGAAAACATTGTAACGGCAAATCGTGGCTTTACAGGAAACGATGAAAAACCTATTCAAATTGGCTCCCTTGCTACATCAGCTTCTCTGTGCTGTGGAACTTCAAAATGTAATTACTGGGCCAAGCAAAGACCATGAATTAAAGAAAAAAAAAAAAAGACCCTACAACCAAGACAAGCACACTCCCCAGTGTTTGGTCATGTGTAATCCCCATTGCCTCCACACTATAAACAATCCTTTGTGTTTTCTAAAGCTTTATTAATACGACAGTAAATGAAATATCCTCAGAGAACGATTCTTTTCTCTTAATGAGTAATAATAATTGTTCCGTGCTGAACTTCCATGGCCACGGTCCTCCAAAGAATTAACGATCTCTGTATTTCCGTTACACTTTTTTGTTTATATTTGCGATTTCATTTTTATCCTAGGATATTTTAAATTGAGGTTGTTACGTATGCCATATCTATGTCAGTCAAGTGAATCTGTGAGACTAGAGAAAATAACATTAAACGTTAGCCGGGCCATGGTTGTGTCGTCTCGGTCAGGTTAATTAACCTCTTGTATTTCCATTTCTTCATCTGTATAATGGGAATAATACACTTAATGCATGGGGTTTTTAGAAGGTTTAGAAGAGATTATGAATGTGAAAGTAGTTTTTAAAGCATGATACAAAATACAGTTATTAGTTCTAATTATTTGTAATAAGATAATAATTACTATCATTTGAGAAACATGTTCCTATCATTTACTGACTACTCTGACTTTTAGAGCATTTCTGCCTGGACTCAACGGGATCTTGGTATCCAGACCCACAGTGGTAAAAGTCCTTGTTTCTACTTCGAGCTTCCCTAGTTAGATTCCTTTTCATTTCTCAGAGGTATCTCGCACCAGTGCAGGGGCTGCGGGAAGCTTTGACATTACCCCACATGCCCCATGACCCACCCGTGTTAGATCAGTCCTTCAGTGTGTACAGATCTCTGAGAACACTTTTCTTCATGAGCGCCAGCAATTCATGCCAACAGTTTGTTTACTTTTATGAGATGTATCCAATCTAGTTGATTGATTTGTCATCAAGACTCCAACCTGGGCTTTCGACCTTACGTCTGGTCCGCTGAGTTTGGCGACCTTATTTTCCCGCTTCGTTGGGCTCTGCATTCATGGTTTGTGGGCTTCAAGTGGTCCCCCATGGAGCGTATTTGCGCTTATCTGTGGTCACCGTACAAAGAAAGCACAGCGAAGACTTAACAGAGTCAGGCGTCTGCCTCGAAGGTGAAATTTACTTCACTCCTTGAATTTGTTTGCAAGACAAATGGCCTTTCAAAGATGTCTGTATGAGTACTAGGTGCTTTGTTGTGTTCAATTAACCTCCCCCAAGTTCAAACAACCTTCAAGAAGCTTGTTCATGAATTTTGTTGCAATGATTTAGGTCTGTGAAACTCTAGAACTTCTAACAATGCTTTTTGAGAAATCATACAGGACCCATCTATCTGGCATGGTTTAAGGCACTTCAAACCTGAGTGCGGCCAGATTCACGGTATCCTAGACACAGTGCCTGGCCTAATAGTTCTATGAATCTCTGCAGAATGTCATAATTAACTGAAAAATGAGATATTTCACGGCACCTTCATACCCTTTCATATTTTTATTTTTTCTTCAATATTGTAACTTTGTATAACAGCTTCTCTCTTTGATCTTTCTCTACAAAGCGTTTACATACAGGTAAATTCCATGTATTCCTGTCTGAATTTAACAGGTCCTTATATTACAAGTTTCAAGTTGGTGGAATAAGAATGTTTTAAATCTATGCCTTAAAGCAAAATGTCTTGAAGAGATAATTTCCCAAAACAGATAAACCTCAAACTGAAACTTACAATTCATTTTCATAGGAAGAGAGCCAGGGATTATTTTAACTTCAGAGCATTCTTATTCTGAATCCCTCAATCTTCTATGTGGTTTTCCAGGCACTTGTTATATGTTCTTGCCTCCAGATATTCTTCAGTATCATTTCAAATATGAGTTGGTGGCCCACTTTCCTTTGTGAAGCTAGACTGTTGTAAACTCAATAGTGCCTTCTGTTCTTCTTAGACCAAAGAGCCTAGCATTCATTGAGTACTAGGTGCTAAATACTATGCTGGGTGCATTGCCTACATTATCTCATTTAATCTGCAGAGAGATAGTATGAGGAAATGCATTATTGTCTCTTTTATACGAATGAAAAACACAAGGGCTCCCTGCTCAGCAGGCAGTCTGCTTCTCCCTCTGCCTCCCCCCACTTGTGCTCTCTCTCACTCACTCTCTCTCTCTTTCAAATAAATAAATCTTAAAAAAAAGAAATCATCAAGTTATAGCAAATTACCCCAGTGTGCATCAGTCTAATGCGTGTGTGTGTATGTTTAATTGTAGTCTGTCAACTTGCAAGTAAAGATTAGATGTATCTCAGAATCCCAGTACGTCTAGTGCCCGCTGCTGTAGACCCCACACATGGACATGGTCTAGCATTTGCTGTACTGCTTAGTCAAAGTAGACATGGTCCCCTCACACGACTTTGAGAACAGAGATCTCACCAGGCGTGTCTCCCTCTGCTGACATCTAGTGCAAGGCTATCACTGCTAGTAAATGCAAAACGCATTTAGAAAACTCTAAGTTACTGTGAAATTCAGTGCTGCCTGCTGGTGTGACTTTTAATCCCAACGTGACCTAACATACATAAATTAATCAGCACACAATTAGCATGAGATGAAGCCAGTGGTCTAGCTATAGACAGCTTTAGAAAGTGGCACCGGGGCCCAATACTGGCAGCGGTCCACCCTTCCTTCCCTCGGAAGGAATAGGAATCATCAGGGCTGAACAAGGATTGGATCTTTTTGTGCTGACTCAGATTTTACACGGAAGAGAATTTTAACATCCAGATGAACAGAGACTTGGAAAATGGAGGGTTTTTCATGGTTCTAAATTAGTACGATGGTATATAGATAACATAACCTGGAAAAGATATGGCTCTATAAAACTATTAAATATCTACCTTTGCTTGAACGAGTAGGAACTGATCAGGTAACGTATAGTACGATCTTAGGCAGGGGAAATCATAGTTGTATATAGAAAGACGGGTAGATCCATAGATCCATTGATGCATCCATTAATCAACTGACTGATCGATGCATCCATCTGTCCATCCACGTGCAACATGAGAAAAGTTAAAATAGATAATGAGACTTAAGTAGTTTTTCTCCTATGGTCAAATGTAACAACTACAACAGTAAAATGGAATCAGTAATACTAATATCTGGGTAAGGACCTCAAGACGTGCAATGACTCCAATAAGGAATTATCCTGGCCCTAGCTTCTTTCGTGCTTATGTATCTTCATCAGAGAACAATGGCATCCATGTCTTCACAACCCTCAAAGAGTCAGGAATCAGAAATTGTCCTTTAACTCTTAGTATTTTCCCCACATGTAAAATGAAAGGGTGAATTAGATGATCTCTAAAATCCTTGTAAACATCACGGGATAAGTGGAAAGAACTGATTTCTAAATTTGACCTATGTTTGAATCCTGGCTTCATTCCTTTCTCATTATGTAACTCCTTTGTGCCTTAGGTTTATTGTTTTGTTTTGTTTTTTTCTGTAAAATGAGAGCGTAATATTATTTCATATGGTTGATGGGAATATTAAATTAGAGTAACAGAAAGAGCTTAACACATTGTAGATAAGCAAGGGATTTTTTTGTTCTCTTTCTATGACTATAGGGACTAATTGAGATACTAAAATTTAGCTATTATTCTTGCTCCTGATTTTAATGGTTCAGATGAAACTGTTAAAAACATATAATACTACATGGGCCAGTAGACAATTGCATTCCAAAAAGCCACGGTTAGGAGAGAAATATCTCACACAGCTGCTGTGGAAATTAAATAAATGAGATATTTTAAAGTGATTTGTTGATTCCTCTATTCAAAATATGTTTACCAAGAGAATCTATGTGCTGACGTCTTGCTGGGTGTACGCTGAGGGGCAAACCCAGACGGTTCTCCTGCCCTCAGGAGCATGGGAAGACCATTATTATTCAAAGAAACACACTGAAGTAGTACTGTGTGGCCCCTTCCTTGGGAGAACGAATCCCCATTGATTCCCAAGAGGTACTGAGTACGGTAGGCTTCCCATTACTGGGTGGTGAATCAGGGGTAGTGCGTGTGAAGTGAAATGCTTTTGATATAGGAAACCAGAGTTCACCCAAATCCTGTTCACCCCGGTTTATCATGAAGATACCTGCGAGCTGATAAAAGAAAAGTAGCCAAGAACTGAGGCGACTTTAGAGACTTGGGGAGAATCTGCCTCCTTGTGGGCTGCCATGGTCTCTGCTTGTAGTGTCTTGTTTCTCTCTGTAGGATTTTTGCCTCGTAACATTTGACTTCCATGACTTACCGTGGCCCTGACAAGATATCATCGCTTGGTTCTAGCTTCTGCTCACTAGCCACCTCATTATCTTACTCATGCGTAATTAAAATTTCCAACGGAGGCAACCTGGATTATTTCTCTTTGTTGCTCCAAGTCACAGCGAAGTCCCTGACCAGTGTGTGGTTGCAGCTCCTGAGAGGGGTGCACATTCTCCATCCTGTCGGTTGTGGCCAGGGCTGCTGGACTGACCTTCAGCAGGAGTGCTGGGTAGGGGAGGCCCTGGGGGGTCCATGGTGGTTCATCAAGACTCAGCATACAGCCTGGATGAAATATTTGTCCAGACCATCTGATTTGTATACTCCCCAAACAACCTTCTGTTAACTTACATGTCTTTTCAGGCACCTGACTTTGGGAACACAAGACTGTGAGTAAGTTATGAGTGGAATGGCTGGTGGAATGTAATGGTCACTCCATTGAAAATCATCCATGGATGTTTGATCTGTGGTTTCATCTCTCCTTGGTCAGTGACCACCAATCCAACCCACTTTATGTGTAAGGACAAAATTGAACGTGTAACACCTGTTAGAATGGCGAAAATAAAAAAAAAAAACACAAGAAGCAACAAGTGTTGGTGAGGATGTGGAGAAAAAAGGAACCCTTGTGCACCGTTGGTGGGAATGCAAATTGGTGCAGCCACTGTGGAAAACAGTTTGGAGGCTCAAAACGATATATGCACCCCTTTGTTTATAGCAGCATTATTTGCAATTGCCAAGATATGGGAGATCCCCAAGTGTCCACTGGCAGATGAATGGGTGAAGACGATGGGGTATATACACAATGGAAAATTACTCAGCCATAAAAGGAAGGAAATCTTGCCATATGTAAAAACATGGTTGGACCTAGAGGATATAATGCTAACTGAAATAAGTCAGAGAAAGATAAATACCATATGACTTCACTCATGTGTGGAATTTAAGAAACAAAACAAATGAACAAACAAACTGAAAAAGAGACCAAAAAAAAAACCACACTCAAATACAGAGAACAAACTGGTGGTTGCTAGAGGGGAAGTGGGGGGGGGGATGGGTGAAATAGGTGAAGGGGATTGAGAGTACACTTATCTCGATGAGCACGGAGACATGTAGAATTGTTGAATCATTGTATTATATACTTGAAACTATATAACACTGCGTATTAATAATACTTGAATAAAAAAATTTAAAAAGAAACACCCAAATGTATAAAGTGGAAGACAACACACTGGGATGGTAACTTCTCCAAGAACCAGACTCCTTGAAGGTATGTTAAGTCTTTAACCTCACAGTATTAGAGTACGTGCACACAATTTCAGTTCAAATTTGAGAATTAATTTGGTGGTATATGATGCCTGAAATGACTGCCTTATAAAAAATAGTACGAAATAGACATAAAAGATAGAAAATAAAAATAGCTATAATCCTGCTCCTGAGCAATAGCCAATACTTAAATGTTTATGTGCATGCCTCCCAAAAGGGGACAAGAAAGCACGTAAAATATATGTACTGCTACATTTGTAAAAGCGGGATTATACTGTTCATACTTTTATGGCTTGTTCACCTTACAGTATTTCTCTGATTTATTTCCATTTCCCTAAATGGTCTTCTACCATATCTTTCATGGCTGATAGCATCCTTCTGTATGAACAAAACATACACCCCCTAAACTGTTGGGCAACTCATTGTTACATGCAAACAATATCACAGTGAGTGATTCTAGCTAAATTTCTGCCGCTCTCCACAAGGACTCCTTTGGGGAACGTACTAGATTTGGTTGATGCCCTGCCCAGACTCCCTTTACTAGACCAATGTCCCCCAGCTGCTGCATTTGGGCTGCTAATGACTCACAGCTGCTCCCTTTCACCAGCTAGATCACGGCTCCCAGCTAATGGGAACCTGCTTGTCAAACAGGTTACAACTCCAGGGCTGGGGGCAGCTGCAGCCTAAGACCAACTAATACGAGGGTCCATAAGACCATCCTTCTTGATTCAAGGTAGGGACGATTCTGCAGGGGCAATTTGGGCTCTTGCTTAACTCTTTTCTCCTCCAGAACTACAGTCCTCGCTTCCTTAAAAATCTTCCTGCAGAGTACTTCCTCAGTACATTCTACGTAACAGAATCCAAGACTCTGGCTCTGCCTCCGGGATGGTGAATACCTACATGCATGTATATGTATATGGAAAGGACCACTGATTTTTCAAATGCCATCTTTATTGAGAATAAATTCACACACCGTGCAACCCATCCTTTTAAAAGGAAAAAACCAAGAGTTCAAAAACATTCACAGATATATGTGCCCATCAGGTCAATTTGAGAACATTTCATCATCTCAGAAAGAAACTTCTTACACTTTGGCTGCACCCTCTCCCCAAGCACCTGCCCAGCCCCAAGCGAACACTAATCTACTTGCCGTCTCTGCAGATCAGCCTGCTTGAGATACGTCACATTAATGGAATAATATGGTATGTGGTCTTTTGTGACTGGCTTCTATCACTTAGCATAATGTTTTCTGTCTTCAAGGTTCATCCATGTTCATATTAAAATTTCATCAGTTGCCCGATATTGATCTTCATAAGCTATATTTTCTTCATTCTAATCCAGATTCATGAAGTGCATTTACACATTTAGGGTTGCTGTGATTTCTTGGTGAATCGATCTGTTTAACGTTATGGAATGTTCCTCAAATTCATGTATTTTAAAAGTTATTATATATTTTTATTGAATTTAGAAGCAAGTTCTTTGTCAGAAATATGTACTGCAAATATTGTTTTCTGGTATATGGCTTGTCTATTCATTTTCTTGAGAGTATTTAATTCATTTTTTAAAGATTTATTTATTTGAGAGGGAGAGAACTTGAGTGCAGGCAGGAGCAGAGAAAGAGGAACAAGTAGACTCTGTGCTCACGGGGCCTGATCTCACGACCCTGAGATCATGACCTGAGCCTAAATCAAGAGACGCCTAACCGACTGAACCACTGACCTGCCCCAATAGTATCTTATTTTAAAGATTTGTTTTAATTCCAGTTAAAATTCTTGATAGTATCTTTTGATGAGAAGTAGTTTTAACATGCTAGAGCTAAGGACTTTCACTTGATCATATAGATTTTAGAAAGAACTCATCAGTTTCTACAAAACACCTGCTGGGATTATAATTGAAATTGTGTTGAATCGCCAGATCAATTTGGATATAATTGACATCTAACAACATTATTTCCAATTATTTCCAGTACCTGAACATAGTATATTGCTCTATTTATTTAGGTCTTCCTTAATCTCAGCATTATTTTTTTTTAAGATTTTATTTATTTATTTATTTATTTATTTATTTATTGCACAAGCAGGGGGAGAGGCAAAAGGAGAGGAGAGAGAGAATCTCCAGCAGACTCTGTGCTGAGCGTGGAGCGTGATGGGGAGCTCAATCTCATGACCCTGAGATCATGACCTGAGCCCAAATCAAGAGTTGGCAGCTTAACTGACTGAGCCACCCAGGCACCCCAATCTCAGCATTATTTTAAGTTCTCCTTGTAGTTATCTCATATGTCTTTTGTTAAATACATTTCTAATTGTTACTTTTTGATGCTATTGTGATACTAAAAAAATTTTCCCAATGGTTTGCTGCTAGTATATTTATCTTATTTTTGTATATTGACTATCTACCCAGAGGCCTTACTGAATTCATTTAAGATCTAGGGATTTTCTACCTAAGTAGTCATATAATCTGTGAATAGAGACTGTTTTACTTCTTTCTTCCCAAACTTTATTTGTATTTCCTAATGATGCCTTTTTTTCTCTGCTTAGGACCTCCATAAAATGTTGAATAGATGTGGTGGGAGTGGACATTCTTGTCTTGTTCTTGATCTTGGGAGAAAATATTCAATATTTCACAATGACATGTGATGTTAGGTGTCTTAGATTCCCCTCATTAAGTTAAAGAAGTTCCTTTCTGTTTCTACTTTCAGAAATTACACACATTTATTACATACATGGATGTGGAATTTTGTTAAATGCTCTTTTTCCCATCAATTTAAATGAGCATATGGTTTTCTTCCTTTTTTGTTTTAGCGTGATGAATTGCATCAGTTGATTTTGAAGGTTAAAACAAACACATTTTTAGGGTAAATTGCACTTGGTCATGCAGTATTTTCCTTTCTATGTTTTGCTGAATTTCATTTGCTAGTGTTTTCTTATAGAATTTTGCCAATGTTTTCCAAAGGATTTTAGTCTTGATAAAGCTTAAAAGGACAAATTTGAGGTCATGAATTTGTAATGCTTACAACTAATGCTTCGAAAAGCCATGAGGAAAGTGTTGAAAGTTTTGACAACTTGTATATATTTAAATATAAAGAAAAACAAAGGCAAATTGTCACATAGATTAAATTCACACAGAATAAGACTAACTTTTTTTCTTTCTCTTAGGTAGCAAAATTATTCTCTGCCCAGGTAACAGAGATTTCTTTTATTAATAAGTTGTTCTTACTCTGTGCTTTTTGAACACTCTTAAATTACTTGGAAAAAGGATTACTTATTTTTTAAAGTTAAAAATATTAATAGTTATGGTTACTTATTTAAAAATATCGCATGTAATCATTTCTTGTTTTTGGATATTAATGACATATGCTCTTATCTTTTCTGTCAAGTCTGATTTTGCCTTTTTCAAAATCAAACCTCAAATTTATAATAAAATTATTAAGATGGCCTTTATGTTTGAATAATCTTTTGAGTTTCCTGGTAAGGCCACCAGGAAACATAAAGATTTCCTCCTCTTCTATCCATAAAAAAGAAAGTGAATAGAAATAATTATTTCTTGGCACTCTCTATATTTTAATTAATTCAGAACTGTTGTGAAAGCTCTTTTATTTACCAAACATAGAATAAAGGAATGATACAGGGAATCAACTCAAAAGAAAATTTCAGTCTTTCTAGGCTATGTTCGTATAAATAGATCTTGATGACTGTATATCTTTCATACTAAAAGAAACATTATCATGTACAAAAGCTGACAGTAGTTACAGAATGTTTTATTTCTTGGTTTTAATACTCTTGTCAATCAGGGACAATCATAATACGGTTTTATGGGATAAATTAAAGGCCTAGGGGTTTGTCAATTTTCTCACTTTTCATAATATATCATCTTTCTCCCAGCATAATCAGTGCCTAAATCTTTATAAAATTGATTACATGTTATAGCTTAGTAGAAGGTTCCAGTCTCTGCCATTCTGATATTGTTAGTTATTATAATAAATTAACAGTTTGTTTTTATCATTCACAGGGGCTTCTACTGCTTCTTTATATTCACCTAACTGCCTCTGATGTAAGTTAAGAACTGGAATGTGTCTTCTGGAAGGAACACCAAAAGAATCTGAGCAAGGCACTGTAACAGGTGTTCTTTCTCTTTCTCCCTCCCTTTTAGGATACTCACTCTTGGAAAACTATGACCATGTTGTGAGGAAGCTGGGCCTTGTATAGGTGTTCTGGTCAATATCTTCAGCTAAGGTCTCAGCCCGTGGCCAGCATTAACCATTGAGTAAGTGAATGAGCCAGCTTCCAGATGATTCCAATCCCTATCCTTCAAGTTGTCCCAGATAATACCCAGTAATGTGGAGATGAGTCGTCTTTACCAAGGTCTGTTCAGATTTCAGATTCATGAGGAAACCAGATATCATTTTGAGCCACTAAATTTTGGAATAATTCGATATGCTATCCTCATAACTGGAATTGATTTTAGTTCTGGAACACAGTAACTGGAACAGATAACATAGGAAATGCATTATAGGTATCATTGAAATCACCACTACCAACAGTGACTGAGTCAAGATTTCCAGAACTATTTGGGTTCAGAAGCAGGAAACAATAGGAACAGGTTGCTCTCTTCCCAGATCATCGGCATAAGACTCCTAGATTCCAAGAGCCACTGCTTGCCATGAGCTTCTTTGCACGTTTTTATGTTTTATCTTCTTTTTCTTTTATTATCATACTTTTGTAGGAACCTCTTTTCTTTAGTTACAGTACTCCCAAACTCTTTATCCTTGACAAATTATGAGATATGTGACCAGTTCTTCAAATGTTGCAAAGTTATCCCGGGATTGAATATTTTCTACTGGGAATTTATAAAGTGAATCGGCTACAAGTTGATTGAAAGTTAAACATCCAGAAGAAGAGTTGGGAGTTAGAACTTTTGGATAGATTTACCCCAATTTTATTTTGTGGAGGAAATGGGGGGATTTTTTCCCCTCTGTGTGTTTACGTGACAGATTACAATCTTGCGGATAGTGTGTGAATGTGGGGTGCCCCTGTAGCAACCTTTCTCTCATGTGGCTGGTTTAGCACTTCCTTCATTCAATGTTTTCACTGCGTAAGAAATCTTTTGGTTGCAAGTGACAGAAAATACAATTCAAACTAGCTTAAACTTAATCAAGGGAATGATATGTCACCCTAACAGATAATCAGATCTAGAAGTTAAGGATCCATGTGTGGGATCCAGTTGGAAGCTCTGTCTTTTGACCCATTATAGCTCCAAGCTCTGACTTTTAGGTACCATAACGGCTGCTTTAATTCTAGGTTTCATAATCTACCAACCAGAGGGAAGAGAGAGAAAGCTTCTATTTCCCAGGAGTGTTCGGTAAAATCTTTTCACATCTTTGGTTCTAAGCAACATGGTCATATTTTAAACCAATCACTGTGGACAAAGTGGATATGGAATGCTGATTGACTTAAGTCAAATAAACTCCTCTCTTGGAATTGGTAGTGCATTGGGGTCAAGGCCATCTATACCATATGACTGAGACTGGGAGATGGAGGCTGTCAAAGGAACTTTGGGGCTACCAAGGAACACATTTCAAAGAGAACACACAAATATCTATACATCTCCTGAGTATTTACCCTCTACCTGGCACTATGGTGGTAAATGCTATTTGTTTGGCAGCCCTGCTGGTTCTTTTCCTGTTTTACAGGTAGAATCTTGCAAAAAGAGAATGCAGGCAAGGTAGGAAGGGGCTATTCTTGTATGTATGTATGTATGTATGTATGTATTTATGTAGGCATGTATGTATTTATTTATTGTTTTTCTGAGTGTGCTAAGGAAGACATGTTGCTACCATTATCCTGAATATTGTTGAGAAGAAATAAGCTTGCTTGTAATTTAGAATAGAGTCTTTCACTTGATTTTTGTTACCTAACTTTATGTTAGGTGTTTGCTCAATTAAGGCCCTTAGGAAGCCACCTTTACTCTAATTAGGCAGTGTTTTCTGTTTCCTTCCGTATGGAGTATAGCTTAAGGGAGAATGGATTTTGAGCATTCCTGAACAAAGTGAGAACTTTTGAACATGACATATAGAAAACTATTTTTATTATTGTTATTTTTAAATTTAAATTCAATTAGCCAACATAAAGTACATCATTATTTTTTGGTGTGGTGTTCAATGATTCGTTAGTTGTGTGTAACACCCAGTGCTCATTACATCACGTAAAATATTCTTTAAATCTTGTAGATTGATTCTAGCAAAATCCCTGATTTTATTCGAGCCTGATTCACCTCATTGCACATAAGACAAAGTGATTTGAGAAGTTATTAACAGATTATAATGCTCTATTATGTTAATAAATATAATCTCACTCTTTGGAAATTTTATTTCAAATACTCTTTTCTGGGTTGCATAGGTACTAAAATGAAAATATCATAATTTCTTCACTTTGTTTTGGTCAGTTTATTCATATTTTGAATGTAAAGCATAAAAGTAAACATGTCATGTGGTATCTAACCATTTTATAAGAAGAGTACTTTTCTTTATATGGTTATTAAGTATTTTGTAAGATATTTCTGAATACCTAGTTCATATTTACATAGAAAACTTAAGAGGCATCAATAGTAAATCACAAGATAAATAGGAATCTTACCACTGAAATTTTAATTTTGTGGCTCATGTGATGGGCTGAATTATGTCCCCTTAAAACTCACATGTTGAAGTCATAACATCCAATGCCTAAGAGTACGACTGTATGTGGAGACAGGGCCTTTAAAGAGGTGATGAAGTGAAAATGAGGTTTCTTAAGGTGGGCCCTGATATAATCTGACTGGTATCTACAGAGACACCATGGCTGATGCACGGAGGAAAGACCATGTGAAGATTCGACAGGAAGGTGCCCATCTGCAAGCCAAGTGGAGAGGCCTCAGAAGAAACCAAACCAGCTGATTGACACCTTGATCTTGGACTTCCAGCCTCCAGAATTATGAGCAAATAAATTTCTGTTTTTTAAGCCGCTCAGTCTGGGGCACTTTATTATGGTGGCCCGAGCAAAGGAATATAGCGTTCTGTAAATGTGTATCGAAAGCCAGGTTACTTTCTTGTGCGTTTGTTGAGGTCAGGGAATAAGATGGGTTCATCGGTGCTTCCTCATCGTCTGACCAGAATCTGGCCCAGAGAAGGTGCACGGGACGTGTTTGTTGACTTGAACGGAAACGAATAAGCACACACTGTTTTGATCATGGCAGTGGCAGAGCAGCTGGCTGCCAGCCTGGCTCTTTCTGGCTTCCACCTGAAATTTCCAGACTGTTGTTTGGTTCTTCCTAAGTGAAAATGGCTGTTTTTGTTCTTTCTGATTATAAAGACAGATGTGAAAACATACACATATAGAAATGTGTGTTCATTGTAAAAATAACCTGGTAATGCGCTGAAGTATGAAAAAGAATATAAAATTCACTCAGAATTCCCCCCGCCCAAAGTAACCACTATTTAAACTTTAATGTATGTATATTTCTCAAGGCTTGTTTTCGGGAGGCAGGGAACATACCAGTATGGTTATTAATTTCTCTCTAACAAATAAATGATATGATTATATAGCCTTTGTTGTTTTGTAAAATACTTTTTCTATATAATTTGACTATCTTTCATACTAAAAAATAAATGTAGATTTATAGTAGCAATTTCTAGTGGTTGACTTATATTTCATTTAAGGAATGTGTAATAGCCTATTTAAGCCTAGTCCCAACTACGGATAGCTAGGTTGCTTCTAGGGTTTTCCTCATGTGAATAGTGTTGTGAGGATTTAGTCTTTTGGCTGTGGTTCTTATCTCATTATCCCTCTTTCTACTTGCAAACTCTTTACTTGCTAAAGACAAGAAAGATATAGAACAGCGTGCCCTGCAACTGTGTGGGGAATTGTGGAACTGGTCATGTAGACACAGAGGTCATGTCGACGCCTTTAGAGGAAATCCTTGCAGACTTCCCTTGATTGGGATGTCTCCATCTGCTCTCACGAGCCAAAACCTCTCCCATGAACTTCAGACTCAGTGCATCGAATCACCTCCCTGACATCTCCACTTTGGATGTATCAACTACAAAATGACAGATTTTTCTCCTAGAACATGTCTTTCACTGACAGACCTTCCCCATCTCAGGCAATAGGACCATTGTTCACCCAGTTGCTGACGTCAGGAACAGAGGTTAGTCCTGTCCTTACTTACCACATCCATTTCATTGATGAGTCTCTGTTGTTTTTATCTCCCAACTCACCTCCGCCCTGCCCCCGTCCTTTCTCCAGTGTTCATTTTTGCAGCACACCCTACCTGGGGCCTAGATTATGACATCAGCCTTCTCACTGGGCTCACGCTCTCCTCACCTGCTTCTTCCTGACACAGAGTGATACGCCACACCCTACCTATAAATGCCTCAGTGGCTCCCTTTCACACTTTGCAAGGAAAAGTTCTAACTCCTTGCTTTGGTCTACAAACTGATGTGGTTGCATTTCTCTAAGTTCAACATCATTTTGCATCCTTCTCCCCCTTATCACTCCACTCCAACACCAATTTTCTATGGTTTCTATAAGGTCCCCCACTTTTATTCCGCCTGAGGCCTGGTGTAAGAGCTGTTCCCTCTTCCTGGACTGCTCTTCCTTCTACCTTGTCGGGCTTAGCTGCTTTCCATCCCCTAATCTGCAGCTTCAATGTGACCTCTACAGAGAGACTTTTTCTGACCATTTAATCTAAAGTGTGTCCCCTTCTCTTAATTTTTTTAACTTAACTTAGTCATTGAACTTAGGAAGTTACTGATTTCTCTGAGTGTCAGTTTCACAATCTGCAATGTGGGGATAAATAATATCTATCTTGAAACGTTTTGAGGATTAGTGATTACCTATGACGAGTAGCTGACGTAGGGCCTAGCATACAGCTGGCACTCAAGCCCCACCCCTGGCCCTCCCTTTCCTAGCTTCTTTCTTCCGTCCTCCTAGCCCATGATGCCGATTCTGGCCTACACTTGCATGGGCTATTTTAGGCTGTTCTTTCTCTCCTGATCTGGGCTGACTTCTTTAACTTCCTGAGTTTCTGTTTTCTTTTTGGCCCATATCCTTTAAACAAAAAACTCTCTTTTAACTGCCTCTGGTTTACACATCTGAGCCACTTTGATCTATTTCTTTCTAGCATAAGAGACATTTGTTCACTTTTGTAAGTAAGATGCATGCCATAGTGTTTTTTTTTTTTTTTTTCAAATACCCCTATAGTCCTTTCTAGAGAAGATGGCAGCCTGATCTCCCCTAAGATGGTGTACAGGGTGAATGGCTTTCATCACGTCCATATGCAAAGGATGTTCTTACAATAGGGACATTACTTGCTCAATTTTAAGGCTGTAACACTGTTTTATACTGCAAATGAAATATAACATAATGGCCCTCTGTGTTAGAATCTTTTTTTTTGCAATGACTTTTTAAATGCACAATCTATTTTTTTCAAGGTTACAATTAGAATTACATGACCATAGGACTTTTCTGGAAGGCATAAAGCTGTTCTCTGGAGCCCAGCCCCCTCAGACACCTTGGCATGAATAATTTGAAGAATGGCTGGGATCCCATATGTTTCTTCATTCCTCCTAGACAGAGCTGACATTTGGGAATTTATTCTTAGAGTTTGCTTCTTTGAACACGTTTGGTTCAATTAGTCTACTGAAGCTGAGGTGGCATAAACTGTTTTTTAAAGAAGTGGTGTCGTATTCAGAACAGGATGTTTGAGACACAACAGATGGGTTTGTGATCAGGCTAGATTGCCATTTATCAAATCTAGAGTAAACTTACTGGATCCACAGCACCTAACCCAGCTCGAGAAGAAGTAGAAGCCCAAGAAATGCTGATGGGAAGAAAGAATGAATCAGGAACAACTAAAGGCGGGAACTTTATTGACGCCTTGGGGAAAGGAGAACATTTAAATGAGTTGGAGATTATTTAACCTTAGAGTGTCAGATGGACTACAGAGTGAGTAACTGGCTAATTTTCTTCCCTGAGATTAAAAGGTCAGAACTGCTTTACATGATAGTAGCTACCATTTACTGAGGACCTGCTGTCATGGGTGTTTGTCCGTCCAGCTTCTTTATTCCTTTTGGGGTACTGCGCCTGTCCCGATAGTCACTGAGATGATCAAACATGGTCTCGCTCAGCACACGCCCCACACTGAGCCAGGTCCTATTCCGCATCCCCTTTGCAACTGTTCTTGGTGCCACAGGTAGGACCCGTTGGGGGCTTCCTCCGGACTGGTGTTGAGATATTGAGAAGAAAGGTTTCTATTTGTTTTTTTTTTTTAAAGATTTTATTTATTTATTCGACAGAGATAGAGACAGCCAGCGAGAGAGGGAACATAAGCAGGGGGAGTGGGAGAGGAAGAAGCAGGCTCATAGCGGAGGAGCCTGATGTGGGGCTTGATCCCATAACACCGGGATCACGCCCTGAGCCGAAGGCAGATGCCCAACTGCTGTGCCACCCAGGCGCCCCGAAAGGTTTCTATTTGAACTGGGATTGCTAAACTCAGGACTGGTGAATCTAGGCACTAGCATGTGAGTAATTGTTTAATGGCTAACTCTGGTTGACTTTAAAAAATGCATATATATATATATATATATATATATACACACACACACACACACGTACACATATATATACACACAGAGATTTAAATTTATTATACATTCTGTTAATGTTAAATATGTGTAGCATATAAATTTCAAGTAATAGTAAAATGTTCAGCACTCTTTATTGTGAATTCCATGTAGCCCAGTTGATTCTCACAGGATACTTTCAGGGATTTTTGGTTATTTCCTTGAGTCTGTGGTTGACCCACGATGTTTATTGATGAGAGTTCCAACATGAATATTGGGCTTAGTATTTTCATTTATCTTGATGAAAAAGAAATAGATATAAGCTAAAATTTATATGCTTGCCCATGATGCGGCTATTTGTTGAAGGTGTGTTTCATGAATAGAGTTCTCTTTTCTGGGTCCAAAGCTTAGTCACTGTGCAGACGCTGATCTGCTCCCTACAGTAACCCTACACTTGCTAGAATGCAGGCTGAGGAAGTTGCCTTATGGTCAGACAGATCGGGGCTTGAATCCCGCATTGGAGCAAGTCACTTTTGACATCTCCTGGTTTATCAGAAAAACGAGAACAAAGAAAAACAGGCATCCAGGCATCGTATAGATTGTTCCGAGGATTAAATGAGACAACATTTAACAACCAAAACACCTCACCTGTAAAATGGGGGCAATACCCTCTGTGTGCAGCCATCTTAAGAAATTGAAGTAAGAATTAATAAGCAGGGCCCTTCACATGTCAGAGCTGTTTGGGGGCTACAAAAACTCAGGTCCATCTAGCTAGAGCAAACAAGGGAACTGAGAAAATCCCTGGGCAGAATCCCTTCTGCTTGTCCCTGCTTGTTTCCCCTGGCAAGTGGCCTTTGTTCTGCAGACAGGCCCTTTCCATCCAGTGGGGGAAACGTCCACCCAGCAACAGCCCTATGTTCTGTGGTGTGCCGGAACCAGCTTGTACCTGCTTGTGAGAGCCAGCTTTTAAAATATCAGGGATCTTGTGAGTGCGCTGTGAAATGTGGTCACTAATAAAGATTAAACTATCTTAATTTGCAATTAATTAAATTATATTAAAAATGAACATAGTCAATACCAAAACTCATCACTTCCTAAATTATGTTACTACATTTTACTATTATCTACGTTCTTGACATTATTTATGACTATGAGATCTATAAGGTGGAGATTCTGGATAATGATGGGCTCGTGTGCATCAATTTCCAGCCCCATGTTTAGTGATGTCACATTAGAAACCCGATCAGCGAGGGAAATCAGCTAATGCTACGAATCAGGGTTGGATTTATTGCTTTGTCGATTACATAAACTTAACGGAATGATGGAGAAAACGCAGAGTATAAATAATGCAGATTAAACTGAAAAGTGTTTATGTCTGCAGCTATCACATAGTAAGTAGCAACAAAACGTTTGAGGAAATAGTCTTCCAGGAGTCTCAATCATATGAATTATGAATAATTTTTCTCATTCCTTTAAATCCCTCTTCATCTACGTTATAGTTTTTGTGTGTGTGCAGGTGATAGAGTTCTGATGTTCTCAAAACTGCTTTACCTTGTTATTTATAATTTCCTATGCTTCAAAAATAATTTGGGATCCTATTTTAAATAATTGTTACACGTTTAACTTAGCATGTTTGGAATTTATTGTGGTGTATGATGTGAAGTGTGGGTAGAAATTAAATTTTTAATTTTACACTAAAATTTTCTCAACAACATTGAATAATTAACAAATCAATGTATTTTGTAGCCTGCATGTTCTGGGTACTGGATCAGAGCTAAGGAAACATATATGCAGAAGACTTGATCTCTGACATTAAGGAGTTCACAGTGTGGCGAGGGAGACAGGTAGGTAACACCAATAATATAAGTGATTTAATTTCACTGGGTTTCACTTTCTCTGCTGTCTGGCAGACCCTCTAGTGAACGTGAGAATTGTTCCACTGTGTTCACATCCACATGTCCACCAAGGTCTGGGGAATTGCTCTGTGCTAATTAAGATCCCATCTCTTGAGCGACGCAACTTAACCATCTCCTCCCCAGGATTTTGTTGCTTCTCTAGAGCTCTACCCAGGAGAGGGGCAGATCATCTCTGCCTTGATGCCCATAGACTTATTGGGGTTTTTGTTATTTCCCTTAGAAATCCAGGGCTCCATCCACATAGCAGTAGAGACAGGACTTTCTTACTCTTTGCATTCTCTCCAGTGTGTTTCCCTTCTCTTAGCACAGGGGAATTTTTTCTCATCTAGGCTGGAAGTGGGAGCATAGGAGATAGCTGGTTCTTGTTAGTTAATTCTCAAATCTTTTGGGAAATAGTTTAGTGCCATAGTTAAATGGAAGGGTTAAGAGTTTAGGCTCTGAACACAGAATACCTGCGTACATAATCCTGGCTATAACACATACGGTTTGGAGACCTTGTGCAAGTTATTTACTCCTCTGTGCCTCTGTTTCATTTCTGATTCAGTGGGAATAATGTAAACACCTACTGTAGTGCCTGGTACATAAATGCTTAATAAATATTTGTTGGATTGGATGAAATTCTATTTCACTCTATTAGAATTAAATGAGATTAGGGGCACTTGGGTGGCTCAGTCAGTTGGGCATTGGACTCGATTTCTGCTCAGGTCATGGTCTTGGGGTCGTGAGATTGAGCTCTGCCTCAGGCTCCGTGCTCAGCATGAAGTCGTTTGGGATTCTCTCATCCTCTTCCTCTGCACCCCTGCCCCCCACTTGCACATTTTCTCTTGCTCTTTCTTTAAATCTTAAAAAAAAAAGAATTAAATGAGATTAAATGAGAAAATGTGTGTAAAGTACTTAGGGTAGTCTAGTACCTGGTAAGAGTACACATAGCCTTTATAATAATATTATAGGTATTGCGTTTCTGTTTTTCTAATGCTTAGGCTTTTGAAATTCAAAAGCTAGGAAGAGGTGAGCTGTTGTGAAGAGTGACAGTATAATGACAGCAAGGGAGTGTCAGTAAATATGGAGATTTGGGGGCGATAACTTACTAATGTATCAAAAATATCATATCCTCATATGCAAGGGTCGGTCTCTCATATAATTTCTCCAATCCTGGTCTTTTCTCTCTCCCAAGCATCTTTTTAAAAAACAATCAAGATATAACCAACATGTAGTATGTTAGTTTCCAATACACCACCTAATGATTCCAATTTGTGAGTATTGCAAAAGGATCACCACAGTAATTCTAGTTAACATCCATCACCATAGGGAGTTACAAAAACTTTTTTGGTGATGAGTCCCCAAAGCGTCTTGCACACCAATTACATACAGATTCCTTCTCCTCAAATACCATGTCACTTCTTTACTCAAAACATGTCTTTCCTTGCCCACAGAATAAGCCCAAACTCCTAAACTTGGCCCAATGAGTCCCTAACTGTGCCTCTAATTCTATCTCCCATTCTTTTTGCTAATTCTGAATTATCTACTTTTTGTCATACATCATAAGCTTTCCTGTTATTATGCTTTTCCTTTTTCTAGTTCTCTCACCTAGAAAGTTTCTCCCTCCTCTTCCCACCCAGGACACCCATAAGGGTGAAATCCAGCTCATAATCATCTCACCAACTGGTGTGCCTGCCTTAGTCCTGTGACTGACCACAGGAGACTTTTTTCCCTAATTTTCCCTAAGATGCCAAAGTGGCTGCCTAGTAGCAGCGCTGGTAGGAGAGCCTTAGGGCTTCATCTGCCTTTGTCATCTTTTCCCTACAACAGCGAGACAACCACTGCAGTAGAGAAAGCGCATGGCGGCATGAGGAGAAGACACAGGAAGGACTCTTTTCCCAGTCTTGGAAGTCAAAGAGATCTTTCGGAGGAAATGATATCTAATCTACAATCTGAAGGAATATACCTGGTGATACAGGACACAGGTGAAGGAAGAAAGAGAGAGCATGGTAAGTACAAGGGATGACAGGGAGTGTAGGGAACAAGGAAGTATGGGGAGAGGGGGTGGCAATGGGAAATGATCAGTTGCGAATAAATATGCAAGCAGGAGTCAGGGGTGGATAGAAGGCTAGCTAAGGGCTTTGGACTTTCACTTGAGGGTAAGGGGAACTTAGAAGGGCAATGTAAATAGATTTTAGGAAGTACAGTGTGAAAAATGACTTGGGGTGGAGCTTGGAGATTGGAATGGAGCAGAGTAAGACAGGAAAAGACAGGAAGCCGGGGGACAAGGTTAGAGGACCGTTGCAGCCATGCAATTGCAAGATGAGTTCTCGCTCTGTTATTGCACTATAACCTAGTCTGTCCTGATTGATGCGGATATGAACTTGATTTGTTTTATTTTATATTAAAGATTTTATTTATTTATTTGAGAGAGAGTGAGCGCCAGCACAAGTAGGAGGAGGGGCAGAGGGAGAAGCAGTCTTCCGTTGTTGAGCAGGGAGCCCTGATGCAGCTCGATTCCAGGACCCTGGGATCACGACCTGAGCTGAAGGCAGACGTTTGACAGAAGGAGCCACCCAGGCGCCCCTCAACTTGTTTTAGGTACAAGAAATTAAGGGAAAAATAGTTCTCAACCCTGACTGCACAGGCGGTGCCCGGATCACAAACAGTGCCAGGAATGACAGTGAGCAGTGGATACTTTTGAGAGATCCATGGGAGGCAGAATGAGCAGCATTGGAGGTGGGGGATAAAGATAGGGAAGGGTTAAGTTACTGACTTGGACAACTGGGTGGGTGGAGGGGGCACTCTGAGATAGGAAACGCTGGAGGGGGAGAAAACTTTGGCTATGTCGAATTAGGGATCCCTGTGGAATTACCACACAGAGAGAGCCAGTAGGCACACAGGTAATCGTGTCTAGAGTTTCAGGAATGATATCTGTGTTTTGGAAGTAAGACATTCGTGGATTTCTGTATATTTGTATCTCCCCTATCAGAGTTAGGGACAGCAATCCCTGTGATCAACACATTAATATCCATAAAGCAAAACATGTCAATATTCACAGCAAGTGGGATCAGGAGAGTACAAACAAGCTCCTGACTGGTCATGTCAGGATTCTGCGGCAAAAAATTTGTGAAAAGAAAAGTTTAGGATTCAAAGTTTTCAATTTCAGAAATGTGGATACAAGACTGTCCACCTGTACGATCTCATTTAATTCTTTCATCGATCAGATGAGGTAGGCACTATTACTATTCCATTTTTACAGATAAGAAACTCAGGCACAGATAGGTTTATTAAAATGCTGAGGCCACACAATCAGTATTCAAAACCAGTCAGTCTAAGGTAAGAGAATGTTTCGAGAAGAGAGGAGTGGTAACAGGACCAAATGTCATAGGCAGGTAAAGTAAAATTAAAAATAAAATTGCCTCATGGGACTTGGCAATTTGAAAAATGGTCTTTGGGAAGGCAGTTTGAGGGAAGCAGTGGGGTGGAGGCCAATCCGCGGTGGGTAGAGGAGTGGCCAGGAGGCATGGAAGTCCTTACTTCCGTCCTTACTTAGTACAGAGTCCTTACTTACTACAGAGCACCCTTCTGAGACATTGACACAAAGGGATGGGAGGACAGTTAGTAAAGTGAGGTCCCTCCAGAGGCACAGATAAATAGGATGCAGAGCCCTGGGGGAGGGAGGTGAAGGAAATCGCTTCCTATTCATCTAGAAGAAAGAAGAAAAGGAAGAGAGAGAGGCAAAGCAGGAGGTCTAAGGATTGACAGCATGACCTGTTCTCTGTGAGTCATCTTCTGAGACTGAGAGGGGAGACGGTGACATCTGAGGTGTGAAGACAGAGGAGAAGCTTTTGAAAAACCTTCTGCAGAGAACAGAAGGGACAGTTGCTGAGGAAAGCATAGAAGCATTGGGCTGCATTGAGAAGCCAAGTGGTTTGGAGGCTTTGGATTTATGGTGCATCAGTCTTGGAGATTTCTCGCCTGAGATGCCCAGTAGCTACAAGTATGGAGGAGCTCACGGTTAGGGCTGGGTCTTTGCTGGGTATGTGTAACTGCAGGTCTGATCCTTGGGAGGTGAGGCTCTCAGCACAATATCTAAATCCCCAAGATTTCCACAGAATACAGCGTTGCTCTAGGACTGTGGTTCTCAACCTTGATGCACACTGAAGTCACCCGGGGAACTTGAAAACTACTGATGTCTGAGTCTCATGCTCAGAAATTCTGATTTACCTGGTCTGGGAGCTGTGCCTTGGATGTTGGGATTTTGAGAAACTCACAGGTGATTCTCATGAGCAGTCAAGGAATTATTGTTCCCCTAATTTCCTGCACCTAAAGCAAGTTCATAACCTGTGTCAGTCTGGGTAGATTAGGTTACGGTATAGTGACAAACAATGACAGCATCTCTGGGTCTTAATTAAGAAAAGCTTACGTCCTGCTTATATGATGTCACCGCAGGTCTAGGGCAGCCGTTTTCCTTGTGTTGCTTGGCATGCCATTGGCAATGAGACAGAGGAAGAGAAGCCTGAAGAATTGAATTCTAGCTCTTATTTGGTTTTATCAGGAAGTAACACACATCCTCTCCATTCACATTGCATTGATCAGAACTAGTTTATGGCTGCGACTAATTTCAAGAAGGTAGAGAAGACAACTGGAAATTGGTGAACATTAGTAATGATCACCACCTAGAGCTTTTACTTTAAATGAAAGCAGAAGGGGATAAAAATATTTTACTTTATAAACACTTATATGGTACTTGCTACATGCTGGATATTAAATAGGAACTCATTTAACCCTCATAACAGCCCTATTAAGTAGATCATTTTTATTCCCATTCTACAGAAGGGGAAATTGAGGCTATATTACTTACTTGAGGTCATATAGCTAGCATGAGGCAAGGTTAAATTCCAGGCAGTCTGGGTCTAGAGTCTAAGCATTGAACTTCTATGTAATATTCTGCTTTCTATTCTGCCGTCTATTCCGCTTTTTCTCAACTTAGATTGGGGAGAGGGTGGGAGAAGAGGAGGAGGAGGGAGGTTGTAAGTGCAAGTGTGGGACTTTGTGCATGCAAAGGAATGGAGTAGTCGTGTTTGGGTATTTTACTGAGCTGGGCCAGGGCTCTGAGGGGAAGCAGAGAGTGACACCTGGGGCATGGGTTGGGAGCAGGAAATAGTTTGGACTGATACTGCTGTAATGAGACCAACCCTGGAGGCCAAGACAGAGAGCAGCCTCTGGCCTCTTTCTTTCTTCTTTGCTGCGATTCCTCCATCTGAGCTACCCATGCAGCGTCCGCAGATTGCACCTTAGACCTCTGCTGAGTTTCTCTCAGAAACAAAAATTGGAGATGGGGAGAAAAATCATTCCCTGAGAGAGTATTGAGTAAGCTATTTTCACAGAAGGGGTCCAACATTAAGTCAGACTGGACCTATTTCTTATGCATTTCTCAGAGTTCACATATAATTACACTCCTGTCAAATAAACCACATTTTAAAAATCTTCAAAGAAGGGGTGCTTGATAAAAGAATCCTTCAGTGAACCAGTAGTAATTACAAACCACCACTTCTTAATATATCAGCTTTCCAAGTCTTCACTTTTATGTTGGTTGCTGTTAAACTGGAATGCACCAGCAGTTCAGCTAACATCCATTCATTTCAGAGCTGTGAGGTGGGCATCAGCAAACCCTTCTGGGTATTGGAACTCTTGGTTCTTATAGACAACACCACTCTAATGACAACACCTCAAGAAAGAAGAAAAGGACAAATGATTCTGCTTTAAAATGGAATCCTTGCAATTAAACAAACAAAAAGAAGCCCTTTGTGTAACACTGAAGCTTTTTGATTCCTATCTCTCTCACCTGTTAAATCCTGCAGTTTGGTTACAACATATGGACTCTGTCTGCAAAACACTTTTAAAATGCTGTATTGGCACCTTGCTGCAATCTGCCAGCACATTCCTTAGGGCTAGTCAGTCCATACGGTGCCACTCTATTTTCCTTAACTCTATTTTGATTAGAAGCTGTTGCAAATTGTTGCCGGGGGTTTCTCTTCTCTCCAGTGCTGCAAAATCGGTGATGGCAATAGAGATCACCGGATGTTGCTGGTTGTTACCAGTATTTAGCCAACATCGGATTATGTTCTATTATTTACAAGGAGCTCCTGCTACAGGGTCAGAAGACTTGATTCTAGATTCAATGTGGCCTCTAAAGCACTGTGTCATCTTGGACTAGGCACTTCATCTCTCTGGGTCTTGGTTTCTTCCTCTGAAAAATGAAAATTAAAACTCAAAGATTAAGAAAAGTGTGGAAACCAAAGGTTTGACACTTTATAACTACTGGTTGTTTTTTTTTTTTACAATGATTACAAAATCCAAAAGTCATAATGCTATATAGTTAAGGACAAAGAAGAAAAGATAAATGTCCTTTTAGTTAAATCTGCAGATGGAAATAAATGGGGAACTTCTACCAGTAATTGTGTGACTGTATCTTTATGGAGTCCAAAAGAGTTTCCTCTTTGGGAAGTGTGAGCTAATACACCCACAGAGGAGTGATTAGGAACAGAGATATTTATACTAGATGGGAAATGCTGGGAAACAGAGATTTTATATCGATACCCAGAGGCAAGATGTGGGCAGCTGATGATGTGCAAAAGAACATATAGATCTGAAGTATTTCCTATTAATGATGATGATGGATTTATCATGTTAGCAGTCTAGGATAGCACTCTATGAAATACACATTATATATATATAATATACATATATATATGTATATACATACATATATATATATACATAAATATATATATATTTATATGTATATAATTTACCAGTCTGCCTGTTACCACCCCAGCCTGTGAATGGCTCATTAGTCTAGGACCATGGTGTGTCTGTCTGTACATTAGGTTAATCCCTATAAACACAGGTTATATAAGACCCATGGGGGAGGGAGAAATCCAATCTTGTGTGTGTTAAAGAACGCCTTTCCGCTTCGCCCCGCCCCTAACCCACACCCAGTCAACTGCAGGGAGGGAGCTGTAACCTCGGCCGCATCTCTGACTCCAGTCGGTGGCAGGCGGGTTAGACGGATCCAGTGCGTGCCTGAGTCCCTTGTTATTTTACTAAATACACCCCAATGTATTTAGAAGACGTTCTAGCTGTAGGGGAATTAACTTGCACCACAAGCAGTACTTGAGTAGAAAGCTAAAATAGCCTAGTGTTATTCCACAGAGTCTCTTGGGTTTTTGTTTGTTTGTTTGTTTTTTTGCTGAAGGAATCCTAGCCCAGCAAATTGCTCTTTGCCTTGCGTCAACCTTCCGGGTTTACTCAGCCGCCCAAGCTCTGGACAAATGGGTGGAAATTTCAGAGAGGGGTGGGGGGAAATGCCCTAGGCTAAAACCTGAATTCTGGTTGTGTATTTCTGTGTCTCTCGGTTACAGGCAATGGCCCTTCCCCCTTCCCCCGGGGTGCTCTGGAGAGAGAGTGATCGTAAATCGAGGCCAGTGGTTGGTAATCTAGGGGTTTCTAAACAAAGTCAGACGCCTTCCCTCTTTCCTTCCTGCCCATGGCAGGAGCTGAGCAGATGTTTCTGGGACCCCAGCCTGAGAATTCCTGCTGCTTCATAGCAACTTAGCCTTGCCCATTTCGAACAGGGGTTCCCTAGCATATTATGACCCTAGCGAAAGGGGACGCCCGCATACAGCAGTCCTTCGCCTCGACTTCTGACCGTGCTGCAGCGCGCACTTTTTGTCCCTAGTCCTTGAACCTGCTTAGCAGTTATTCTTTCCGGACAGGCCCAGTGGAGCCTCCGGAGGGGAAGCCTTAGAGCCGTGCTTCCGCAACTTGAGCGAGAATGCAGCCTATTTACCTAGAGGGCTTGTTAAAACAGATTATTGGCCCTCGCCCCAAGTGTTCCTAGCAGCTTTGGGGTAGAGCCCGATATTTTGCATTTCTAACAAGTTCTTAGGAGATGCTGCCAGTCCGGGACCACTTTGAGAACCACTGCCTTAGATAAAATAAGGTGCCTCCGCGTGAGCTCCCCGTTTTCCTTCCATCCCTCCGCGCTACATTCGCATTTATGCTGTTTCTCCTTCTCCGGGTAGTCTCCGGCTTTTGGACTCTGTATTCTAACGGTTCCACTTCTGTCCTCGGTTGTAAGCGGATGGAGGATTCTTAGAGAAGATTCCTGCCCGCCTCCCCCCTCCCCCACCCCCTGCTGCTTCGTTCCCTCCACCTTTACAGTTTTTCCACCGCAAATGCTGCCCGCTGCACTCCCTCTCTCTGGTGTGAATTATTCACCTTCTTCCTCTACTCCTTGCGTTAAGTGCAACCTTTCCCGCAACTTAACCGGGGTAGCGGGGCTCGCCGCCCGCCTCCCGCGCGCCGCAGCCCTGGGGAGGCTTCTCCGCGCGCCTGCTCCAGCCTGAGGCGCAGGGGCCATTCCCGTGCGCTCTCAGCGCGCAGACCCTAACTGGCCCCGGCTCCTGGGAGTGGGGCAGGGCGGGTGCTGACAGCTCTTCTGTTGAGCTTCGGGCGCCAAAGCCCGGAGGGGGGCGGTAGCAGCGTCAGGTGGCTGCTCTGCGTCCCCGCGCGCCTCCCAGTCAGTCCCTGCTCGGCGCTCAGCCTCAGCTGGAGCGGGAGCTGCTCAACACCTTCGCCCTGACAGTCGCGTCTTCGGGAGCAGCCGGGGCTCCGGACCCCGGCGGGAGAAGCTGAGATGTAAGCCCTCCGACTGCCCATTTCTGTCTCTGGCATCCTGCTCGCTTCTCACTTCCTCTCCCGCTCCGTGGACCCATTGGACAGCGAACGTTTGTCTGGATCTCCGGGGAGAGAGGAGCGGCCACCGGGCGCACAGCCCGGCAGAAGTTGGGCTCAGCTGGGCAGCCGTGATCCAGCTGCGCGGGAGGGGTGGGCAAGGGCAGGAGGAGAGGAAGGCTCAGTAAAGGGGTTCGGATCTGGACTGAGAGGGACTGGGAGCTAGGGCTTGAGTTGACACTTCCCGCTCCCCGGCCCCGGCGCGCGGGGCAGCGGGAGAAATGCTGAGTCCGCGCCCAGACAACCGCCGCCGCGGCAGCAGCCTCAGCAGCAGCTTCAGCATCAGCACCGGCGGGACAGCGACAGCGGGGGCGGCGCAGGCGCACTGTGCCCCGCGGAGCCTGCAGTTCCCTAGCCCCGTGTGCGGCACCGCCACAGTCTGGGCAGCGGCGGCCGGGGGAGCGCTACTACCATGAACTGCCTGGTCCTCCTCCCCAGAGCTGCTCATCCGG
>NW_024425008.1:35425087-35428252 GCF_017311325.1 Ursus maritimus
TTTGCTGAAGGAATCCTAGCCCAGCAAATTGCTCTTTGCCTTGCGTCAACCTTCCGGGTTTACTCAGCCGCCCAAGCTCTGGACAAATGGGTGGAAATTTCAGAGAGGGGTGGGGGGAAATGCCCTAGGCTAAAACCTGAATTCTGGTTGTGTATTTCTGTGTCTCTCGGTTACAGGCAATGGCCCTTCCCCCTTCCCCCGGGGTGCTCTGGAGAGAGAGTGATCGTAAATCGAGGCCAGTGGTTGGTAATCTAGGGGTTTCTAAACAAAGTCAGACGCCTTCCCTCTTTCCTTCCTGCCCATGGCAGGAGCTGAGCAGATGTTTCTGGGACCCCAGCCTGAGAATTCCTGCTGCTTCATAGCAACTTAGCCTTGCCCATTTCGAACAGGGGTTCCCTAGCATATTATGACCCTAGCGAAAGGGGACGCCCGCATACAGCAGTCCTTCGCCTCGACTTCTGACCGTGCTGCAGCGCGCACTTTTTGTCCCTAGTCCTTGAACCTGCTTAGCAGTTATTCTTTCCGGACAGGCCCAGTGGAGCCTCCGGAGGGGAAGCCTTAGAGCCGTGCTTCCGCAACTTGAGCGAGAATGCAGCCTATTTACCTAGAGGGCTTGTTAAAACAGATTATTGGCCCTCGCCCCAAGTGTTCCTAGCAGCTTTGGGGTAGAGCCCGATATTTTGCATTTCTAACAAGTTCTTAGGAGATGCTGCCAGTCCGGGACCACTTTGAGAACCACTGCCTTAGATAAAATAAGGTGCCTCCGCGTGAGCTCCCCGTTTTCCTTCCATCCCTCCGCGCTACATTCGCATTTATGCTGTTTCTCCTTCTCCGGGTAGTCTCCGGCTTTTGGACTCTGTATTCTAACGGTTCCACTTCTGTCCTCGGTTGTAAGCGGATGGAGGATTCTTAGAGAAGATTCCTGCCCGCCTCCCCCCTCCCCCACCCCCTGCTGCTTCGTTCCCTCCACCTTTACAGTTTTTCCACCGCAAATGCTGCCCGCTGCACTCCCTCTCTCTGGTGTGAATTATTCACCTTCTTCCTCTACTCCTTGCGTTAAGTGCAACCTTTCCCGCAACTTAACCGGGGTAGCGGGGCTCGCCGCCCGCCTCCCGCGCGCCGCAGCCCTGGGGAGGCTTCTCCGCGCGCCTGCTCCAGCCTGAGGCGCAGGGGCCATTCCCGTGCGCTCTCAGCGCGCAGACCCTAACTGGCCCCGGCTCCTGGGAGTGGGGCAGGGCGGGTGCTGACAGCTCTTCTGTTGAGCTTCGGGCGCCAAAGCCCGGAGGGGGGCGGTAGCAGCGTCAGGTGGCTGCTCTGCGTCCCCGCGCGCCTCCCAGTCAGTCCCTGCTCGGCGCTCAGCCTCAGCTGGAGCGGGAGCTGCTCAACACCTTCGCCCTGACAGTCGCGTCTTCGGGAGCAGCCGGGGCTCCGGACCCCGGCGGGAGAAGCTGAGATGTAAGCCCTCCGACTGCCCATTTCTGTCTCTGGCATCCTGCTCGCTTCTCACTTCCTCTCCCGCTCCGTGGACCCATTGGACAGCGAACGTTTGTCTGGATCTCCGGGGAGAGAGGAGCGGCCACCGGGCGCACAGCCCGGCAGAAGTTGGGCTCAGCTGGGCAGCCGTGATCCAGCTGCGCGGGAGGGGTGGGCAAGGGCAGGAGGAGAGGAAGGCTCAGTAAAGGGGTTCGGATCTGGACTGAGAGGGACTGGGAGCTAGGGCTTGAGTTGACACTTCCCGCTCCCCGGCCCCGGCGCGCGGGGCAGCGGGAGAAATGCTGAGTCCGCGCCCAGACAACCGCCGCCGCGGCAGCAGCCTCAGCAGCAGCTTCAGCATCAGCACCGGCGGGACAGCGACAGCGGGGGCGGCGCAGGCGCACTGTGCCCCGCGGAGCCTGCAGTTCCCTAGCCCCGTGTGCGGCACCGCCACAGTCTGGGCAGCGGCGGCCGGGGGAGCGCTACTACCATGAACTGCCTGGTCCTCCTCCCCAGAGCTGCTCATCCGGGTCGGGCTGGAGACACAGTCAGGGGACCCCGTCGCCGCCGCCGCGCCCCCTCTTCTTTCGGCTCAATCTTCTCCACCTTTTCCTCCTCTTCCTCCACCTTCTCTTCCTGCATCCCCCCCTCCCCCGCCGCGGATCCTGGCCGCTGCTCTCCAGACCCAGGATGCCGGGGGGCAAGAGAGGGCTGGTGGCACCGCAGAACACATTTTTGGAGAACATCGTCAGGCGCTCCAGCGGTAAGAAGAGTTGCAGTTCAGAACACCCCCACCTCCATCCTGCCCACGCGCGCCCCCCATCCTCCCCATCCCATCCCATCCCTCTCCTAAGGGGGAGGGGGATGCAGACAGCCCTACCTGGTGGCTTCAGTTACTAGTCAGACCTGATTTGGGGTGGGGAGCAGAATAAGGTGGTGAAGGAAAGTTAGTTGCATCCCCTCTCCAAGACATACTCACCTCCCTCCCACCTGTCCAGAGCCCAGAAGGGGAGGAAGGGAAGAGAGAACTGGTAGGGTATAGGTTCATCTGGAGAATAAAGTTGAGTTTTTGTTTCGATGGGGGATGTATTTCTTATTCATCCTTTCCCCACATTTTTTCCCTAAGTCCACTTCAGGGACTGATCAAATTCTTAGAGTTAATCTTAGTGGAAGGGTTTCCCCTCAAGTTGGGAATGGCTGTGAAAGTGGCTACTTAATAAGATTTAAGTCTCTGGAATGGCTTTTGGGCCCAACGAACACTGCTGAAAGGAACCTTGTGCTGGGGAGAGTAGTTGGAGTTGAACCTAATAGAGTCAGTACTTGAAAAATGGAAAGGCAATTACTGTGGTTAAGTTCATGTTTAAAGTTTCTTTAATTTTTTTCATTGTGCATTGGTCTATATTAATCTATATGATATATTTGATTTGACGTAAACAGGAGAAATGTAAAAGGGAAGCAATAGCTACTGTGCTTTTAAAGTAACTGGAGAAAGAATTTCTAGAAATGCCATTCTACTTTGCTACTGATTTTAAGGTTTTCTTGCCTTAAAGTGTCTTTAAAATGCCATGCATTTACAAATTCATTTCCTCCAAGATATTCTGAATTGGGATCGTTATATAGTTTACATCTTAAGACTTTCTAAACTTCACATGTTACTGAAATCTTCATCTTTTATGTCTTTTTAATTCTTTT
>NW_024425008.1:35428262-35480463 GCF_017311325.1 Ursus maritimus
GCAGCCTATTTACCTAGAGGGCTTGTTAAAACAGATTATTGGCCCTCGCCCCAAGTGTTCCTAGCAGCTTTGGGGTAGAGCCCGATATTTTGCATTTCTAACAAGTTCTTAGGAGATGCTGCCAGTCCGGGACCACTTTGAGAACCACTGCCTTAGATAAAATAAGGTGCCTCCGCGTGAGCTCCCCGTTTTCCTTCCATCCCTCCGCGCTACATTCGCATTTATGCTGTTTCTCCTTCTCCGGGTAGTCTCCGGCTTTTGGACTCTGTATTCTAACGGTTCCACTTCTGTCCTCGGTTGTAAGCGGATGGAGGATTCTTAGAGAAGATTCCTGCCCGCCTCCCCCCTCCCCCACCCCCTGCTGCTTCGTTCCCTCCACCTTTACAGTTTTTCCACCGCAAATGCTGCCCGCTGCACTCCCTCTCTCTGGTGTGAATTATTCACCTTCTTCCTCTACTCCTTGCGTTAAGTGCAACCTTTCCCGCAACTTAACCGGGGTAGCGGGGCTCGCCGCCCGCCTCCCGCGCGCCGCAGCCCTGGGGAGGCTTCTCCGCGCGCCTGCTCCAGCCTGAGGCGCAGGGGCCATTCCCGTGCGCTCTCAGCGCGCAGACCCTAACTGGCCCCGGCTCCTGGGAGTGGGGCAGGGCGGGTGCTGACAGCTCTTCTGTTGAGCTTCGGGCGCCAAAGCCCGGAGGGGGGCGGTAGCAGCGTCAGGTGGCTGCTCTGCGTCCCCGCGCGCCTCCCAGTCAGTCCCTGCTCGGCGCTCAGCCTCAGCTGGAGCGGGAGCTGCTCAACACCTTCGCCCTGACAGTCGCGTCTTCGGGAGCAGCCGGGGCTCCGGACCCCGGCGGGAGAAGCTGAGATGTAAGCCCTCCGACTGCCCATTTCTGTCTCTGGCATCCTGCTCGCTTCTCACTTCCTCTCCCGCTCCGTGGACCCATTGGACAGCGAACGTTTGTCTGGATCTCCGGGGAGAGAGGAGCGGCCACCGGGCGCACAGCCCGGCAGAAGTTGGGCTCAGCTGGGCAGCCGTGATCCAGCTGCGCGGGAGGGGTGGGCAAGGGCAGGAGGAGAGGAAGGCTCAGTAAAGGGGTTCGGATCTGGACTGAGAGGGACTGGGAGCTAGGGCTTGAGTTGACACTTCCCGCTCCCCGGCCCCGGCGCGCGGGGCAGCGGGAGAAATGCTGAGTCCGCGCCCAGACAACCGCCGCCGCGGCAGCAGCCTCAGCAGCAGCTTCAGCATCAGCACCGGCGGGACAGCGACAGCGGGGGCGGCGCAGGCGCACTGTGCCCCGCGGAGCCTGCAGTTCCCTAGCCCCGTGTGCGGCACCGCCACAGTCTGGGCAGCGGCGGCCGGGGGAGCGCTACTACCATGAACTGCCTGGTCCTCCTCCCCAGAGCTGCTCATCCGGGTCGGGCTGGAGACACAGTCAGGGGACCCCGTCGCCGCCGCCGCGCCCCCTCTTCTTTCGGCTCAATCTTCTCCACCTTTTCCTCCTCTTCCTCCACCTTCTCTTCCTGCATCCCCCCCTCCCCCGCCGCGGATCCTGGCCGCTGCTCTCCAGACCCAGGATGCCGGGGGGCAAGAGAGGGCTGGTGGCACCGCAGAACACATTTTTGGAGAACATCGTCAGGCGCTCCAGCGGTAAGAAGAGTTGCAGTTCAGAACACCCCCACCTCCATCCTGCCCACGCGCGCCCCCCATCCTCCCCATCCCATCCCATCCCTCTCCTAAGGGGGAGGGGGATGCAGACAGCCCTACCTGGTGGCTTCAGTTACTAGTCAGACCTGATTTGGGGTGGGGAGCAGAATAAGGTGGTGAAGGAAAGTTAGTTGCATCCCCTCTCCAAGACATACTCACCTCCCTCCCACCTGTCCAGAGCCCAGAAGGGGAGGAAGGGAAGAGAGAACTGGTAGGGTATAGGTTCATCTGGAGAATAAAGTTGAGTTTTTGTTTCGATGGGGGATGTATTTCTTATTCATCCTTTCCCCACATTTTTTCCCTAAGTCCACTTCAGGGACTGATCAAATTCTTAGAGTTAATCTTAGTGGAAGGGTTTCCCCTCAAGTTGGGAATGGCTGTGAAAGTGGCTACTTAATAAGATTTAAGTCTCTGGAATGGCTTTTGGGCCCAACGAACACTGCTGAAAGGAACCTTGTGCTGGGGAGAGTAGTTGGAGTTGAACCTAATAGAGTCAGTACTTGAAAAATGGAAAGGCAATTACTGTGGTTAAGTTCATGTTTAAAGTTTCTTTAATTTTTTTCATTGTGCATTGGTCTATATTAATCTATATGATATATTTGATTTGACGTAAACAGGAGAAATGTAAAAGGGAAGCAATAGCTACTGTGCTTTTAAAGTAACTGGAGAAAGAATTTCTAGAAATGCCATTCTACTTTGCTACTGATTTTAAGGTTTTCTTGCCTTAAAGTGTCTTTAAAATGCCATGCATTTACAAATTCATTTCCTCCAAGATATTCTGAATTGGGATCGTTATATAGTTTACATCTTAAGACTTTCTAAACTTCACATGTTACTGAAATCTTCATCTTTTATGTCTTTTTAATTCTTTTATATAATTTCCAATTTTATAAGCAAGATATGTAAAGTATCCTTTAAAGTTTTTTCCTTCAGAGGTTATTTTTTATTTTGAGATCTCTTGTTTGGAGACTTACGAGAAAGATGTTTCTGCATATTGATTATAGTAGAGCAATGGAAATACTCTGATGCAGTTCTGTAATTCATGGTTTACTCATTCATTGAAACAATATTTATTTGGGTGCCGTATACAACAAACACTGTCTGGGGTCCTTTGGATAAAAGAAATGGTGAAGACACTTCTGTTCTCAGGAAGCTCTCTGCCTAGTGGGTAAGAGAGGGTCACACTAAAAAAATAAATACAATTATGTTTTCCCTGAATTGGTTGACTAGATTATACTAATTCTTCGATTAGGATCTCTTCTAAAACTAGGCTTGCAAATATTTCCCCTGATTTTGGGACTATCTATATTTAAGTGTCCCAAGGTATTTTTCATAAATCTCTGCCATGATATTTGGTTTTAATTCAAAGCTTGTGACTTTTTTTCTTCCACTTTGGTCAACACCTGATATTATACAAGTCTCGAGCAGACTTTTTGGTTGAAAAAGTAGGTAATAGTTTCAGTCTAATTTAAAAAAATCGATACTATTTTTAGCCATTCCAGTGTGATTTCAAATATGTTTTTGATTTTTTTATGATAATACAAAATACAAATTCATAATGGTAGGCAATTTGTATGTTTGTACATTACTTTTATGTATATTAAGCAAAGATCTAGAGTACAAGGGGATGTTACTATTAAAACAACCCATTTGGGAAATTTAAAGATTATTAGGATCAACTATTTAAGACACATACATTTTATTTGAGCTTTCTTATCCTCTTGGGTTATTTCACCTCCATGCAGTTTGGTCTATGAGAGGACTTTTCAGAGCAGGCCTTAAAAAATAAAGCACACAGATTCTCTGTTCCTCTGCACAATAACCAGAAAGAAGATGAGAATTCCTTGACTGAAGTTGACTAATTATAGCATCTTTGGTTGAAACTTCTACAGATTGGAACTATGAGCCAGTTTTTAGAATATATCTTATTGCAGATGTACAAGAAATTAAGACTTTACCTTAATGTGGTTTAGAAATACCTCCTTCTGCTGCTTCTATTTTACGTTTACCATCCAAATTAATGAATGTTTTATCTTTTCAACACCTCGCTTATATAATCACTTCATTGGTTTAATGTTTCTTTCCATGGATAACAACACCAAGTGCACATGAAAATTGATCTGTTTTGACATTTAAAATATCACTTCTCATTGCTTATGGCTAACTTTTAAAACCACTATTCAAAACCTCTGAGCTCTGTTTGAAATATGTTGGACATGTGAGCTGAGTATACGCGCATGTGTAGATAGTAGAAACTAGAAAGTCTTAGTACTACTTTTACGGAAGAACCCCAGAAATTGAGAATTACAGTATTAAATTGGTTTGCACATCCATGTGGGAGGGTCTCACAGTTGTTGCCATTTCTATATGATTTGGCAGAGAAAGAGAAAGATTCATTCTGAGAAATTATTTAATTGAGACTAACGGAGAAAATTCCCTTCAGGATTCTCACAGATGGATGAGGTTTGTCACATTGAAGATTTCATTATTCACTAACTTAACCACATTGAAAGTGAAGTGTTGGCAGAGCTTTAGTGGAAAAGAAAGAAATTGAAGAAAGCTAGGCTGGGGTTGCCTCTTTACCTTTACCCCATGAAATGCTTCTCTTTCTGATACAACATCATTTTCTTCTTATGAAAAGATCAGATCTTTTAATGAGTGTCAGATGAAATAGAAATTTATACAGAGAGGTGTGCGGAGATAAACAGACAGCCATTCACCCAGATACAAAGATGGAGGTACTGGAAAAAACTGTCTCTCTCTCTCTCTTTCACACACACAAAGAGCAAAAGAGAGATGTGGAAAGTAACAGAAATGCAGAAAGAGAGATACAGAAAAGTTGGGGGGGGGATATCAGATTTGGAAGAGTGTTGGACACAGAGAAAAAACATCAGGCATGTATTTGTCCATGGATATCACGAATGAACTGAAATCTCAGCCAATGAGACATCTCAGCCAATTAGAGAGCCATCAGAGAGCTTCTTGATGACAGGGAACAAAGGAGCATGAAGTGTGGTCTATTTTGATGTAGCTTTTGAATTGGAGCACTTCGTAATAAAGTTCCTAGCTCTTCAGTTGCAATTTCCCAGACAGACAGTGCTGTATTCTGTGTCCTACCGTGGCACGAGCTCCTGTTTGCTGTTCCTTTACACCTCTCGAGATCGGGTTTTCATTCTCCTTATTTGGTTGACTCAGTCTGTTATGGGGAAGCATTTCAAATTGTTACTAGTAATTCAAAGGCTATAAAATAAAATAATGAGGGCCATTGAGTAGGGTGGATACAAGCATACTTTATGGCCAAATCCAAAAATAGTACAAGTAGGGAATTCCTCTTTTTAGTTTTAAGATAAAAGATAAGATCAGTTTTAGATAAATAACAAGAATTACAATAATTCTTAACACGTGATTCTAGGGATATCGTCTAAGAAGTTATAAAGGTCAAAAGTGTAAGTGTTATAGCAAGATACATTTTTGTATAGCAAGATACATTTTAGATACATTTTTGGCCGGGAGGTTCAAAATGAGTTGCTAGGAACGGAAAGTTTGGGAACTCGTTCATTACATCTGTGAAATGTCTCATAGAAGGCCTCAGCCCAAAGTGCTTACTGACTGAACCCAAGGCTGGCACATTACTAGGCTATCTTCCGTTATTTAAATTTTAATTATTTATGTGAGCTATTCATCAGTGTACATTGGGCTGTAGGGAGCAGTAAACCTGTGGGTAGAGGGTAAATAGCTGAAAGAAAGCAAGAGTATTTAAGAGTTACAGGTAAAATTTTAGATTCAAACCAAACCAAACCAAAGAAAACATTTCCAAGGCCTTCAACCTATGTCCTTGGGCAGCATGTTTTCTTTGTATGTTGTCTTTGATTCCTTAACAAATAGGCAGAAATGATTAGTGTCTGTGACAGTGAACTAGGTTGCCATTTTGAAATATTACACATACCATATTTAATATCTTTTCATTAGAATTTGATTATTGTTGTCTAATATTTTAAACATTATGAAAAACTAGAAATGTTTTTCTCTTTAGAGGAAAAAAAAGGGGCTCAGGAAAGAAGAAAACAGAAAAGGTAGTATTTTATCAACCACTTATCCTGCAAGAGAACACGTTCAATATACTTGATTTTCCATTATGGCTTGAGATATTTTATGTTGTACAAGCACTTTCTTGACTCAATCTCCTTTTACAGGAAAATCCAAGATTATTTTTTTGCTATAATTAATATTTGTAAAAACTGAGATCTTAAAAGAGCACCTATAGGAGAATAGAGAACTAATGATTTAAAAATAAAACAAAAAAAGTTATTGTACCTTTTTAGAAGTATCCAATGTAAAAAATGGTGAAAACATGATTTTTTTTTTTTTTTTTTGTATAATGTTCATGATATTTTTTCTTGAGAGATTTTCTTTAACATCTAAACCGCTATTCGGGAAATAGTGACAGCACCACATAGTGTCTGAAGCATTGATTAACCCAGGTTTTATAATGTATCACTTTTACTTTTAATACATCATAGAGGTGGAAATTATACTGACCACTCCCTGAATTATATTCATAAATAAATCAGCGGATTGTCTCTGGCTCTAGAGCCCACACCGTGTTATGTAATGAGTAGCAATGCTGTTTATCCCAGTTCACTCTTGTCTTCGGTAGAAATTGCCCTCTTTGTCTATCTTTTGCTTGATTCCAGAAGTAGGGGTGTGTAAGAACTCCATGTCCCCAGCCATTCTTTAACTGCCCTACTGAAAGAACCAGGTAAGACACTGTATTTTTTAATAGAAGAAAGCAATATTTTCATTGACAGCGACTGAGTAGACTTCCAACAAGAAATCCTTTAGTTTAGTTAGTATTTGTCTTTTACTCCCATTGCGAGTGACGGCTGTTTGCTGGCACAGAGGAACAATGCTTCTCTGTTCTCCAGTGTCTAGCCCGGGAAAAGGTATTGGTCTCCAAAGCTCTGTAAATAGTATTTACCACAAGAGGTCACTATAGGTTCTGGCACAGGTGAACCAGGCGGTGCGTGTCTTCCTTTTCTGTTTTCCTGATTTTTCCCTCGAGTTTGATTGGAGGTTAAAACCAATGTAGTTAGTCGTTACTCTTGGAAGAAGATATCTAAAATACAAGACGTATAGGGAAGTGAAATGAAAAAACGTATTCATTTCTTTTAATTATCACAGTCATATTTTAGTTGATGGCAATCAAATTTCGTGACTAAGTAAATTGGCTATTAATAAAAACAGTTTATGTGAAGGAATGTATTTAAATACATCTTAAACCAGTATAATATTTACTTTAGCGGACGAACAAAACTTTATTGTAGTAAATCCTTTTGGTGTGGTGGTGATATATATGAGATATGAAGTGCCATATAAATAAAGTCCATGTATATTTTCTCTTTCAACATAATTTTTCCTCTACTACATGTCTTGATATAATTCATATTAAATCAGTGAAGTAGAAACAGTTCCTGACAGTGCTTTGATGTTACTGAAAGATAGTTCAGAGATTTATCGTTATTTTCCTGGGATATTGTATGATTCTAGTATTTTGATGTTACTAAACTTTTAAAATAAAATACAGAGTTAGATCAAATATTTTCTGAAGTTCTCCAAACTTATTTAACTTTACCCAGAATATGGTTGGAGGTAATATTACTTTAAGAGGTTTTGTTTCTTGCCAGTCAGCAAGTCTGAATCTTGGTCTCAGGAATTTCTTTTTCTTTTTGGTAAGGTTAGATACCAAATATTGGGAGATGCTTCAAAATGTCCCAAACAAAATTAGTTTTAATTGGAAAAATTAAAATATTCCATACAGCACTTTTATGAATAAAAGAGATATGTTGTGAAATCAAGTAAACATGAATAACAAGTCACAATCCAAAACCAGTAGCAATTATTATTGTGGAAATTGAAGTCGAAGGCAGTAGTTTGAGGTGCTCTAAGAAACAGACATTTATGAAGCATTGTTCTTTACCAGTAACAGAGTAGAATTTTTAAAAATCCCATCTTATGTTCTGGTCACACACACACACAAAGGAAAAAGAAAAAGTAACTATGTGAGGTGATGAATATGTTAATTAACTTGACTGTGGTAATCACCTCACCATGTATACATTTATGAAACCAGCAAGTGGTAAACGTTAAATACATACAATTTTTTTTGTCTATACCTCAATAATGCTGGAAAAAATCCTCATTATGTTTCACCAAATACTCTAGCTTACTAATGTACATGGCATGACTCCTTCTCATCACTAAGAATGACTAAAGAATCATGTAAATATTCTCATTCTGTAAAATATAGAAGTTAATATTGGAAATGCTTAGCCTTGGAATATTTGATTGAATCGTAGAAGTGATAATATTGTCACAAAAATCAGTGTGTATTTTAGACATTATTTTAATTTTTGGTTGCATGTGGTACTATTACTAATAAAGAGTTATTTGTATATATTTTAGATAGTAATTTTGTGATACATTAAGTTTTCCCATGGAAAAGAAGAAAAATTAATTAGAGAATTAGAATTAAATAGAAAGGAAGAGTGGTTGAAAAGTTATTTGAAATTTTACTGAAATAGATTCCTTTGTTTCTCAGGGTCCGGTCCCATTAGAAAAATATAAATATTAAGTACGACGTCCTATTGATTTCGAAAGGTATGGGACTTGAGATCTGAGCTTAGGTGCCTATTTATAGCAGTTCCTAGAGGCAATGACGTATAATTAGAAAGTCATGGACATGCTGCTCTCCGAAATACGCTCCTTAATGGTATGGGTCATACCTGACACATACTTTTATATCTTCCACTGTGAAGGGCACGTAGCACGTAGTACCGGTTGCTTCTTGACTTTGTCTCCTAAATCGAACAAGTCCATAATTGATTTTTTCCAAAACGATGCTGATTAAATCTATTAAGTAAGCTTGTATAAGTGACTACATAGTTTAAAATATTTAGTCAATGGGTATAGCCGAAAGCGGAAGTTGCATCGTATGGGGCAAATCACATGGGGCTCATGAGAACATGAGAGGTGCACGTAGACGCGATCTCACGCTCATCTCCTACTCTAACTTGATGTACAGCGAAAATATTTCCTACTGCTTTTGTTCTACTTTTTAAGGGTTTAAAAGCTAGACTGTTTTGTATAAGAAAAGTGTGTAGAGATTTGTAGATTCTAGTTAAATAAAAAAAAAAATAATTTCACAGTTAGGAGACGGCAAGTTTTATCCTTGGGAATCGATCCTTACCAGTTCAAGTATCTTCTGAGTGAGTTTTGCCCCGAGGACCAACGGTTCTAGACAGTACCCCACAGACGAGAGAAAATGGATTTTGCCTTTTTAGAGATGGCAGGGCGAGCCTTAGATAGCCGAGTTTGACTGAAAATCAAACAACTTACTTGGATTGAGGGGAGAAGTTAATCTTTATCCTGATCTTTTCTGTAAGCCTTTTCTGTCTGCTGACATATTTTTTTTATTTGGGGCAAGTTAAAGCACAAGAAGTTTATTTTCATATATTTATAGCATTGAGAGAATAAAAAAATTCTTCAACAAGGGTTAAAATGGTCCCAGAATAAAATCCCCCCAAAACAGCTCCCATCCTTTTGCTTGACCCTCATACTCTTTTAGTTAATAATTCATTAGTGAAACAAAAATGTATTGAGTGCCTCCCACGTGCTAGGCGCTGACATAAGCATTGGGGGTGCATAATAAACACAATGATAAAAATATTGCCCCCCCTTTATTTTTTCTGTGAGGGGCAATGTGCACATTGGTTAGGAGCCACGGTTCTGCAGGCTTGCGTGCGAGTCTTGGCTCCAATGCTTACGAGCTCTGTGACTTACAGTGTTTTCCTCTGTAAAATACAAGTAGTAAGAGTACCCAGCTTATGGTGTTGGAGTGAGGATTAAATGAGGTAATATAGACAAAACGGTGAGAACAGTGCCTGGCATATAACAAATACTATGTCGGTATCTGTGCTTTTAGTTATTGCTACCATTTAGATGTTTTAAATCTTTGAATGCACCATCTGTAGTTGATGTCTTTAATTCTTGGTCACCATTTCCTTTTGCACCTCTTTCAAATGATTTCTGTCTGTACCATAATGTCAAAATGTCCTAGAAGATTACGAATGAGTGTTCTTGTGAATCCAAAGGCCTTTTATTTGTTCATGTTTTTCTGACTTTGCAGGATTCGAGACTATGTTCCACTACCCTCTCCCCACACTTGTTTCTTTTGGCTTTGATGACTTTGCACTTTCTCTGGCCCTTTTTCCTGGTTTCTCTTTCTGGTCCCTTCCTATTCCTTTCCTATTTCCTTTCTCCTCCCTTCCTTGCCCTGTCCTTCCTTTCTCCTCCTCTCCCCGTCCTTCCTTTCTCCTCCTCTCCCCTCTCCTGAAGAATAAGTGGTCCTCTAGGCTCACACTTCAACCATCTTTCTTACACATCTTCACCCTGCTTTTCAAGCTTGTCCTCTGTCATAATTTAAACTGTATCCTCTCTGTGTCCCAATTCTGTGTTTCCAATGGCCTACAGAATCTCTCTTCTTGTATTTCTCACAAGTAATGTAAACCTCAGTTGTGGCCAGAATTGAATTATCATTAATTTTGGCTTCAAAGAGTCTTACTCACTTTGCTGTTTCTCCATCTCTGTCAAGGGTGTCTTTAATATTTTAGTCTTTTAGCAGGATCAGACCTATAAATTAATAGAGAACAAACTGATGGTTGCCAGAGGGAAGGGGATGGAAGGATGGGCAGAATGGGTAAAGGGGAGTGGAAGATACGGGCTTCTACCTCTAGAATGAATAAGTCATGGGAATAAAAGTTACAGCATAAGGAATATAGTCAATGGCATTGTAACAGTGTTACGTGGGGACACCATACTTGTGGTGGGCACATCATAACTCACAGAGAGCTTAAATCACTAGGTTGCACCCCTGAAACTGATGCCATGTTGTGTGTCAGCTGTGCTCAAATAAAACCAAATTAAAAGTTTTAGTCTTTAGTCTGAAATCTGAGGGTCTTCTTTGCCTTCACACTCAGTATAATATTGGTCTTGCTTCCTAACCAGATGATCAATCCTTGGAGGTAAGAATTTTCCCATGTACTTCTTTTGTACCCCCTGTAAGTGCTGTGTGCAGAGTAAGTAAATTCATGCTGGTTGGCTATGGTGATTTCATGTCAGGGCATGAAACGTGTCGTCAACTGACATCATATGCAGCCAATATATGTAAATACGATGGACCAAAGAAAGAATTATAGGTGGAAAGAAAAGAGTTGCTTCACTTACTGGGCTCAGAAACAGACTATCTTATCTCTGTGTGAGGAATGAAAGGTGTGATACATTCTCCTTATTCATTTCTAAAGCAGTCTTTCTCTCTCCTAGAGCCACCACAGTCAAAGTAACCCGCAATCTTTCCGGGACTCTGGGGGGCATTTCTAAGGCTCAGAGAACAGAGCTCTCCACAGAGCCAAGGCATTTCCATCTTGATGACACAGCCTCCCGTCTTGGCTCTAGCTTTACCCATGGTGAAACACTAAGCCTCTCTAGGATTTTAAGTACTACCTTGCAAGTCAGTGGAAAGACTCAGCAAAGCCATCAATGTAACGGGTCTTGCACTGGGCCTCATTATAGTAAGAGCTTAATACTCATCTTTTCCTATTTTCTCTAGATAAGGTAAGGTAGGGGAGATTTCCTTTTTTCTTTCTTTCTTTCTCTCTTTCTTTTTTTCAACTTGAAGAAAGCAAAGAACTAAGTCACTGACATTTTAAGACATGAACTGATGAGTTAGAGCTTAAAGCATTTGGACTCTTTTAACCAAGGGCTTACTTATTTGGAGAAAAAAAACAAAACCCCAAACAAACACCACTCCTCCCTCCAACAAATAACTACTATTGAGAGCCAAAGAAACATCAGCTCTCTTTAGCTCAGTAACTGGTGGCTTGCAGAGGCCAAAGAAGGCAGAAATGTCAGCCTCTCTGTAACCGACCCTGTGAAATCTGACTGAAGGAGAGAAAGGAATCGAATTTGTGATCTGCATCTTTCCCTTGCACAATTAGCTCCTACTGCATAGATAGTAGAAAAAAAAATAGAACAATGCTTTAGAAAATTAATTAGATTGTAAATGCATTCAGAAAAGCCTTGTTTCTGCATTTCTACCAGGTGTGCAAGTTAGTCTCATCTCTTAATTGGAACTCTTCATTAGTTTTCTAGCCATTAGTGTTGATTGCCTTTAAAGGTTAACTTCAAAGAAAATATATAGACCTTTCAGAACAGACGCAGATCGTTTGCAAAAACAAGGTTTGTTTATTTGCAGGATTGAAAAATGCTTAAACATTAAATATGTAATACTTTTTCCCCCTGATAAACACATTTTGACTGATTTAGCCTTTGTCCAAGATTATGTAACTAGTGCATGTCTTATGGCTTCAGGTATTTTTAAAAATTTTATTGTAATAAAATTCAGTAAAAGTTTGTCATTATCTGTATCAGGGTGAAGGTTTTCTATTGTATTCCGAGACTATGAGTCTTATAGGTCATTACTGCAGTTACGTTTTGCTTCTAATAATTCTGGCCAGTATACTTTATAGAAGCCCATCGTCTCATGAACAAAATACCAACTATTAAAATTAGAAATTTTGAATTGTTGAACATTCTCTTTTTGTGTGTGGAGAAATATATTCTATAGCAAAATTGCTATTATTCCTATCATTAGAATTTCGGAAATGTATGTGAAAGAATCTCACGCATTCTAAACCACTTTGGCTTGTTGGAAAAACGTTGAAGTTAATGCCATCAAAGAAACACAGAAACTTAAAAATGTACCTTTGATTTTGAAGGAGATGAAAAGTGGAAGCATATTTTTATCTTTGATGACAGCTGAACAAGTTTGAATAAATTAACAGATATTTTTTGCATATTTCAAACTCCCACAGTGATGGTCTGCTTAATGTTGCCAATATTATTATATAATAATTAGTCTCATTGTGGAAGGTACAAAGTGTGTGTATCTACACACACACACACACACACGCACACGCACGCTACCTCGCTATAGAGCTGTAAGGTAAAGGTGTATTTGTAACAACAGGAAGGATACCAGCCTTATAGTCTGCTATTGCATAGTGGAAGTGAGCAATGCATCTACCAGAAATCAATATTGTGGATGTGGGTATGACATATAAGTTACTTATGCTCTTGTTTAGCCATCTGTGCCAGCATTTTATTTAACCCAAATAGCATGTGCTATATGTGCTTCAGGGTTTGTTCTGCTGTTACTGTTCTATGAAGCTTAAATATATCTATAGATATCACTCACCCAGGAGACACGGTTAAAAAATAGTATAGACTCCATGATTTAAATTTATAAGTTTCCAGAGTGCAGGGAAATCTGCTAGGGAACACCTGATTTTTTTTTAATAGAATTGTCTGTTTTTTGAAGAAAACTACCTAGCACGGTCCTTATCTACATTCTTGACAATATCTAGCATTGCTCTAATAATTGTTGATTATATGACTTTAAATAGGAATCAGATTTGATTTGATCATCCAATAAACACTTGTGGGGATGCGGTAGTGAACGGACAGACACGGTCTCTGACTGCTTGGAACTCGGAGTCTGGTAGGGGAGACAGGAATTCAACAAACCCATGTCCAGCATATAATCAAAAATCATGGTAACCATCGTGAAGACAAGGAAAGGGTGCTGTGGCTAAGAGTGACAGGGATTAATTTCGATTGGGAGATGGTGTCAGGGAAGGTCTTTCTAAGGCAGTAGTGTAAAATGGAGACCCCAGGTAAGAGGTGGCTAGATGATAAGCGGGCAGAAAAATATTTCAGGTGAAGAGAAAACAGCTGAACAGTCCCTAAGAGAGACAGAGAAAATGAGTGGCTAAGTTTGTGAAGTTTAAAGGCCAGTGTAGTTGGATTGCAGTAAGCAAAAAAATAAAAAAAAAGGAAAAAAGAGAGAGAGAGAGAGAGAAAGCTGGGACCTGGCTGTTCAGGGAGAGGCTTTTGCGCTGTATTCCAAGTGCAGTGGACACATCTCCTCGCCACAAGGATTACTTGTTGTGAAACAACGAGTTAGGTCAGAAGGAGGAGGAGCCATGGTAGTGGACCAGCTGGGGGACTGTTGCAGTAGTCCAGGCGAGAGATGATGGTGGCCTGGGCTGGCCTGGGAGCAATAGAGATGGAGAGAAGTGGATGCATCAGACGTGTTTCACTGGTAGAATTATTAGGGTTTAGTGATGAATCAGATGGCGTAAATGGAGAGATGTAAAGGGTGCCTTTCTGGGTTTGGGCTCAAGCATCTGGGTATAGATAGAGGTAGTGAAGATTTCCCTGAGAACCAGGTTTGGAGTGCAGCTTTAGACATCACCTGCATCATCTCTTTGTTATCTAGCTCCCTTTCATTCCCTTGAAGTGAAGAAGAATGCAGCCAAAGGAAGCTTAGCTCAGTGAGATTGGGGGCACAGTGGCCTTCTGCATTCTACTTACACAAGTTCAGGAAAGAATATCACAGGCTAAGGTAATTAGCAGAAGGTAAGGTAATTAGCCTGTTGATTCTTGTGTTGTTAATTTTAGCCATTCTGACAGGTGTGAGGTAGGATCTTATCACAGATAAGTCAGTCTGGTTGTCCTTGTGGACTAGAAACATGTAGCTTCAGATTTTAATACAGGCTGATTCAGACCAGAAACAAAGTAAATATTTTAATAAAACCAAAATTTCAAACCCAAACCATAATTTATGATGAATATTTGACAATCAGCATTGTTGAAATGCCCTCTTAACCAATCCCTTTGGAGCGCATTAGCAATTATTACATGAATTTCCCTGTTTGGTCACTGATTTTTCTTAATTTAAATTTTGGTTAGTTAACATACAGAGCAGTGTTTGTTTCAGGAATAGAATTCAATGATTCATCACTTACATACAACAGCCAGGGCTCATCACAACAAGTGCCCTCCTTAATACCCATTTCCCATCTAGCCCTTCCCCCCAGCCTCCCACCATCAGCCAGCAGTTTGTTCTCCATCATTAAGAGTCTCTAATGGTTGGTTTCCCTCTCTCCTTTTTTCTTTCCTCCCTTCCCATAGATGTACATCTGTTCTCTTTCTCAAATTTCACAGATGAATGAGATCATGTGGTATTTATCTTTCTCTGACTGACTTATTTCACTTAGCATAATACACTTTAGCTCTATCCATGTCATTGTAAATGGCAAGAGTTCGTTCTTTTTGATGGCTGAGTAATATTCCACCACATATATAAACCACATCTTCCTTATCCACTCATCAGTTGATGGACATTTGGGCTCTCTCCATAGTTTGGCTATTGTTGATAATGCTGCTATAAACATCGGGGTGCATGTGCCCCTTTGTATCTGTATTTTTTTATGCTTTGGGTAAGTACCTAGGAGTGCAATTGCTGGATCATAGGGTAGTTTTATTTTGAACTTTTTGAGGAATCTCCATACTGTTCTCCAGAGTGACTGCACAAGTTTGCATTCCCACCAACAATGTTAAGAGGGTCCCCCTTCCTCTGCATCCTCGCCAATACCTGTTGATTCTTGTGTTGTTAATTTTAGCCATTCTGACAGGTGTGAGGTAGGATCTTATCACAGATTTGATTTGTATTTCCCCGATGGTGAGTGATGTTGAGCATCTTTCCATGTGTTTGTTAGCCACCTGGATGTCTTCTTTGGAATAATGTCTGTTCATGTCTTCTGCCCATTTCTTAACTGGATTATTTGTTTTTTTGGGCTTTGAGTTTGATACAGTTTCTTTATAGATTTTGGATGCTAGCCCTTTGTCAGATATGTCATTTGCAAATATCTTCTGCCATTTTCTAGGTTGCCTTTTAGTTTCGTTGATTTTTTCTTTTGCTGTGCAGAAGCTTTTTATCTCGATGCAGTCCAATAGTTCATTTTTGCTTTTGTTTCCCTTGCCTCTGGCGATGTGTCTAGAAATAAGTTTCCATGGCTGCCTGTGTTCTGCTCTAGGATTTTGATGGTTTCCTGTCTCATATTTAGGTCTTTCATCTATTTTTAATTTATTTCTGTGTATGGTGTAAGAAAGTGGTCCAGTTTCATTCTTCTATAATTTGCTGTCCAGTTTTCCCAACAACATTTGTTGAAGAGACTATATTTTTTCCATTGAATATTCTTTCCTGCTTTGTTGGAGATTAGTTGACCATAGAGTTGTGGGTCCATTTCTGGGTTCTTTATTCTGAGCCATTGATCTATGTGTCTGTTTTTGTGCCAGTACCATACTGTCTTGATGACTTTATAATAAAACTGGAAATCCAGAATCATGATGCCTCCAGTTTTGTTTTTCTTTTTCAGGATTGCTTTGGCTATTTGAGCTCTTTTGTGGCTCCATACAAATTTTAGGATTGTTTGTTCTAGCTCTGTGAAAAATGCTGGCAGTATTTTGATAGGGATTGCACTAAATGTGTAGATTGCTTTGGGTCTTCTAGACTTTTTAACAGTGTTTGTTTTTCAATCCATGAGCATGGAATGTTTTTCCATTTCTTTGAAGTCACTGATTTTTGGAATGTGTATTCTTTAGCTCTTTGAATCATAAGATTTGGAGGGTGAGGTGATACTTGGAGCTGTGAGTACCTGTGCTCAGTCCTTCTTCACAAAGGCCCAGGGGATCTGGAGAGCAAATTGAAAAAGCTCTCAGCGAGTTTTCTGGGCTTCTACCTGCACTGAACCTCTGTTGGAGGAGCCCTGTGCTGGGGTGGTAAGGCTTTCAGAATGTCAGTGCTGGCTTCTGAGTGGTGGGTTTCTCCAAAGTTAGGGTGAAATGAGCATAGTCAGAGAGAAAATCCTGTTGATTGTCTTTAGAGGCAAACCCAGACTTTGGAAAAACTATACATCAGTGCAAGTGTTTCCTTCAGTGTTTCTGGATTCTTTTGTGAAGTACCTTCTCTTTCTTACCCCCACTTGATATCGTCTCTCCTCATTAGTACTCTAGAACTCTTTTGTGTGTCTCATCACTTCCTAAAATACCTGAAAACTTCTTTGTATTAGTGCATTGAAATTCATCTCTCTAGGGTAACTTGCATAAGAAAGTTGAGGGAAGAGGGAGGGAAGGAGAGAGAGAGAGAGAGTCTGTGATAATCCTCCAAAAGGTGTTTCACCTTGTTAATGTCCATAGAATTTCTGGACCACAGAAGGTATAATTTTCATAAAAACAAAATAAAACAAAAAAATTTTTAAAAAACTGTCTAATCATGCCAGATACGGGTAGTGTTGGAGCAGCTCAGAGGATGACACTTTTTCCTGGAATTGCTGTAGAAAGGGAAGGAATATCTCCAATGCTTTTCTATTGTCACTGACCAAATATAACTTCTCTTCTTTGAGAAATTTTTATCAGTCGGGACTATTGACCTCATAGTTTGTATACGATCTTCTTTAAGAATGGGATTAATATGTGGTTGGCATAGACTGTGGTTATTTTCCTATTATATCTGAAGAAATGGCACTTTAAAGAGGAAGTGCTTCCTTTATATTCAAAGCAAAACAAAAGCTTGGATAGCAATTCAGAAATACACTGTGATGTGATAGAAAGTCTTAGACAGTGAGGCCTTGCTATGTGTTTGTCCGCAACCAGACACTCTTTTCGTGTGTGCACTGAGTCCTTTAACTTTCCGGGCCTGCTTTCTTGTCCGTGAAAAGAGGGATGAATGCATTCATGGGCTTGTGGATCACCTGATGATCTTGTTAACAAGACCTGATTCATCAGGTCTCTGGCGGGTCCCAGAGTCTGCACTGCTAGCAAATGTCCAGGTGGTATTGGTCCACACTTTGAGTAGCAAAGTACTAGGTCAGTTCCCTAAACCTGGCTGAGCATGGGACTTTCCTTCAGAGGCTATATTTTTGTGTTCCATCTTGAGGGATTCTACTCAGTGTGTCTGCATTAGAATTTAGCAATCTGTATTTTTGACATTTTTGACACTCATGACAGGATTCTATTGCAACTGCCAGTATTTGGGGATTATTGCAGTAGATTAGGGCTTCTCCACTCTGGCCGCACATTAGAACCACCACAGACAGTTTAAAAACAAATACTGATGCCTGGATCTCACCCCAGACCTATTAAAACAGAATCTTTGAGGGATAAGGCCTGGAATGAATAACTCCTGGGGCCCCTTCCAATGCTCCTCAGTCTCCATCCCAATGAAATGTGCAGTCAAAATTGGGAGAAACACATAATGATCCCTACTGGGTCATTTTGAATCAGGGTCTCATGATTTATTTTTTGACCTTCTAACCCACGAGAGAAAAGTGCTTGATTTATTTCATGTCCATTTCTGAGAAAATACTGGATGGTCTTAAAAGAATAGGAGATGTTTTAAGACTTAGCCTCTTGCAGAAATTCAGTCAAGAATCTGCTCGTGTATGGGGCACCTGGGTGGCTCAGTTGGTTAAGCATCAGACTCTTGATGTCAGCTCAGGTCATGGTCTCAGGGTCCTGAGATCGAGTCCCCCATCGGGCTCTGTGCTAAGTGCAGAGTCTGCTTGTCCCTCTCCCTCTGCTCCTCCTCCTACTTTCTCTCTCTCTCTCTCGGATAGACAAAATCTTAAAAAAAAAAAAAGAATCTATTCGTGTAGAATTACAGCTTCTGAAATGTTGTACTGGACCGCTAACACTGAATAGGGATAATGACCTGATTCTTAGGCCCCTCATGCAGGCACATAATGTGTATTTGAAGCATTCGGACAGGAAATGCTTGCAAACATATTCAAGGACCAAAATAGTCTGGATCCCAAGAAAGTTGAATTTTCCAGAATTCATGGTTCTTGGTGTGCTAAGAGCTGTGAGGACAAATCAGAACTGGTTTCCTGTCAAGATTGGTTGAGGAATGTCTTAATCTATTTGGATTACTCTAACAAAATAACATACATTGGGTGCCTTCCAAACAACAGAAATTTATTTCTCGCAATTCTGGAGGCTGGAAGTCTGAGATCAAGGTGCCAGGACGGTTGTGTTCTGGTGAGAACCCTCTTCCTGGTTGTGGACAGCTGGCTTCTTGTTGTGTCCTTACATGGTGGAGAGCAGAGTAGAGGAAGCAAACTCTCTTGTGACTCTTACAAGGGCACTCATCCCATTCATGAGGGACTTCACCCTCATGACCTCATCGAATCCTAACCACATCCCAAAGGTTCTCCTCCCAATGCCTTTGCTTGAGAGGTAGGGTTTCAACATATGAATTTTGGGAGGACACAAATATTCAGTTCAGAACAATGAGGACGGTGGTAGTCACCAAGAATTCTGGGCAATTTCCCTAATAGCTCTGTGTTTCCAAAACTTTTGAAACTGGTCTCACTTTCAAGATTTTCAACTCACCTCCTTTGCAGAGAAGTTATCTGTCAGTAGCCAGACTGCTTTTCCCCACCACATTTTAAAGCCAAAGGAAATTAAAATTTTCCAGGAAACAATTTTAATTAATTTGCTATCCTGTTCTTAATGTTTGTTAATAATACCAGATTTCACATTCACTGAAATAGTAATTTTCATGACTATAGGGAAATGGAACAGTTGTATGAATATTTCAAATACACAAATTATGTTTCAATTAACAAACAGACAAATATCCAAAGGAAAATCCTGGACAGTCTATTTAATATTTACCAGTTTTCATCTAATTTAGCCTTTGACATGAAAAGGAAATCTGTTTCCCCTCCTTTTGTCCCTCTCCTTCCTCCTAATATTGTATTTTGTAGTTTAGCTTTCAGTGACAAATACAATTTTGTAGGTTTTGTTTGCAGGGTCAACATTTAAATACTTGTGTTTTTTCTAGTTCTTTGCTTGTACATACATATACAGAACTCACACACAGAAAGCTCTCTTTGCATATATGACATAGTTGCACAAGAGTCTTATACATAATAAATAATAGCAGTTATTAGTTTATTAAGACTTTCTTAAAATTTAAATTCAATTGGCCAATTTATAGTACGTCATTAGTTTCAGGTGTAGTGTTCAATAATTTATCAGTTGCATATAACACCCAGTATTACAAAGACTTTTTGCTCCAATAGTTGATTTATAAAGATTTTGCTTGCATTACTCTATTTCATCTCCATAAATTACCCAGGCTGGTAGGTATTGGTGTCTCTAGTTTGTGTGTGCGGTTTTTCAGAGTAGCTCCCTTGGCAGTATTGAGAGGGGATCCAAGTGCCGGCAGAATGTTTGGGGACAGGGCTGCTTGTGGTGATTTGATTGTTATGAGTATTTACCAGTTGATGACCTGTTATATGAAATCCCTGGCACTGTGGCTGATTTTCTCAATTATGGTTTTATAAAACATTCAGAAATGATAAAAGCAAGTCTTATGCTTGTCCTCCATAGACCTAGAGCACATATTGCTAATGCACAATTATTAGGACCTTGCAGTAAGGCCTAGTGAACACATAGTTACTTTACTCTGATGGTCTAAATGAATAAAATCCAGCTTGAAGCACAAAGATGAATGGACACCATTTTTCCTAGACTATCTGTTTAATCTTTAGTTGGTTTAAAAAACTTTCTTCTGAGTTGCTGGATCTGATTGAACCTGTGAGCAAATACTCCAGTATGTAGCTGGCAAATATCTGAATAGTCCATATTCTATGATTATTGGTTAAAATCAAGTATATATTTTGAAAAATGGGATTGATTCCAACTTCTGTGTGTTTTTTCTTTCTTTTTTTTCTTTTCTTTCTTTCTTTTTTTTTTTTTTTTTTTTACCCCTAAACAACTCTGCCTCCAAGCTAATATGAGAATTAATCCTGCCTGCAGTGAGTTGCTTTAGGACTTCTTCATGGACTTCCTACTCTCCATTACAAGAAAAAAAAAGACACAATTTCACCTAGAAAAAGTTTGAATTTGCAAATATTTCAGTCAAGAATTAGAATTTAGGGAACCTGTGTTCTAGTTGCTGTTCCTGGGGAATCTGGGCTTGGTGAGTCTCTGACTCATTGCAGAATGGAGTTGTTTTCCAGATTAGAGAGAACAGACATGACATCGTCCCAATGCCTAGCACAGAGTTCGGGCTCCACTAAAGGTTACTTTAATCACGTTATTACATAGAGTTTCTAGAATATAAGTGAAATAATATATCGATAATAAATGAATAATCATAGTTAGGCCCTACTGAGCTGGAGTCTTAATTTTCTCATTGTAGAGTTATTGAAAATGGTATGGTGGGAGCAGTTTAATATTTTTAATAGCAAAATTAAGTAGGAGCAATCATAGGGCTCCTGATCCAAATCCTAACAAATGTCTTGAAAACAAATCTGTTTATGACAGAGGGAGGTCTGCAAGGCTTTGGGGATATTGAGGATATTATGAGATATACCCTTACTTTGGTGTATAAAATTGATTTAATGGGTCCTGACAAGCACACTAAAAAATTGAAATAGAATAAAAAACGAGGACATCTCAGGTGGTAAGTGTTGCCTGAGAATTTTTTTTAGTTGTGTGTCTGTGTGGGTACATGTGTGTACCTGTGCAAACACATTTTGAGATACTATATAAAATTAATTTCTTACTATGAGCTTCAACTTAAAAAAGTTTGAAAACACTGGTTTGCTTAGTTTCTGGGGGAGAGAAAGCCTCCCTCAGTAGGGCCTTTCATGTTTATGTTAGTTATTTTTTAGAAGATTTGTTTTCTATTTCCTGGGATAGAGGCAATTATTTCAATCAATCAATAATTACTATATTGCAACTCTTCTGGGCACAGTAGGCATAAAATTCGTAATCCTTTTTTTTTATTTTTTTTTTAAAGATTTTATTTATTTATGTGACAGAGAGACAGCCAGCGAGAGAGGGAACACAGCAGGGGGAGTGGGAGAGGAAGAAGCAGGCTCATAGCGGAGGAGCCTGATGTGGGACTCGATCCCGGAACGCCGGGATCACGCCCTGAGCCGAAGGCAGACGCTTTAACGACTGCGCTACCCAGGCGCCCCAAAATTCGTAATCCTAACGACTATATTATCTGAGAAGTTAAAAGTAGTATATATGAAGTATTTAGAGAGACATCGCATACTAAATTTCATGATACCAATGATATAAAAAGAGATCCCTGCATGAATACATCATTTGTTAATTGATATAGCCAACCAACAAGCAAGCATCTGCTATGAACCAGACACTGTCTTAGGCACAGGGGGATCGAATGGGACCAAAATGGGCATAGACTGTGTCCTACAGAGCTTACAGTCCAACAGGCAGATATGCATCCATCAGATCATAACACAAATAGGTATAAAATTGTAATGAGGAAGAGGTGCATCATGTCTAAAATTATTAGGTATGACCTGGTCAGAAGGTCAGGAAAGATTTACAGAGGTGCTGACAGTTGAGTTAAGCTCTAAATAACTGCAAGTGTCAGATAAGTGAGGAAAAGAATGGTGTTTAGGCAGAGAGAATGGCAAATTAAAACGTCCTATGTTGGAAGAAAGCTTGAAGCTTACAAAAATATAAGAAAAATTTGACTGTGGCTGATTTGACAGACTTTGAAGTCATCAGAGGCCATGGCAAGGATTTGAGCATTCTGAGAGCCATTATAAGCTATTGACAGGTATTAAAGCAGAGAGAGAACATGATCCAATTGGCAATTTGGAAAGACCTCTCTGGCTTCAGTGTGGACAATCCTTTGAAGAAATCTCGGAGAGGGTTGGTGTAAATCAATTAGATAGCTGTTGGAGTGATCTGGGGGAGAGGTGATGGAAGCTTGGATTTGGGAGATGATAGTGAGGGTCCAGAGAAATGGAGAAATTTGAAAGTTTGAGGAGATAAAATTAATAGGATTTGGTGATGAATTAGATATAAGGATAATGAGAAGAATGTTGAAAGATGGCTTCCAGATTTCTGGCTTTCATAATTGCATGGATGGTAATTACATTCTCTAAGATATTGAGGTCCATTTAAGATATCTAAGAGTATATCTAGTTCATAGTGGATATCAAGATCTAGAGTTTATAAAACAGGTCTTGTTTGGAGATGTAAAGTTATGAGTTACTGAACCTATGGAAACAGGTGAAGTATAAGAGGAACTCATGTGGAGAAACTTTAATATATACTCACTGGATATAGAATGTTGAACCTGCAAAGATGATGGAGGACTATTCAGAGAACTGGGGGAAAGTCATTTCATAAAAGCTAAGGGTCAAGAAATTTTAAAGAGGGAGTGGTTACCAGTGCTTCTGAATTGTCAAGTGAGATGATAAAAAACATCCTTTGGGTTTGGTGACATGGAGAGATTACCGGTGATCTTGGTTGTCCTGGAGTGGTAAGGAAAGAACCAGATAGGAGTGAGTCGAGTGAATAGGAGCTGAGAAGATGGAAACAATGAGAATAGACAACTTTTATGGAAAGTTTGTCCAGTGAAGAGTTGGAGACAGACATGGCGGTAACCAGAGGGGGAGGTAGGCTGAGTGGTACTCATTGATTGTGTCATAGAGAAGGTAGAGTGAGCTGGTTCTGAAAGGTTTTAATAGGTAAAGGGATGGGGGAAAGCATTTCAAGTGGGTAATAGACATCATGGGTGAGTATATTTTGGGGTCATAATGAGAAAACTGACTTAACTGCAATAGTATGGACTTTAGAAATAATGAGAAGTATGTTTGTATAAGTAGGGAGAGTGGAGCTGTCTAAGAGTTCTAAGTCTGGGAGAGAATCTGATGATGTAAGCACTTGGGAGTCTTGATCTGGATGAGGAGTGGTAGGATGGAGACAGGGATTTGGGGGGACAAGTGAACTTTAGTGTGACAAACAAGTTGAGGTAGGGAGACCATGTAGCTGAATGGACTGCACAGCTGCTAGTCATGAAGTGGAGAGCATATGGGTTAGTGGGAGTAAACTGAGTAGGACCCAGCCTGGGCTAAGAGGAGAAAAGTTAATTTTCCATGATCACATTATAACTCTACTTGATGCTATATATAAATGAAAATGTCATATATTTATAGAGGAATTTATACTTTATGAAGCATTTTTTGTGGGAAGCTCATTTTAATCTCTACTTTAACCACCCTATGTAACAAGAAAAGGTAGTATTACCATTCTTGTAGCTAAGGTTCATTTCACAGTTTTCCTAAAACTTCTGAATCTCTGGTCTTTTGTCTTCTTTGTGTTTTCTTTTAAATTTGAGCTAATTAATTTATATGTGATAAAATACACAAATCTTAAGTGTACAGTTCAATTGATTTTGATAAATGTATACACTTGTGTAACTTATATCTCTATAAAGATGGAGAAAAATGACCTTTCCCAGAAAGTTCCTTTTTCCTCTTTCGTCTCAGTTCCCCTACCCGTTCCCTTTAGCAATTATTGCTCTGATCCCTATCACCATAGGTTAGCTTTGCCTGTATTTAAACTTCAGATGAATGAAATTATACCTTCTGGCTTCTTTCAATCATTATAGTGTTTATCAGATACACCCATGTTGTTGCATGTATGCGTAGTTCCATTTTAGAGCTGAGTAGCTTTTTTTGTATGAATATGTCACAATTTTTAATCCATTCTCTTGTGATGGACATTTGCATTGTGTTCAATTTTTGGCTGCTATGAATAAATGTGATGTGAACATTTTCTACAAGTCTTATTGTTAACATGTGTTTTCATTTCACTGAATAAATGCCTAAGAAAGAAATTTCTGGGTCATAGTTAAATATTTAACTCTACAAGAAACTATTTTTCAAAGGGATTTTTCCATTTTATATTCTCGTTAATAATTTTACAGAGAGTTTCAGTTGTTTCACATTCTCATCAACATTTTGTATTATTAACCTTTATAGCCATCCTAGTGGTTGAGGAGTGATCTATCATTATGCTTTTAATTTGTATTTCCCTGATGTCTGATGATGATGGGCATCTTATTCTTATGGTTTTTGGCCATTATTTATCTTCTTTTGGGAAATGTCTGTTTGAGTCATCTGCCCATTTTGTTCATTGGGTCATTTGTCTTTTTGTAGGATTTTTGGGTATGTTCTGGATAGGAGTTCTTTCTCAGATACCTGTATTGTAAGTATTTCTTCTCAGTCTGTGGATTTCCTTTTCACTCTTTTGACAATGTCCTTGAATGAGGAGCTGATTTTCATTTGATGATGTCTAATTTATTTATCAACACTTTCTATTATGGTGATTGCTGTATGAGCCTTATCTAAGAAATTCTTGTCTTCCTTAAAGTGGCAAAGATTTTCTCCTCTACTTTCTTTTTAGTTTTCACCTTTCTATTTAGGTCAATCACCCATTTTAAATTGTTTTTGTGTGTGTGTGGTGTGAGGTAGCAGTCGTGGTTCAATTTTTGCTCATGTGGTCATATAGTTGTTTTAGCACAGTTCATTGGGAAGACTTTTCTTTACCCATTAAACTGCTTTGGCAAAAAGTCAATTGACTATTCATGTGAGGGTCTATCTCTGAACTTTTTAATCTGGTTGTATGTTTCCCCAACTTGATTCTTCTTTTTCAGATTTTATTTTGGATTATTTTAGATAATTTGTACTTTCATAAACATTTTATGATTACTTTGTCAATTACTTCAAAAAAGCCTATTGGCATTTTCATTGGGATTGTATTGAATCTATAGATCAATTTGCAGAGAATTGATGTCTTAAAAATATTCAGTTTCAATTCATGAGCATGGACAGCTCTCTTTTTGTCTAGGGGCAAATGGAGAGGGAGAGAGAGAATCTCAAGCAGACGCCCCACTGAGTGTGGAGCCCAATGCAGGGCTCTATCCCATGACACCTTGAGATCATGACCTCGAGATCATGACCAGAGCCAAAATCAAGAGTTGGACGCTCAACCTGTTGAGCCACCCAGGCGCCCATGGTGGTTTGCTTTCTGTTCGCCTTACCAGTTGTTTGTTTTTACCTTCTTGACATTTTTTGTGAGTGTCGTCATCATTATTATTTTGATTTTTTTTCTTTTCAGCTAAAACACCTACCACATTTGTTTTACTGTGATTCTGCTGGCAATGAATTCTTTGTTTTGCTTCTGAATGTGTCTATTTTGCCTTCGATTTTGAAGGATACCTTTGCTCTACATGAAAATCTAAGTTGATAAATATTTTCCTCTCAAGATTTTATAGATGTCATTTTATTGTTTTGTGGTCATCTGTGTTATTCATGAATGTATGCTGTAATTATTATTTCCCCAATACTTTCCAAACATATTTAAATAATCTTTTTTCTTTGGATGTTTAAAAGACTTTTTTCCCTTCTTTTTTATTTTCAGCTTTACGGTTGCCCATCTTTCTACTGTGGCTTTGCTTGCATTTATCTTGCTTGAGGTTTATGAACTAAGATCTCTATGTTGTTATTTTTCATGCAGTTTGAAAAATTTTAGTCATCTTTTATTCATATAACGTTTGTGCCCTATTCTGTCTTTTTTTCCCCCTGACTCAACTACATATGTTTAGACTGCTTGGTGTTGTCCTATGGAACATCTTTTAATCTCTTTCTCTTTTTGCTTCAGTTTGGAATCACTGGCATTGATATGTTTTTAAACTGTTCGTTTTTAGTGTTCAATCTACTGTTAAACCTATCCAATGAATTTTTTTATGCCAGAGGTTATATTGTTAATTTCTATGTTCCCATATTGACCCCTCCATTGTTTATTTTTTCCCCTGGATTATCATAAAAGTTTTCTGTTTCCTTGCATGCCTAATAGTTTTTAGGTGTATACCGGACACTGTGTTCATACACTGTAGAGAGTAGGTAGTTAAATTACTGGTGGGTTTCCTTGATCATGATTTTAGCCTTTTTTTTTTTTTTAGTGTTAATGTATTTTCTAATTTTTAATCTTAGTCCCAGGTTATAGCCCATTATCCCGGGACTTGTTTCTTATTTCTAAAGCATGACCTTCTGTGGCTTAAATGGAGAACTTGAGGTATCTACCAAGCTACTCTAGCTTGATAGGACTTGAACTTAAAAATTTATCTTCTAGCCTTTAAAGGTGGTGAAATTTCTGCTTACCTCCTGCCTTCTAGTCATTGCTAGAGTAGACAGGTTTCTTGTAGTCTCATTTTGTGCATGCATAGTTCAGATCACAGAGAAGAATTTGAGGTAAATTTGTATACAGGTTTACAGCTCCATATGTTAAAGGATCTCCCCCTCCACTTCAAGCCGGTCTAGCAGCCCTAAATTGTGACTTTTGACTATTTAGTCCCATAAGACTTTTCTGCTTGAGCTCTACCACCAAGGATCTGCATAAACTGGAAATTTGCTCTCTGGGGAATGGACAGTTAAATGAGTATCTTATTTAATGTATCTCTTTTTTTCCTAAGGGTTTGTCTTTTTTTCAGTTTCTGTCTACTTTTGGTTGTTTTTAGTACCTTGAAACAGATTTTTGCCATATTTTGTCCAATGCTTCTAGATTTAGCATCTATTCTGATAAATTACTATTGGTTGTTACATATTTATTTTTCTTAACATGTAACTTTTTTTGAGAGTAAAGGGTATGTTTTATTGGTCTTTATTCTGTCCTATTGTCTGACCTAGCGTAGTGCCTTTTACTTAGCAGCTACTTAGTAAATGTTGAATTGCATCGTTATTTTGATGAAGACCAACTTCGAGTCAGGATTTAAACTTAAAGCCTTAAACTCGTAGCTTAATTTCCCTTTTAGGACACTATTTTGAATATGAGTTCAAAGGAGATATTTTTGGTATTTTGAATTTTTGAAGTATAGTCTTCCCTTAAAATTTACTCTTTTTAAATATTCAATTTTTAATCGAGGTTGATATCAAAAGATTATTTTTTGTATTAATTTTTTAAAATTTAAATTCAAGTTGGTTAACATACAGTGTAGTATTGGTTTCAGGGGTAGAATTTAGTGATTTATTACTTACATATAACCCCAGTGCTCATCCCAGTAAGTGCCCTCCTTAATGCCCATTCCCCCATTTAGCCCATCCCTCCACCCACCTGCCCTCCAGCAATCCTCAGTCTGTTCTCTATATTTAAGATTCTCTTATGGTTTACCTCCCTCTTTGTTTTTATTATGTTTTATTTTATACCTAAAGCAAGTCACTTCTCCATGCAAAATAGACCAGAGACGTTCCTTTTATTTACAATAATGATAGTTTACAAATTCTGTGTGGAATGTGGTTGAAAATAATATATGTGAATAATTTTATTTTAAAAAAGGAACCTTCAATGTTATTTTAAATTTTTTTTGGAGATTTATTTATTTATTTGAGAGAGAGAGAGAGCACGTGAGCAAGTGGGGGGAGGGGTAGGGGAGAGGGTCAGAGGGAGAGAATCTCAAGCACACTCCCCACTGAGCATACAGCCCTCTGTGGGGCTCCATCTCATGACCCATGAGGTCATGAGCTGAGATGAAACCAAGGGTCAGAAGCTTAATCAACTGAGCCACCCAGGCGCCCTTCCTCAATGTTATTTTAAATTAGACTTCTCAAGATCAATTTAATGGACAATTTGTCCCATGATGTCAAAATTACAATAGAATTTTTGGAGCAGTCATACAAATCTGCCTTAATATTATCAAGTTAAGTTTTCTCAATTAGTGGAGAAGTGACTCTGGCCCTAATCTAAATAAATTAATCTGTTTTTAGGTGTAATTATCATAGTTATTAACATTTACTTAATATTAACCATACTTGCTTTTCATAGCTTAGAATATACTTGAATGCAATGAGGTATTATAAACTGGCTTTTTTTTTCCCAACAGATTTTTGTATGCAAATCTTGTACTTATTGCAGATCTCATTTGATAATCATGCTAAACTGATTATGTCAATCTTAAGAATAGGCTTTATTATTTGTACCATAACAAACCATAGTTGCATTTGTCTATAAATTTGTCTTTTTATTTACTTGAAAGAAGTACATTGTTAAATGAAGATAAAAAACTTCCTTTTCCTTCTTTCTTCTTTAGAATCGAGTTTCTTACTGGGAAATGCCCAGATTGTGGATTGGCCTGTAGTTTATAGTAATGACGGTTTTTGCAAACTTTCTGGCTATCATCGAGCTGACGTCATGCAGAAAAGCAGCACTTGCAGGTAGGTAATAGAACAGCTCAGGAATCTTCTGTAAAATTTAAGTAAATGCTGAATGTGGCTACAGGCTAAACTGACAGTAGTCTACTCGACCCAGGTTTTGCTTCCCTGTGGTTTTTGCTTCCTGCGGTTTTGTTTCCTGTGGTTTCATGCTTTCAGTAATTTGTTATCCACAGTTCACCACTTCCAGGAGCAGATGCTCCTCCTTCTGATGCCTACATCATTCACCTCACTGCCTCTCATTTCCTATGAAATGCTATGCTATTTCCTATGAAAATGCTCCTGCATTTTCTCATTTCACATCTTCACAAGGAAGGTGAGTACAATACAATTAGATGCTTAGAGAAAGAGAGAGACCACACTCACCTAATTTTTATTACAGTATATTGTTATAATTGTTCTATTTTATAATTAGTTATTATTATTAATATCTTCCTTTGCCTAATGTATAAATTAAACTTTTATTATAGGTACGTATGTATAGAAAAAAACAGTTTATAGAGTGTTAGGTACTATCTACGATTTCAGACATCCACAGTGGATGGGGGGGTCTTAGAATGGATCCTCCCCAGATAAAGGGAAAATCCTGTGCTTATACTTTCCGTGATATTGGGATTTATTTATAATAAGAAATATATATTTGTCTTTTGACATGGTTCCTGGCACAGGTCTCTTAAAACCCTTAGAATTTCCTGTGATAAGAACGATTAAGGTGCCTTTTATTATGTTAATGGAGACCTTTGGAAAGCCCTTAAGTAACCTTAGTATGGAGGCTATGCCTTGGGGAACCATCCAGGTAATTGGAGAGTTGAAGCTTTCAGGACTCCAGCCCCTCAACCTTCCAACCTCTAGGGAAGGGACGGGGCTGGAGGCTGAATTAATTGCCAATGGTCAAGGATTTAATCAGTCATGACTATGTAGTGAAGCCTCCATAAAAATACCGAAGGACAGGGTTCAGATAGATTCTGGGCTGGTGAGCGTGTGGAGGAGCTGGGAGAGTGGAGCACCTGGAGACAGCATGGAACTCCGTGCTTTCCCCCACACCTTGCCTGTGCGTCTCCTGGATCTAGCTATGCCTGAGTTGTGTCTTTTCTAATAAACCAAGTGAACGATCAAAGGCGCAACCTCTGTCAGAGAACCACTGATGGCATCAGCGCTTCTTGATCTAAACCAGTGATCTAGTAGGTAAAATATTTCTCTGAGCTCCGTGTGCTGCCCTAGCAAATTAATCAAACCCAAGAGGGTTGTGGAAACCTCCAGTCTGTAGTTGGTAGGTCAGAAGTACAGGTATCAACTTGTGCTTTCAACTGAGTGGGGGTGGGGGGGTGGTCTTGTAGGACCGAACCTTCAACCTGTGGAGTTATGCTATCTTTGGATAGACAGCGTCAGAATTCAGTTGAATTATAGAACAACTGTGACCGAACCAATGTGAGTTTGTTCCTCGGTGAGTCAGAAACTGTACCAGGTGGAGTTGTCACACAGACAAAACTGTATTTGCAGCAAATAAGGACATCACGGGGAATGGCTTCCAAAGCCGTGACTCCGCAGAGCGAGGGTGAATAGATTCCTTTAATTTACGGTAAGGATGAATAGTTAGGGAAGTCTTGTCTTCGAATGTAGAGGTGGGCATAAGGTCAGGAAAAACATGCCAAATGCACATTGTATGTTATGTAAATGAGGCTTGTGCTCCTCCAAGGGTGGAGATTTTAGTATTATAATGAGGTGAAGGTAGTGGTGGGTCGTTCCAGAGGGCGCTCCGTGGTCCATCTGCGCAGGCGCGAGTCAGGGGTGACGCTCAAACTGGTGCGTGTGGCTGGCGGGCTGGAGGTCTTGTCAGCGCAGCCGCTTTTGCTGGAGGGACGGTTTCGTTTTCCATTTGCTTGAGTTAAGAGACAAGCTGGAAGGAAGAGCTTAAGGAAAAACGTGGGAGAAAGGTCGGTGAGTACAAGCAGGTGGGCAGTAAAGATCAGGTCTTGGGGTCTAGCTGATGATACAACCAGCTGGTGTCCCAAGAATTGCTTGTTGGTGGGGAGACTGTTGTCCCCCCCTTCTCCCCCCATTGATACCACAATCTATTTAGTCACATATAAAAACCGTAGAGTAAAAATTGTATTAGAATATCAAGGAGACTAGATTGTCAGTGGAAATACATAGTTTAAGAGCCATGGGGGGAACTTGTGCAAAGAAAAAGATTTTTGCACATCTGTAAATCTATTAATTCATGCAATAAATATTTTTTGACTATACGATGAGCCATGAACTTTTCTAGGTGCTGAGTGATCAAAGGAGCATCCTCTGTCAGAGAACCACTGATGACATCAGCACTTCCTGAGCTGCTAAAACTGTTTTGAACAGGGTAAACAGCCCGCAACCAAGTAGGACATAATTCATGAACATTTAAAGAGCGTCAAAATGAAGTTTTTACATCCTGTGAAAATCACATGTACTTTGTAATGTTGGTACATTGTACCGTTGCTATTTTGTTTGGCTTATGTAAAACAGAATCTGGCATTTACATTATTTATAACAATTCTTTCTAAAATATGCCATATCTGTGAGTTTAAAGAAAGTATTATGAAAAAAGATCATATAAAAGAAAAGGAAATTCTATAAAGGAACCAATTTAGATCCGAAAACTTGTCCACAATATTTCAGTAAGGCCAGATGGGATGTTTTTTCCTTGAGTTAATTTTTCTTCAAGGCTCTCACTGAACTAAGCACCAAAATCATGTTATTTTGGAACTATAAGGGATCTAAATTATTTTCTACTCCAAATCCTTTGTTTTTCAGAGCAGAAAACTGAGGTAGAATTATGTTTAAGGACTTACCCAGGGAAATACAATGATTTATTTGTCTTTTTTTCTATATATTTATGCTGAAAAAAATTATATATCCTGCATCTTCATGGAAGCCAGGGATTTCATATTATGCCAATGAGACTAAACCTGACTACACATAGGAATCACTTGGAGAGGTTTTGCACCACATAGATTCCCAGACCTCACCTCTGGGAATCAACGTTTTCAATCAGAATCCCCCAAGGTGGGAGGTGGGGGCAGGTATCAGTACCTTTAACCATTGGCTTCAGACAATTCTGATACTTAGCCAGGATTGAGAAATAGTTTCTTCGAACATCTTCTTCCTTCATTTATCTGGTCCCCACAATCCTCGTTTTTATCTCTAAAGTTATTTTCACATTCAATCTTCACTCCCAGGTCTGAAATTGGTAAGCAAGAGTGATGGAAAACTGTGGCCCCCCTTATGGAGAAACTGCCTTTGGTAGCATTGATGTCTTGGTGCCTTTTTCTCCCATTGGATGAGTATTAGCTCCCAGTGGCACTGCCACTAAGCTGTGTGTTCTAAGTTCTGGGAGGTTGAGGTCTGTATTGAGCTTCTCTGTTTTCTTATGTGTCAGCGGGCTTTAGGTTAGGAAAAGGTGAGTTTTATGATAAGTGTTACTTATGGAACAGGCTCTATAGAGAGTTCCAGGGACTGTCGATTCTTCCATACCCATTTCTTCTTTTTGAACTGTGGACATCCCATCATCACACCATGCCTGTTTCAGATGCCGTCTTCCACCTGAAGGTATTTTTGACGCCTTCAACAAGATTGTCCTCCTCTGATGCACTTGTGGTTCATTATTTGGCATTATCATCTGGCCTTAAACTAGCTTTCCTTATCCCTCAGGGTTTTCATTGCTACTGCTTTTGTCATTTTTGAGCCATATTCCTCTTCATATCTCGATATATTGTGAAGTTCTGCTCCCATCTCTTAATTTTGTGTATCTGCCTCTACTTCCAGTCTCTTTTCGTTGGCATGTGCAATGTGTCCTACAAAAGCGTTCATTAAAAAAATTCTTGCATGTTATATTAGCATATTCTCTCCTCTAAAAGAGCTGCTTTCTTCCTCCCACCACCAGTGTTAGATTATAAATGTCTTTAAGGTAGGTATTTCATCTTGTTCACTTCGTATGCACCAAGGACAGAGCTCAGTGTTTTGTGTTTGTATTTGTTGAATTAGATTGGCTTGCGTTGCAATAAAGCCCAGCCTAGGTCTCACATGCTTCTGTATAACATGCTTTTGTTTATTGTATTTCATCCCATGTGTTATGGCGTTTAAGGTGGGTGAGAGAGCGGAGAGCTTTGGGTTATGTTATGCTTTTTACTGTGGGAAGAAGTATGCAAACCTTCCCCCCAGTTCTTCTTCACTATTGTTAGAGATGGCATTTTCAAAATGATAATAGTCTTTTTTTTAAAGAATTTTAAAAAAGATTTTTTTTTTCAAAAGTTTTTATTTATTTATTTGACACAGAGAGAGACAGCCAGCGAGAGAGGGAACACAAGCAGGGGGAGTGGGGGAGGATAGAAGCAGGCTCTCAACAGAGGAGCCCGAAGCGGGGCTCGATCCCAGGACTCCGGGATCATGCCCTGAGCCAAAGGCAGAAGCTTAATGGCTAAGCCACCCAGGCGCCCCTTTAAAAAAGATTTATTTATTTATTTGAGAGAGAGAGAGAGAGCATGTGCACAAGTGTGGGGGAGGGGCAGAGGGAGGGAGAGAATCCACAGACTCCCCGCTGAGCAGGTAGCCCTTTGTGGGGCTTGATCTCAGGACCCTGAGATCATGACCTGAACTGAAACCAAGAATCAGCTGCTCAGCTGACTGAGCCACCCAGGTGCCCCTGAAATGATAATGTTATTAATGTAAGTGATTATTACTTGATTGCACAAAACACCTAATGTGTTTTGCTGATCTAAAAATTGCAACCAGTTTAATGCCTTCACAGAACAATGAAGACTAGCATCTGATACATGAGCAGATGATATTTGAACATTACTAGGTTTTCTTATAGGCATAATTTATTTTAATGCACTCCCCTTTTAAACCTCCTTGTCCCCTTTTAAAATTAAACTCTACCCATTTTACGTTTACTGCAGCATTTTTTAGAAGAATAAAGTCCTAGAAATAGTCAAAATGTCCAGTAGGTCTGCTAAAAAATATTATGGCAAAGTCAAACTTTCTAAATCATATGTTGGAAGGATAAGACACTGAAAGAAGCTAAAAACATACTTTTTAAGTAAAAAAAAATCAACCAAGCAAACAAAAAAATAGTTCACAGAACAGTATCTATATTCTGATTTTTTACATATGGCTTTTTTCTATTTCCTATATAAATCTATAAAAACCTTTGACTATCATGCACAAGGAAACAAGAAAAGAAGGAAAGAAAAAAGTTATATACACGCATAGATTATACGTGTTATATATATATAATATATTGTTAAAGCTAAGAGTCATAAAGTTTGGAATCACTGCAATTCTAGTTGGAGATAACTAGTTTGACACTGAGGTTAGCCTTGCAAATCATTCAAAGAATTTTACTGATTTTAATAATGAGAAGTTTTAGGCAAACATAACAGAATACGAAACTACCAATCAGTGAGCATCAGTCTGTGAGGAAACGATATGACATTTATATGCGGAAAAATAAATCATCTTTTTTTTTTTTTAAGATTTTATTTATTTATTCGACAGAGATAGAGACAGCCAGTGAGAGAGGGAACACAAGCAGGGGGCGTGGGAGAGGAAGAAGCAGGCTCATAGCAGAAGAGCCTGATGTGGGGCTCGATCCCACAACGCCGGGATCACGCCCTGAGCCGAAGGCAGACGCTTTAACCGCTGTGCCACCCAGGCGCCCCCAATAAATCATCTTTTTATACAACTTGCATTAGATGGATTAAAGTAGTGACTGATAAAAATTAATGTTCTACATTTAATATACTCAAATATGAGTTGTTTGGGAAAATGAAAAAATTAATTTGTGATTTTATGACATGAAGAGGCTAATATTTAGTTCTTCCATTTCCTTGTTCCTTCTTTGCCCTTCCCAATTGGTCTCCCATTAGATCAGGTGCATGGAATTAAACTAAACTTACTCCCCAGTTTGTCCCAATAATATTATGATCCCTCTGGGCAAAGTCTCCATTTTATTTTATTTCTTTTTCTTGCCTTTTATTTCTTTTCCCCTTTAATCCATCCCCCGTCCTTTTCCATAGTTATTCCTTCTATTGTGTTTACTGTGTGTCTTTCCAATCCATCTTCCATTTGTTTATTAAATACGTGTTTTTTAAAAATGTTACTTCGTGTTTGTTTTTAAAATCTACATAATTCATACCATGCAGTAAGATTGATAGTTTCTTACTGTTTTCTCTCAACATTATTAAGTTTTTGAGCTGTTTTTACATTGCCATGTGATAATCTATTTCATTATGTCTGACGTATAATGCTCCAGTATCTTCCCAGCCTTCTGTTTTATTATCCATTCTAGTAGTCGCGAGCTCCAACTTCTGACAGTTTGCTACGTTCAACAACAAGCATCCTTATACACATCTTGTGGCCCCATGTGAAAAATCATCGGTCCCTATACCCAGAAATAGGATTGCTCGGTGGTAGAGTGTATGCAGAATGTGTAGATTAACTGCTGCCAGATTTCTGTCCAGAGTACCTTTCTGCTTCCACTGTCAGCAGCCACAAGGGAGTGTTACTATTTTCCTACATCCTTGTACTTCATAATAGTACATAATAGTATGTACTTAAAAAAATTTTTTTTATTTGTGTATTTATTTGAGAGAGAGAGAGAGCAGGGGGAGGAGCAGAGGGGGACGGAGAAGCAGACTCCATGCTGAGCAGGGAGCCCGACTTGGGGGTCCATCCCAGGACCCTGAGATCATGACCTGAGCGGAAATCAAGAGTAGGACGCTTAACTAACAGAGCCACCCAGGTGCCCCCTACATTTCTATTTTGCTTCTACATTTCTATTTTTAAAAATCTGATATGTGCTAGGTACCATTTCATTTTTGTTTTGCCTAAATTTCAGAAAAACATTCTAATGACATTTCAGGATTGGAAGGAATTTCAAATCTAGTCCATTTTATTGTCTAATAATTGCGTTTCCAAGCCTTTGGACTGTTTTGCTATTTGTTGAAGGACACAAAATGTATTGCATATTTAAAAGAGATTGTAGGTTTTGGGGGGAGGGTATTTAAAAGCTTCTGATCTTATCTCGTGACCCCCAGAACCCCTGACATTCAAGACATCAAGACAAGCTATCATAGGTTAGGTAGAAACCACGTTAGCATTTTACTTTTGATTGACCGGAGATTTTTTTTTTTTTTAAAGATTTTATTTATTTATGTGACAGAGAGATAGCCAGCGAGAGAGGGAACACAGCAGGGGAGTGGGAGAGGAAGAAGCAGGCTCCCAGCAGAGGAGCCCGATGTGGGGCTCCATCCCATAACGCCGGGATCACGCCCTGAGCCGAAGGCAGACGCTTAAGGACTGCGCTACCCACGCGCCCCAACCCGAGATTTTTAAAAGCCCCTTCTGTTTTTTTGTTTGTTTGTTTATTTTTTAGAAGGGTGAGAAGAACAATAGGTAGGGAGGATTGGAGTATATAGATGCTTTCAAATACATTTTTCCCCCCTCTGGGAGGCTCATTAATAATCCTTTATCTGAACCATCAAATGAGACAATGAAGCAATTAAGAGGCACTTTATTGGATGTATTTCACAAGTAGTTTTATTAACACAGGGTCATCTCAGCCGGTGAGAGCACATTACACATGATGGATGTCAGTCAGTTTGGTTCCATTTGGCTGAGGGCTCTGCCTCACACAGTGGCACTGAGGGCAAGTGTTGGGAGAGCAGAGGTGACTCAGTGACGTCACACTCCAAAGATTGGAGATGTCCAGTGCTCTCCCTAGTTTCCATTAATTACATGCCATGGATCTACCATTTATGACTATCTAAATCCTTCTATATATAGATTAATGGGTTCATATAAATTAATGGGTTGTGAAACCTTTTGGTTACGACTCAGTGTATAAAGAAATGATTTCGTTTATTCCAAAATTACCTCTTTCAGATTTTGAAAGCTGTGTTGTTTGTAAATTGTCCTCCTCACTCCCCCTCTCTCAGGCTTTTTACTTTTTGATCCTTTGTATAGATTTGAGCCCATTCTCCCGTTAACTTTGGTTATAATTTTATTCTTGTGGCTGATTCTGAGCGAGAGACCACATTTACCAGCTGCATTAAGTCAATCTGTGTGGTTTCTGTGATGAACCATTTGCTAGGCTGTGAATTACAGCCTGTAGATAATATTATCCTTTTTGCAGTGACTGAATATGGTGTTTTAGTCCAAGCATTGTTGACCATTAGCAGATTAAGATAGATTGGCAGAACTCATGAATAGGTTATATTTTTTTGTTTTTAAGGTTCCTTTCTCCCTTGGAAATCTGTTAACATTTATAACCATCCTTGCTGGTAGGTAGCATAATGAAGTTTGTTTGTGATATTTTGTTGGCAGAACAAGAGATCCAAGAATAAGTAAATCGTGCTGTAAACCAAGGCCACCTGTCCTTAAAAATGTGCTAGGGCAGAAAATACATGAAAGGTGTACTGCCCAGTGCTCAGGCAAGCTGGATTTAGCCTAGGCTAGGCTTCAGGAAAACTTCTCCCTTACTCCCAGGACCAAATTCTACCACCAGTTAGTTGTGTGGCAAGAAAAGTGGCCAGAATATTCAGGAGCAGGCCCTGTGTGGGTTTGTGCTTCAACCTCATGGGCTCATAAAGAAAGAAGACACACAAAATGATGTATGTATCCCTTTAAGATACAGTGACTCTGCCCATTCGCAAGCCTGGCCCAACCCCTGTTCTAGAATTGTGGAGGAGCTAGAAAGTAGTGGGGTTGGGACTGGAGGGGCTTTCTTCTAACCCCACCCATAAGAAGCGTTCCAGTCATAATTCAGCCACTGCACAGCACATTATAACTTATGACTTCATGTGCGTTATCTTTTTAAAACCCTCACCCTCTGAGGTATATGAACATTATCATCATTTTACGGATGAGGAAACTGAAGGTCAAAGCAATTATATGTCTTGCCCATGAATTATGCAGTTTGTAAGTGGTGCAGTGGTCGTCCGTTATATCATGACCACTCAATATTATAGCGGGGTTAGATAGTTTCTGAGCATCTAATTTTATTTTCCTTTCCCATAAGATGACCGTGCAGCTGTAGAAGTCATTTGTAATTACTCTAAGGACAGCTTGGCATTCTAAGAGAGCAATTTAAAGTTCTAAAAATTGTTTTATATTCCATTATATATTCGTGGAGGGTATACATAAAAATGTGCAGAATTATTATATAGGTATATAGTTTCTAAAACCGATGACCATTTCTAAATCTTGGTTTCCTTCAAATTCCACTAACCATTCAAAGACTGCATTGAGCTCCAGCCATCAGGAGTCAGGCTGCTGGAAACCTTGATAAAGACACTCAACATTTACGTGTAAAATAGCTGAGCAAATAAACAAGTGTGCCATTCTCATAGACTGTGTGGAAGCAGTGACTTAGTATGGTTTGAACAACTTCAGATGGAAAGACTTTCATTGGAAGGATGGATTCTACATTTCAGGCATCTTTTAGAGTTCATTTAAAAATATTTTTTATTAGTTAATTGCTGCATTTTATCACTTCAAATATGTGTTCTGTCACATGTATTTGGTTTAATAAACTTAAAAACAAAAATATGAGTGAAACAGTAAGAAATAAAAGATTAATTTTTAAGGAAGTATTCTGATTGTAATAATCTGGGATTTTTTTTTTTTTTCTTAAAGTGCCTCTGTTAGGGCAGGTAATTTTACCATTGAGAGGGCTAAATTAGTGAAGAATATATTATAGAATTTTTAGAGTTTATTTGAAAAGTTGCTTGTTTTCATGTTCTCTTTAGCATTTTCACTGAATCAGACTTTTGTTGTATTTTTTATTAAGTGACATTATTATATCAATTTCCAAGACAGTTTTTTTTATTTAAGTTGTAATTTATTTTTAAATCCTATTAGAGTTAGTTTTTCAACATTTTTTATCTTACTTGCTTGTTATAGTATATATGCTTTCTTTTTTTTTTTTTTTAAGGTTTTTCTGTTGGCCAGTTGTGGATATTGTGTTTTAGTTTATTGAGTCATAGCATTCTGACATTTACTAGTAGGAGTAAAAATGGGTTTTGTTTTCTTTCTTTTTAAGACCATAAACATTTAGTTAGCTTAGTTACCCTTATCTTAACTTTTTTCTTCAGTTTTTTAATGTTTTCTTTCTACTGACAAATCTTTAGATTAAAAGTAACAGTAAATTAAAAAAAAAACTGGTTGATTTAAAAAGTTCACCTGTCTGTAAAAAATATTAACAGTATTAAAGTAGTGTCTTATTTTTTTTGGAGGGCAAGGAGGGTGCCTTTAACTGAGTAATTCTAGTTTTAGTGTAATGCTTTCAAGAGATTTTCGTGAAACTGTCATAAACTGGAGTTCAGGCTTTGGCAGAAGTGATGGTTTTTCAGTGCTGTTTTACAGGTAGGCTTGGAGGCTTCCTCTGTGAGTCTGGCTCTGAGATTATGGAGTTAGAATCTGTCATTTTATTCTGAGATTCTCTTGCTTATTTTACTGTTATAATGAAATTTTTTTAAATAAAAGATAGAAATGCTGTAATTGAAATTGCGAATGCAGATTGGGCAGTCTTCGGTAAACTTAATCTATTGCATTTCTTAGTTTCTGGAATTCTAGTTACTTAGGTTAGTGTTATCATGTGATGGGCCATGACTCTGTAAATTCTGGCTGTCATATGGCATCGCTGTTGAATCCTCTAGCTGTTTTTGGATTTTGCTATTCAACTGTGCTTTTCATGTTTTAAATATTCTAGATTGATACATTCAGGGGCAGTTTTCTCATGAAGATAACGAATCTTAAACTTCAGGGGCCCTCACTTGGGTGACTGTCTTCCAAAGCTCTGTGCCTAATTTTGTTTTATGATTTTATATTATTTTCTTAAAGAGGGTCCCTAAGATCGTATAAGCTTTAGGCCCTCCCTCACGTGGGTTCACCTTTGGCCAATATGCGAACTTGTCGAAACTGGAAGAAAAGCAGTAACAAAGGTATACTTGAACCTTCAGAAACTTAGTCAGGGTATCTGGCAATGCCATATATTCCTTTCTAGTGGAAGAAAGGTTCTGGATAATTATGTTAACTAGTAGAACTATGTATCTAAAACCAGATGCACAACTGATGATCGTGAAAGCATCACGAGAAGAGTTTTAGAGGCTTGTAGTCCTTGACTGAGTTCTATTTTGTAGAGTATTAGACTTTTGGTGAGGTTCTCTTAGAAAAACAGATAATTTCAAACATTGGGAAATTTTTGTGGCATGTAAAATCTCACTCTTTAATCTATGTTTTATATGTTCCCTCATCCATGGCAACAGTATATGCCTTCTTCTTTCTCACCATTATTTTTCTCCCGTTAGCCATACCTGCACCTGTCTAATAAAATCCTCATAACTGATGAGAATGTTGATGCATTATATGTGCAATGTGGACTCTTCACATATCCTTGTGTGTGGAAGGATAAAAAAGCCCATGCAGACCGAAATCGCACAATACAACCTTAAATAAAACTCAGTGGAAAAATTTGTGATTATTCTGTGACCTTTACCAATGTCTGTCAAAACACTGAAAACTATCTTACTGTTAATTATAAATGCAGGGGAAGGCAAATAATAGTAAAACTCATATCTAACACACTGTGATTTAGAACTTAAGACACATTGCGAATTAAAGCATTTCATTTCTTTGTAAAAAACTATCATGAGTTACATGAATTATACTTGCCTTCTCATAATAGAGCATGACAGAAGAGAGCATTTTTTTTTCTCTTAGTAAATGCTCATACTCCTTCATAAGTCTGCATCAACCACAACTGTTATTTTTGTATTCTCACTATTATGAACCATCTCCTTTGGCTCTTCTAATGTGAAGTTTATTTTACTGGCATCACTTCCTCTGGGAAAACTTGATCCTCTTTCTCACAATCGCTTTCCTGACTTATGTTGAGAAGTTCACCCTCTCTAAGTTCCTCTGGCTGCACGTCCAGAGCCTCTCACCTGACCACAGTGTCAACATTGCCACAGTCTTGTGTTTCCTCTATACCTTTGTGTTCAATTTGAATATCCCTTCCAGCATTATCATTTTTCGTTTCTTTGCTGGACTTAATCTTTGATGGCTAATTCCTGCTTTCAATTATCCGTTTTTGTAAAATGTCACATAGTTTTATTGCTGAGAGCCAAGGAGGCAACACAATTACATGCTTTCAGTCTGTGCATGAACTGCGTAACAGATGCGCCGTGACCGGGACTGAGGGGCTTTGAGAGAAGTGATGTGATTGGTTACTGATTGTGGTGTGTGATGTGTTATTTACTAGTGATTTGTAGGCTGGGGAGCTAACAGCAAAGTTTATACTTTCTGCAGTTATTTACAGTTAATATACTGTGATAACTGAAATTGGAACTGTGCTGTTGGGAAACTGGTGGCATTTACTAAATCATAGTAACTGAAACTCGTGCCTATAGGAACTATGTAAGTTGATTCTCTCTCTCTTTCTCTCCATATAGGTGCTCGAAATAACTTCTAAACCTCGCTTTTAGCAAGAAGTTTAACAACCATGATTAAAATGTTGTTTCAATAATTTAGTTTATTTTGTGGGAGCAACATTTAATTTTGTAACTAAATTTGAAAACTCAACCAAAAGAGACAACTATGTGATTTTTTGTAGCATTTGAAAAGCAACACAAAACTGAAACGGATTGTTTGTTTTTTCCCAGTTTTATGTATGGAGAATTGACTGACAAGAAGACCATTGAGAAAGTCCGACAGACTTTCGACAACTACGAGTCAAACTGCTTTGAAGTTCTTCTGTACAAGAAAAACAGTACGTATCTAAATCAACAATAAGATGTGTCAACTCCGATTAATGTTATGTTTTGGTTAGTGGTGGTTGAGCTATAGTGCAGAGAGAACATCGAACTTTGTTTCTTCTCTTGGCAAAGGCAGGGGGTGCTGATAAAATTAGATAGCAAAACGAATAAATGATTCTACCTATGAAAAGCAACCTTTTGAGGAATGGCAGGAAAATATGGTGCATTTTAAATGTGATTTTGTGTGTGGGTGTGTCAGGTGGCAAAATGTTTTGTAATTAATACTCATGGCAAAGATCCTATAGTTACATGACAGCAACTAAAAATGATAGGGAGAGGAGGAGGAGTTAAGATGGCGGAGGAGTAGGAGACACCGTTTTCAGCCGGTCCTCCGAGTCGAGCTGGATAGGTACCAGACCAGCCTAAACAACCACGGAACTAGCCTGAGACGCAGGAAGACGCATCTGGATCTCTACAAATGAACATCTCCAGCGCTGAGTATTGAGGTACGAAGCGGGGAGCCATGAAACTGTGCACAGATATCAGAAGATAAACGGAAGGGAGAGGGAGCCGCCGCGTTCGGGCGCCGGGAAGCGGTAGCCACTTGCACGGGAGAGTGGGCGGGGCTCACGGTCGGCACCCGCAAAACAGCAGACTGAGACCGTGAGCCGGGTGCGCGCGCCACCAGGCATCTCGCGGAACCCCGGAATCCCGGTGCGCTCACTGGATCCAGACTGAGACCGGGAGATCCGGGAGCGCGCGGGGCGGATGGCGGCGTTAGAAACACAAAGGACAGAGACGCGCCGGCCCTGGAAGTGAGGGCTGGGACGCCGGGTGTGGGGCGCACATCCCGGGACGCTGCAGGGTTGAGCAGCACCAACAGAACAGAGTTAAAGTGGCCAGAACATTAGTAGAGAACGGGCCGCAATCCCTCTGTTCTGTGACAGAGGCTGAAATTTGGCTGCTGCTGCTCTGACTCTCAGAAGAGGCACAGCAAACCGCCAGGGAAAGCCGCCAGAGAACAAAAGCCTGGAAATACCGGCTCAGGGAGTGCCCATCCCCATCCCCCCTCGCAGGGGACACGGAGACTCTACCCAAACAGGGCTGCCTGAGTATCGGCGCGGCAGGCCCCTCCCCCAGAACACAGAAGGCAGGCTGAAAAATCAAGAAGCCCACAACCCGGGCGCCTGGGTGGCACAGTCATTGAGCGCCTGCCTTCGGCTTAGGGCGTGATCCCAGCGTTCTGGAAAGGAGTCCCTCATCGGGCTCCTCCGCTGGGAGCCTGCTTCTTCCTCTCCCACTCCCCTGCTTCTGTTCCCTCTCTCGCTGGTTGGCTGCCACATAAATAAATAAATAAAATCTTTAAAGAAGAAGCCCACATCCCTAAGATCCCTATAAAACAAGGGGCACGGCCTGGGACCCAGTCAATAATTTGGGCTCTGGAAACCCCGCAACCTCTCTTCATCAGAATGACAAGAAGGAGAAGCCCCCCCCCAGCAAAGAAAAGACAGTGATTCTGTGGCCTCTGCCACAGAAATAATGGATATGGATGTAACCAAATTATCAGAAATGGAATTCAGAGTAACGATGGTCAAAATGATGAGTAGAATTGAAAAAACTATTAACGAAAAGGTTACTGAGAATATAGAATCCCTAAGGACAGAAATGAGAGCGAATCTGACAGAAATTAAAAATTCTATGAGCCAAATGCAGGCAAAACTAGAGGCTCTGACGGCCAGGGTCGCAGAAGCAGAGGAACGGGTTAGTGAATTGGAGGATGGGTTAATAGAGGAAAAAATGAAAATAGAAGATGGTCTTAAAAAAATCCACGCCCACGAATGTAGGTTACGGGAGATTACTGACTCAATGAAACGATCCAATGTTAGAATCATCGGCATCCCCGAGGGGGTGGAGAAAAACAGAGGTCTAGAAGAGATATTTGAACAAATTGTAGCTGAAAACTTCCCTAATCTAGCAAGGGAAACAAACATTCGTGTCCAAGAGGCAGAGAGGACCCCTCCCAAGCTCAACCACGACAAACCTACGCCACGTCACGTCATAGTGCAATTCGCAAATATTAGATGCAAGGATACAGTATTGAAAGCGGCCAGGGCAAAGAAATTTCTCACGTACCAAGGCAAAAGCATCAGAATTACGTCAGACCTGTCTACACAGACCTGGAATGAGAGAAAGGGTTGGGGGAGCATATTTAAAGCTCTTTCAGAGAAAAACATGCAGCCAAGGATCCTTTATCCAGCAAGGCTGTCATTCAGAATTGATGGAGAAATAAAGACATTTCAGAATCGCCAGTCACTAACCAATTTTGTAACCACGAAACCAGCCCTACAGGAGATATTACGGGGGGTTCTATAAAAGTAAAAAGGCCCCAAGAGTGATACAGAACAGAAAGTCACAGCCAATACAAACAAAGACTTTACTGGCAACATGGCAACATTAAAATCATATCTCTCAGTAATCAGTCTTAATGTAAATGGTTTGAACCATCCCATAAAACGCCACAGGGTTGCAGATTGGATAAAAAGAAATGACCCATCCATTTGCTGTCTACAAGAGACTCATTTCGAACCCAAAGATGCATTCAGACTGAGAGTAAGGGGATGGAGTACCATCTTTCACGCAAATGGACCTCAAAAGAAAGCTGGGGTAGCAATTCTCATATCAGATAAATTGGATTTTAAACTACAGACTATAGTTAGAGATGCAGAAGGGCACTATATTATTCTTAAGGGAAGTATTCAACAAGTGGATATGACAATTATAAATATATATGCCCCCAACAGGGGAGCAGCAAGATACACAAGCCAACTCTTAACCAGAATAAAGAGACATATAAATAAAAATACATTAATAGTAGGGGACCTCAACACTCCACTCTCAGAAATAGACAGAACACCCTGGCAAAAACTAAGCAAAGAATCAAAGGCTTTGAATGCCATACTCGACGAGTTGGACCTCATAGATATATATAGAACACTACACCCCAGAACCAAAGAATACTCATTCTATTCTAATGCCCATGGAACATTCTCAAGAATAGACCATGTTCTGGGACACAAAACAGGTCTCAACCGATACCAAAAGATTGAAATTATCCCCTGCATATTCTCAGACCACAACGCTCTGAAATTGGAACTCAACCACAAGGAAAAATTTGGAAGAAACTCAAACACTTGGAGACTAAGAACCATCCTGCTCAGGAATGACTCGATAAACCAGGAAATCAAAAATCAAATTAAACAATTTATGGAGACCAATGAGAATGAAAATACAACAGTCCAAAACCTATGGGATACTGCAAAGGCAGTCCTAAGGGGGAAATACATAGCCATCCAAGCCTCACTCAAAAGAATAGAAAAATCTAAAATGCAGTTTTTATATTCTCACCTCAAGAAGCTGGAACAGCAACAGAGGGACAGGCCTAATCCACGCACGAGGAAGCAGTTGACCAAAATTAGAGCTGAAATCAATCAAGCAGAAACCAGAAGTACAGTAGAGCAGATCAACAGGACTAGAAGCTGGTTCTTTGAGAGAATCAATAAAATTGACAGACCACTGGCAAGACTTATCCAAAAGAAAAGAGAAAGGACCCAGATTATTAAAATTATGAATGAAAAAGGAGAGGTCACGACGAACACCATTGAAATTGGAAGGATTATTAGAAATTTTTATCAACAGCTATATGCCAATAAACTAAGCAATCTGGAAGAGATGGAATCCTTCCTGGAAACCTATAAACTACCAAGATTGAAACCGGAAGAAATTGATTCCTTAAACAGGCCAATTAATTATGAAGAAATTGAGTCAGTGATAAACAACCTTCCAAATAACAAAACTCCAGGCCCGGACGGTTTTCCTGGGGAATTCTACCAAACATTCAAAGAAGAAATAATACCTATTCTCCTAAAGCTATTTCAAAAAATAGAAACAGAAGGAAAGCTACCAAACTCATTCTATGAGGCCAATATTACCTTGATCCCCAAACCAGGCAAAGACCCCCTCAAAAAGGAGAATTACAGACCGATTTCCCTAATGAATATGGACGCCAAAATCCTCAACAAGATACTTGCTAATAGAATCCAACAGTACATTAAAAGGATTATCCATCACGATCAAGTGGGATTCATACCTGGGATGCAAGCGTGGTTCAATATTCGCAAATCAATCAGCGTGATACATCATATCAACAAGAAAAGACTCAGGAACCATATGATCCTCTCAATCGATGCCGAAAAAGCATTTGACAAAATACAGCATCCTTTCCTGATTAAAACCCTTCAGAGTGTAGGAATAGAAGGTACATTTCTCAATCTCATAAAAGCCATCTATGAAAAGCCTACTGCAAATATTATTCTCAATGGGGAAAAGCTGGAAGCCTTTCCCTTAAGATCAGGAACTCGACAAGGATGCCCACTCTCGCCACTATTATTCAACATAGTACTAGAAGTCCTTGCAACAGCAATCAGACGACAAAAAGGGATCAAAGGTATTCAAATTGGCAAAGAAGAAGTCAAAATGTCTCTCTTTGCAGATGACATGATACTCTATATGGAAAACCCAAAAGAAGCCACTCCCAAACTATTAGAAGTTATAGAGCAATTCAGTAACGTGGCGGGATACAAAATCAATGCTCAGAAATCAGTTGCATTTCTATACACGAATAACGAGACCGAAGAAAGAGAAATTAGGGAATCCATCCCATTTACAATAGCACCAAAAACCATACGTTACCTTGGAATTAACTTAACCAGAGACGTAAAGGACCTATATTCTAGAAACTATAAATCACTCTTGAAAGACATTGAGGAAGACATAAAAAGATGGAAAGATATTCCATGCTCATGGATTGGAAGAATTAACATAGTTAAAATGTCCATGCTACCCAGAGCAATCTACACTTTCAATGCTATCCCGATCAAAATACCGAGGACATTTTTCAAAGAACTGGAACAAATAGTCCTTAAATTTGTATGGAAACAGAAAAGGCCCCGAATCTCCAAGGAACTGTTGAAAAGGAAAAACAAAGCTGGGGGCATCACAATGCCGGATTTCGAGCTGTACTACAAAGCTGTGATCACAAAGACAGCATGGTACTGGCACAAAAACAGACACATAGACCAATGGAACAGAATAGAGAGCCCAGAAATGGACCCTCGGCTCTTTGGGCAACTAATATTTGATAAAGCAGGAAAAAACATCCGGTGGGAAAAAGACAGTCTCTTCAATAAATGGTGCTGGGAAAATTGGACAGCTACATGCAAAAGAATGAAACTTGACCACTCTCTCACACCATACACAAAAATAAACTCCAAATGGATGAAAGACCTCGATGTGAGACAGGAATCCATCAAAATTCTAGAGGAGAACATAGGCAGCAACCTCTACGACATCGGCCAAAGCAACCTTTTTCATGACACATCCCCAAAGGCAAGAGAAACAAAAGATAAAATGAATTTATGGGACTTCATCAAGATTAAAAGTTTCTGCACAGCCAAGGAAACAGTCAGAAAAACTAAGAGGCAGCCCACGGAATGGGAGAATATATTTGCAAATGACACTACAGATAAAGGACTGGTATCCAAGATCTACAAAGAACTTCTCAAACTCAATACACGAGAAACAAATAAACAAATCAAAAAATGGGCAGAAGATATGAACAGACACTTTTCCAATGAAGACATACAAATGGCTAACAGACACATGAAAAAATGTTCAAAATCATTAGCCATCAAGGAAATTCAAATCAAAACCACACTGAGATACCACCTTACGCCAGTTAGAATGGCAAAAATAGACAAGGCAAGAAACAACAATTGTTGGAGAGGATGTGGAGAAAGGGGATCCCTCCTACATTGTTGGTGGGAATGCAAGTTGGTACAGCCACTCTGGAAAACAGTGTGGAGGTCCCTTAAAAAGTTAAAAATTGAGCTACCCTATGATCCAGCCATTGCACTACTGGGTATTTACCCCAAAGATACAGACGTAGTGAAGAGAAGGGCCATATGCACCCCAATGTTCATAGCAGCAATGTCCACAATAGCTAAATCGTGGAAGGAGCCGAGATGCCCTTCAACAGATGACTGGATTAAGAAGTTGTGGTCCATATATACAATGGAATATTACTCAGCTATCAGAAAGAACGAGTTCTCAACATTTGCTACAACATGGACGGCACTGGAGGAGATAATGCTAAGTGAAATAAGTCAAGCAGAGAAAGACAACTATCATATGATTTCTCTCATCTATGGAACATAAGAACTAGGATGATCAGTAGGGGAAGAAAGGGATAAAGAAAGGGGGGGTAATCAGAAGGGGGAATGAAACATGAGAGACTATGGACTATGAGAAACAAACTGAGGGCTACAGAGGGGAGGGGGGTGGGGGAATGGGATAGACCGGTGATGGGTAGTAAGGAGGGCACGTATTGCATGGTGCACTGGGTGTTATACACAACTAATGAATCATCGAGCCTTACATCGGAAAACGGGGATGTACTGTATGGTGACTAACATAATATAATAAAAAATCATTAAAAAAAAAATGATAGGGAAATTCATTCATTTCTTCTTGTGGTTAAAGGAAAAGGTGATTCCCTTTCTACATGTGTACAGCTGACGTGTGGTATCGACTCGAGGTCTTTACCAATATGGCCTTTTGCTAGACTCTGACTCTTGTGTGGGAGGCTAACAGAAGAAGTCCCTACTTTCAGAATAGGCCATTAACATCTGGTAAATTTGTATTGATCATGGTGAACTGTTCTCTAGGATGGAATTTGTGAATAATCAATTGTCCATTATATAATCACATAAGACCTCATGATATGGACCCTCTTTCAGGGTTTGGAGGAAAAAACCAGCCAAACAAAAACCAACTTATGTACTCCACAACCAAGTTTCCTTTCTACATTTTTTCTTTGAATAGTCTGGTCACTGACTTCTATTTCTTTTTCCCCAAGTTGACCTTTTTTTTTTTTTTTTAATGAACAGCCACTTCACAAGATGGGTCAGTTTATTTAGTGTTAATGATAAATGACAGCAAAGCCAATTATCATTTTTTTTAAAGATTTATTTATTTATTTGAGAGAGAGAAAGAGAGGGAGAGAGCATGAGTGAGAGGGGCAGAGGGAGAGGAATGTCCAGCAGACTCTTTGAGGAGCACAGAGCCCAGCACGGGGCTTCTCTCATGATCCTGAGATCATGACCTGAGCCGAAATCAAGAGTCGGACACTCCAGCTGACTGTGTCACCCAGGTGCCCCAAAGCCAATTATTATCTTTAGTGGAAATTGATGGGTACTAAATTCTTCCCCATTTGGGAAGCATTTTAGCTTCGACAGGAAGCACTTGTTCCATGTTTGGAACTGGCTGGATTTTTTACAGCATAATTCATCCTCTCCATCTTACTTGAACATTTATTCACTATAAAATATTTAGAATTGAACTTAGGTTTCTCTTTTTATTAATAGACCATCAAAGAGATAATCACATCTACAGACACTGCTTTAAAAGTAGTCACTTGGTAATGGGCGTATTGGTCCTCAGTGAGTTTACCTATGAGATGTCATCATTTTATCTTTCATTTTAGAATCAAGGCCAAAGGGGTATTTGTCTTTGTTCATAGCCAAATGTCTATTGGCTTGTCACCTAGAAAACAATCCATTCTGAATGATCTGCTCTGGCCTCTACCAGAGAAAAGTCAGGCTTGAGGTGTCCTCTGGGTCTTTTTCACCAGATCCAGATACCTTCTGATAAATTCATATGTCAAAACCCTGTATCCTTTTCATATAGGGTTGTTCTCCTTTGAATGACTTAGATATGTGCCCTGAGTTTAGCGAATAATTTAAGGATATTCCCTATTACTAAGGTCATTTCACTTTGACACTAAGAAGAATAAACAAATCTTTGCCTGATTTTATTTTATTTTATTTTATTTATTTTAAAGATTTTATTTATTTATTTGACAGAGAGAGAGAGACATCCAGCGAGAGAGGGAACACAAGCAGGGGAGTGGGAGAGGAAGAAGTGGGCTCCCAGCGGAGCAAGGAGCCCGATGTGGAACTCGATCCCAGGACCCTGGGATCACGCCCTGGGCTGAAGGCAGACGCTTAATGACTGAGCCACCCAGGCGCACCCTTTGCCTGATTTTAAAGCGTGAGAACCAAGTTCATAGTTTCTGAGTTTCTCAAAAACCTTTGTGGAGGGTGCCTGGTGGTTCAGCTGATTAAGCGTCTGCCTTCGGCTCGGGTCATGATCTAGGGTCCTGGGATCGAGCCCCACATTGGGCTCCCTGCTCACAGGGAGCCTGCTTCTCCCTCTCCTCCCTGCTTGTGCTCTCTCTTGCTGTCTTTCTCTCTCTCAAATAAATAAATAAAATCTTAAAAAAAAAAAACCTTTGTGGAGATTCTGTTTTCCTTATATCCTTTAAATAATGTTAACAAGAACCTGAATTTTATGTTTCCAAAAGTTTCCTTCCAAGGTAGTAGTTTGTTTTATTTTAATGTTTTGAAATTTTCTTATTTGCATTGGGTTTTTTCATTAAAATGAAGGATAGATATCGTTTATATATTTTAATGGAGTTCTACTACACTTAAAAAAGCTTTAAAAAATCTTGTAAATTGTTACCTGAAGGTTCTTGAACATCAGCTAAAAAAAGTATGTTCTTGTAACTTTTAAAAATGTTAGATAGAAAAATTCACATGTCTGTAGATAAATGTTTTGGGAATGCTTGAATGCCAAGTCTTCCTAACACTTCCATTAAGTAATTAGGTTAAATAGCATTTTGCAAATGGGGATATTGAGGTATCTGATTTAACAGGGTCATCATTGACGTTTCAGTCTGTAGGCTCTGTTTTTAAGGTGCATTGCTCTGACTAGCAGGGAACTGTTTCTACTGTTGAGAAGGAAACAGTAGCTCTGGGGGAACGATATAAATGGGTCTTTCTGTCTGCACAAAGGCACACCTGTGATAGCCTGGGCCACCCAGATAATCACTGCCAAAGCACTGCCCTGAGTTTCCATCTACAATTGGCCTCTGCCTAATCCTCGCAGACTCTCTGCTCCCTTGAACCCCAAACCAGAATATGGATATTTTACCAGCAAATCAGCAAATACTCTGTCTACTTGGGGAGTCTGACCCTATAACTCATCTTGAAAATATCTACCTTGATATCTGAAAGCAGTTCTAAAAACAGCCCTGACTCTATGCTCAAATTTGAAAAGTTGCTCTTTTCATAAAAGGTGCAAAATGTAACATTATCTCTTTTTGTGCAGATTTTTAACAGATCTTGGAAAACGACATATTTTTAATGCCCTTTTCTCTGTTTATGAGCCTGCTACCTCAAGCTCACTGTGTTGGAACAGTCATAGGCCATGTATCTTCTAGTGTGTGTGTCTGGTGATTTGTAGAACGGCGTACATCACTCACAGTTCCTGGGCATACTGTGTAGAATAAGGAGCAGAAAACAAAGGACAAGCCTCTCTGGGAGATGGTGTGATGGTTTTTGAGATCCCTGTCTCACCCAATGATCATTTTGGAAAGGGCCATGTTTTCATAGGCCCCAGGGTTGCAAAGAATCTGGTTGTCAGAACTAAATATTCCATAAACACCTCCTCTTTCTAATTCTCGGACTCCTTGAGCCTGGTAGTTAAGTCATCTCTTCTTGTCTAGATGACAAATTCCCCATTGTGGTGACATTACTCTGTGATTTTTTTTTAAAGATTTTATTTATTTATTCGACAGAGATAGAGACAGCCAGTGAGAGAGGGAACACAAGCAGGGGGAGTGGGAGAGGAAGAAGCAGGCTCATAGCGGAGGAGCCTGATGTGGGGCTCGACCCCACAACGCCAGGATCACGCCCTGAGCCGAAGGCAGACGCTTAACCGCTGTGCCACCCAGGTGACCCTTACTCTGTGATTTTTTTGGCCAAAGGTATGAAGGTTTTTCTGATTTGGTTTTCGTTACACCACTAACAGGCTATCAACTCTCACATAGAGACTATTAATAGCTGCATATTTCACTCCCCAAATCCCAAACCTAACAAAAGCCTTTATGTCTTTAAGATAGAAAATTTGGAGAGGCTTTACTGCACTGTGGCTTGGAAAGAATATAATGGAAAATGTGTCTTTTTGATTCTGATGGAACATTCCTTCAGTGTTTTATCGTTTAATGGATAATTACTCCTTTGAAGGCATTTCTTGTGTCTTCAAATATTTATTGTTTGAATTAATGCCAGTTCCTGGTTTGTCCAAATCCAAAGCCTTAAGTGCTCTGAAACTCTGTTTTCTGGAGTCTGCAGGAGCCATTGTTTAAGGAACATAGTGATAGCACAAAGGATCATAGGGGAAGGGAGGAAAAACTGAATTCGAGGTCATCAGAGAGGGAGAAAAACCATGAGAGACTCTTGACTATGGGAAGTGAACTGGTTGCTGGAGGGGAGATGGGCAGGGTGATGGGGTAATTGGGTGATGGGTGTTAAGGAGGGCATGTGATGTGATGTGCACTGGGTGTTGAATGCAACTGATAAATTATTAAAAAATAAAGAATATTTGAACAACTGCAATAAACAAATAATAAAGAACATAGTGATAGAGTCAAGCCTCATTCTTTGAGTGAAGGAGATAGGAAGCAGAGGCTCATGAAGACGCCTGAGAATCTCAAGGGCTGGGGACATGTCTTTTTTTTTTTTTTT
>NW_024425008.1:35480473-35778372 GCF_017311325.1 Ursus maritimus
TTTTTTTTTTTTTTTCTTTTTTCTTAAGATTGCCTTAAAAGCTTCAGGTAGGGCTCTGTTGTCAGCAGACATCAGGTGTTGCTGATGTCCTCTCTCTGATGTGGGGGTGCTGTCAAAGCCATAGGGCCGTCTATAACTCTGAGTGATGAGAGAGCCTTGAAGTAGGAATAGCATTTCATATGTTCCTCCGAGAGGAGTGCTCATCAGAGCATCAGGGATTGCTGTCGAAGTCAGTTGGAAGCACTTGTCAAAGTGACAGGGAAAGAGAAGCATGTCGGAGTGGTCGCACGTGGTGAAACCATGAAAAGGAAGTTGGTGAGAGCCGCACAGGTGTAGGGACATAGACCGAAAGGTCATGCTGGTGTTACTTAAGTTGCGACACTGCCCTGTGCTCCTGCATGGTGAAATGTCACCCTCAGCTTTGCTTTCACATTTTGGTATTTTGGGTTGAAAAATGTTTATTAATATTTAAGCAATTAGTAATTGATAAAAAGTTAAAGTTTTGTTTTTTGTTTTTTAATTCTGAAAGCAATTAAAATGCTGTTGTTTCAGTGCTGGTTCCTGGCGTAGCAGTTGGCAGCTAAAGAAAGAGGGAAGGCAGGAGATCAAATCATTGCTGTGGCTATGTCACACTCTATTGTCCTTTCCATCTCTTACAGGAACCCCTGTTTGGTTTTATATGCAAATTGCACCAATAAGAAATGAACATGAAAAGGTGGTCTTGTTCCTATGTACTTTCAAGGATATTACGTTGTTCAAACAGCCAATAGAGGATGATTCAACAAAAGGTAATTTTCTTTTTCTTTTTCTTTTTTGAGAGAGAGAGAGAGTGGGGGGAGGGGCAGAGAGAGCGGGAGAGAGAGGGATGCCCAGCGTGGAGCCCTTGTACGGCTTGATCTCACGACCCTGACATCATGACCTGAGCTGAAACCAAGAGTTGGTTGCTTTAACTGACTGAGCCACCTGGGCGTCCCAACAAAAGGAAATTTTCAGAGGAATGGCCACACTTAAGAATTAGGCTGTCAATTAAATTTATTATTATTTAAAATATGCATAGGTTGAACTGGGAAACAAAATTTTACCACGTGGTACTTCTTTTGCTTTACATTCCTGCTAGTAATTATCCAGAATCAGTTTTATTCAGTCATACCGTTTGAATGGAAATAGCATGGCTATCCAAAGTAGAAATAATAGTTGGTTAACTCAAATTATAATAAGAGGAATTGAGATAAGGCATAAGGACCAAATATCATAGAACACTATTAATTTAGAATCAATATAATAGGAGTTTCAATAACTTCTACCAGGATGAACTTTAGAAACACAAAATGAAAGAACCTGTGAGATGGTTTGGGTGACGTCTTTTTACAGCACAGTTGGTAAGTTGGTTGAATTTTGTTGAATTGATTAGAGATTGATTAGTTGACTTTTTCACGTTGCTTTTCACTGTTTACTTGTTCAGCTGTTGTAGGTTCTCTTGGCTAGATGCCGTTAGATTCTGTGAAGAACAATTTTGTCATCAAGAGAGTGGCCGGCAAAATGCGAACTTCCTGATTGTAGTCTTACGGACTTTAATATTCAGGAGGGGAGTTAGAGAAAGCAGTAGTCAGTGGCGTGTGCTTTTATCCCCTTTTCGATGTAATTTACTCTCATTTTATTTCCTCCAATTACGTTTCAATTAAAAACCGTCTGCTAAATGAAGAATTTCAAATACTCTTGGAAGTTTTTATGACATATTATTTTTAATAATCTCTTAGGAGACTAAAAATGAAATCTTCTTCTTTGCATTTGGCATTCCCTTTTCTTACCTCTTTAAAAAAACTGGCATGAAAGTTCAATCTTTCCAACTGTGATCATAATTATAGAAAAATTTTATAGGTTTATTCCTTGCATATGGATTCACATATATTATATTATACTTGGTCAGTTTTTGGTTAGCATCAAATTGTAAGAGGAAAATTTTCTAATGTGCAAACCATTTAAAGTATAACATGGAACAATTTATTTGTGAATGTTTCTGAAAATGTGTGCATTAAATCATCTCCTGGAAGATCGAATATTCACTTTTGGACTCATTCTATCTTTTCCTCTACCTTTACTCATAGACCCAGTGTCTAGAAAGGGTTAGGATGAATTTAAATACTGTTTTTAAAAATAGAATAGTCTTCAAATAGTATTTAGGTTTAATTCTTGTTTGTTTGTTTTAAAATTCAAGGTGCTCCATTCAATAGCAACAGAACTTGTGTTCTTAAGCTTACATGGACATTCACAAGATAGATAACATTCTGGCCATGAAACACTCCTTGACCAATTTAAAAGAACAGCAATCTTAAAAGGCATGTTCTTAGGCCACGATTGAATTAAACTAAAAATCAGTAACAGAAAGATAGCTAAGAAATCTCCAAACACTTAGAAATTAACACATTTCTAAATAACCCATGGGCAAAGAAAAAGCCTTAAGATAAATTAGAAAAATATTTTGACTAACTGAAAATGAAATGACAAATTATCAAATTTGTGGGATATAGCAAAAGTAGTGGTTAGAATAAAATGTATCTAACATTAAACGCATATATGAGAAAAGAGGAAAGATATAAAATTAAAAACCTGAGCTTCCACCTTAGGGAGACAAAGAAGAGAAATTTAAGTGAAAGCAACCTGAAGACAAGAAACAAGAAACCGTAGAGCAGAAATCAATGAACTAGAAAATAGGAAAACATAAGAGAATATCACGACAGCTCAAAGCTGGTTCTTGAAAAAGATCATCGAAGTTAGTAAACCTCTAGCCAGACTAACCAAGAACAAAAGGAGAAGATGCAGATTACCAATATCAGAAGTTAAAGAAGGGCCATCACAACTCATCCCAAGGACATTAAAGAGGAATACTTTAATGTCATAGCCATAACTTCATAGCCACTGACTTGATAATTTAGGGGAAATGGACCATTTTCTTTGAAAAACAAACTGCCAGAACTCACACTAGGAGAAATAGATAACCTAAATCATCCTATTATCTATTGAAAAATTAATTAATAATTAATAAACTTCTAAAATAAAGAAACACCATGTATGGATATTTTTGTTTTTCATTTTTTGGCAAATCTACAGTCTTTTCTAAAAAACAGAAGCAGAGAAAACTCTCCTAATTTGTTCTATGAGACCAACACTACCCTCATACCAAAACCAGAAAAAGACATTGCTAGAGAAGTATATTATAGACCAATATTTCTCATGGATCTTCATATAAAAATACTCAACAAAAATTGAATCCACATGACAACCAAGTGGGACCTATATCCACATATGCAAAGCAGGTTCAACATGAAAAAAATCAATCACTGTAATCTACTGTTTCAACATGCTAAGAAAAGAAAGATCAAATCATCATTTAATTTGACACTGAACAAGCATTTGACAAAATCCAACACCCATTCCTGGTAAAAACTCTTAGCAAAGTGAGAATGGAGAGGGACTTCCTCAACTTGATAAGTAACATCTATGAAAAACCTACAGTTAACAGCTGATTATATCTTAAAGTACTATGTTTTTAAATTAAAGATTAATTGTTATATGATTTGTGACCTAACTATTCTTCAGATGAATTTCTCTTGCTTTCACATTGAATGACAATAATACTGAGTAAAAAGCTTTCATGTCACAGTCTTTTCCCTTAAATAATATTTATATTTATGTTTATATTTGATGAATATTATTTTCTCTCTAAGTGATTTCATGACCCTGCTGAAGTTAGGGACAGTACAGTACATTCTCAGTTTTGATATGCTGAACATTGGTTGATGGTGTCAGTATATGTAGTCTATTTATGGAAACTGAAAGTTGACAGCATTTTATAGTGAGATTGGGGAAAAGGTGCTACTATTGAGAGTTGACTTTTATTTCTCAAGTTAATGCCCTTCCATTTATCTGCCTGCACCTCCACGTCTGTATCCTTACATCAGACTCTCAAGATCATCAGACAAAATCTCTTAAATGCATAACTCATTCTTACCAAAAAAATGGCATTTGAATAAACTCCAAACAACTCAGACATTTAATTTTGAACTATGTGCTTGATAGGCATATAAATTAGAATTTACAGGGAAAATCAGACCCCATTGTGAAAAGCATTAGAGAAGCCTATCTCTTTCCAGTGCCAGAATTTGTAGAGGAAGAGCTTACAGACTTTTATTTTGAGACTCTTCCACACCTTTCAAATATATAACAGATTACTGAAAAAGTATTGCACAATGTAACTGTGAATGCTGTATATGAGCTTTCTATTATTCATATGAGCTGTAAAATTAATATGAAAAATTCAGTAGAAATAAAATATTTATGACATTAAGTAATCATTCTACTATCTCCATGAAGGTAGAAGTATAGGAAAGTGTGTTTGGAAATCTTGGCAGAAAAAATGTATCTCTCAAATTCTTAAGTTGAATAAAGGGGATCGTGGAACTTTTGAGAAAGAGCAGACAAGATTTCGTGACACCACAATATCAAGATGGTTTGGGTCTAGGGATTTGAACTGGGAGATGGTAGATTTACATTTAATTTAACCTTGGGCACCAGAGTTAATGACATGAGCCTTCTCATGACTGTTGTAGGAAAATTTTGTTCCCCTTGTTTATCTATTTTACTGATTTTTTCCCCTCAACCAAAAATGCTGATTAGGCGTACAGAATGGTGCAGGCACCATTCTAGGTCCTGGAGATAGACAGTTCTTTCCCATCCTAATGGGGTAGGGGGAGACAAACAAGTAAATATATATTGGAAGTTTTCTTCTGATTGCTCTTATCTTCTCAGTAATATAAAAAACATGGTTATCTCATGAGAGTAAGGAAGGTGAAGGAGATGAAGAAGTATTGAAGACGTGGTGAGAGAGAAGTAGGCATGAAATGGTAATCTAAGAGGGTGGAGAAGTGAGTGGGCAAAGGGAATTTGGTAGGTTTCCTGAGCCCTAAGGTCTACTTGGGGCTCATGATCATGAATTCCACTAGCATCTATGAGCATGATTATGTGTTTCACTCCATCCAAGTTTAGTCAAAGGTGTATAGATGAAGAAGTAATGAAGAGTTGGATATAACCAGAGTTGGGATTTGGTAAGGTGAGTGAATTGGAAAGAATCAGGGCAAAGCATCAGGGAGTTGAGGCTGTTGCAAAGGAGGAGATGGAGGGTGTTTGCAAATTTTGAAGACATACTTAGGTAATAGAGTTCTACCTAGGACATAGGAAATAGTATTTTAAGGTACAGAATAGACAAGTGAATCCGTACATTAGCAGGCCAGAATGGAACTTTTAATCCCAGAGCAAGGGTGTTTTTACCTTCCTCCTCCCCCTCCTCCCCTTCTTCTTCCTCTTCCTCCTCCTCCTCCTTCTTCTTCTAAGAGAAGACAATTTAATAAATTTGATAAAGGGCATCTACAGATATATCTACACGAATACCATACTTAATGGTTGAAACATTGAAAGGTTTCCCTTTGAGATTATTAACAAGTTAACAACGCCTCTGTAGCTATTCAGCACTTTACATTTGACCTTCTTAGTGTGAAAAGGGGCCAGTGATTAGAGCAAGGGCCCAAGTCCTTTGAGGATTTGCTGAGGTTGGAATTGACATCAATTTCCTACTTGATTTGGTATTTATACCGAGAAACTCAGATACATGGTTGAAAGACTTGAGTACACTGGCTAATTCTGAATTTTATTTCTAAATTGTATCTGGGTTAGTAACTATAATGTGATGGCAGCCAACCAATCTGAGTACACCTCTTCCTCATCATGAATCTTACGATACCAAAACATTCTGGATTGATTTTTTTCCCTTAAAAAGAATGACGCTTAGTGATGTCATTGCTACCTCTGACTTACACCATGATGGGTGGTAGTAAAAACCATTGAAAGGGAAGGAATCTAGTTTTGATGGAGTAGTCACTATATGTCGGGAACTTTATGTTCTTTATTGCTCTTTCCTATAATTCTGAAAATTAGTATCATCTCCATTTTACTGTTGAAGATCCTGACATGCAAAGTGTGACTGATTTCCAATCACATGTTCTCTCTATTGCACCATGCTGTCTCATCCTTTCCAGTGGAAACTTATCATTATGGTTTGACCACCTAATACCCTGCTCTTCTTTTTTCCTACAGCAGTTAAGCACAGGTTGAGAACACTCTGATTCTGACAGAATTGAACTGTTTTGAACCAAGAAGTTTACTGATAATAATTCAAGGGGGCAAAGCATTTTTGTTATCTTTTGGTCCTGGTACTGAGGTTTTGGAACTCTTGCTCGGATAATCAGTCAATGGTACCTGATTCATCATTTGTAATAATACAAAGGGGAAAAATTACAGCCAAGAAATCCATTCTGTTGATTATCCATATGTGTTCTAAAAGAGATGGCCAAAATCTCTGCCCATTTATCCTGTACGGTATTTTCAAACAGATTCCAAAACTGCCAAGAAACTCACAGTGTGAAATAACCCTGTGCCAAATAGTTACGGCATCTTCATGCCAATAATTGAGACAAAAAATTCTTATAGAACGAAGCTAACAGCAAAAATAGCAACCTTCCCCTGTGGGAAGCCAATGGTTTTCTTTAGAGAGGAAACAACGGATGAAATATGAGTAATTATGCCATGTAGTCTCTTTGGCCAAGAGTATAATTGTTTACCTAAGCTTTTTTCGTATAGATTAGAATCTTGTGTTGCAGTCTAATAGATTGATTTAACTGCCTCTGTGACTTCCTCTTATTTTTAAGATTAGGCAGTGCATGACAAAGAGGTTAATTGCAACCCAATAGAGCTAAACTAATGTTTTATTAAGAAGGAGTTGGCATCCTGAGCTTTTAGGAGAACAAATGTTCTCATAATTCCATGAACAACTCATAGAGCAAGTATTAGGCTCTTCATATTCAGCTGTCTGTTCACATTACCCCATATCGACCACATCTAAGTAACATCAGTGAACTGTGCTGAATAATCAGTTACACCAGTGAGGTCTCTGTAAAGGTGAGATCAGTAAATGTATCGCTGGGAAAAGTTAGAACTGCTGATGTGTCTTTTTTCTCTGACCTAGACAGTATGGCTGCTCAACTTTTTCAAAGTTTGACTGTATAGTGGGGGTTGGTGACAGATGAAATGAACTAATTTCATCAATTCCAGATGTGTCCAAGGGCACAAAGGGATAGGCATAAGAAAATTTACTCTGGTGTTGTTAGTGATAGTGAAAAATCTAGAAACTACTTAAATGTCCATGAATAGAACATATGCATGATCAGAAAAGAGCAAATGTCTAATACTTTGAGATGATAAAGGTGTAGGCAAGAATCAGTGCCATAGGGGTGGGTCTGGAGATGGAGGAGACAGAAGGGAAATTGAGGGCTATCTATCATGTTTCTTATGATTTCTGTTTATTTAATAACACTTGACAAGGTAATCTGCTGAGAGTGAGGAGAAAGGGGTGGTATAGGGGTCTTGAAAAAAGATACTAACTGTTTAGAACTGAGGACTGTAAGAAAGCCTGAACCCTAGCTATGATCCCAGGAAATGAGCAAATGCATGCCATTTGATGATTGGTATTCTTCCATGTGTCAATGAGTTTATTCATTCAATATCTCTTTTAATTTTTTTCAAAATATTTTCTGGATAAACCTTATTGTACTTGGAATAAAAATGGGCTTCTTTCTAAATCCAATACTCAGATGTACTAAGATGTGTAACATCACTTGTCTTAGAAAAAGGAAGCTTCAATAAGTATAACATTGCCTTGTAAGTTTCTAGAAATATTCAATGCAATAATAATATCCAGTAGAAGTGAGAAAGAGAAATGATCACAGGAAATACTTCAGTGTATCTATTGTCGACACTGTTACTGTCATCTGAAGACACTCTTTTTTTTTTTTTTAAAGATTTTATTTATTTATTTGACAGAGATAGAGACAGCCAGCGAGAGAGGGAACACAAGCAGGGGGAGTGGGAGAGGAAGAAGCAGGCTCATAGCGGAGGAGCCTGATGTGGGGCTTGATCCCATAACGCCAGGATCACGCCCTGAGCCGAAGGCAGACGCTTAACCGCTGTGCCACCCAGGCGCCCCATGAAGACACTCTTATCACTTTTAACCAACAAAGCAAAACCAAACCCAACCAAATGGTGATAAAACAAAATGGGCTTATTTTAAATCTGATTTTTAAAGTTACAAATAAGTCTTATTTAATTAATTAATGACCTGTTTTGGGCCAGGCCCTGGTCAAGTGCTGGATGTGGAGAAGTGAGCAATGGTGAGAGTGACTGACATGTTAATCAACAACTGCATTAGTGTTGCTTGTGCCATGTGAGGTATATAGCTTATGGTGTGCAAGCACAGACGAGGGTACCTCTCTTATGAGTGGATCAGAGAAGCTTCCAGAAGGAGATAATGCTTTAACAGTCTGGAGGTGCCAGTAAGTGTTAGCCAGACAGGTGGGGATAAGGGAAGCATTTCAGGCAGGCAGAATAATTATAATGCATGAAAGCCTGGAAGCACTGAATATCATGGGGTGTATAGAGAATTCCTAGTAGATTTAATTTTAGTTTTGAATTTATTCTTTTTTAAAATTTGCTACTGATTTTAGTAGGGCTGGAATACAGAGTATATATGAAGAAGTAGAAGGAGATGAATGCAGAGCAGATCTTTGGGATCAGAAACTAAATGACCTGTATACCAATGATATGCAGTGTTATCCTGAAGGCCTTCAGGGATCTCTTAAAGAGTTTGAAATAGGGGAAGGGCATGGACCAGGTGTGTGTTTTAGAAAGCACTTTGGCAGCAATGTAGAGAGTTGCTTGGGGAGTATCTGGTCAGAGTGCAGATAGAGAGTATAGTCTTTAAGATGCTGCCACCTAACTCGGGTGGAAGATGATACACTGTCTGACATATAGGGATGGAGAGGGGAGATTCAACTTGAGTATTTATTTATAAGTTATAGTCTCTAAGGCTTAGAAGTGATTGGCTATGTGGATGCACAGATAATAGTGAAGGAGGATGGTAAATTTCAGGTTTCTGATTTGGGCAGTGGAAATATCATGGGCCCATTCACCAAGTCCAGGAATGTGTGAAAGATGCAGAGTTGGAGATGGAGGGGAGAAGATGATGAGATCAATTCTGGACATGTTGAGTGTCAGACGCCTGTAGCACATCTTAGTAAGAGGTGGCTAATGGCTGATTAGATACTAGATAGGTCTGGTGCTCAGAAGAAGAGTCTAGATTGGTGATACAGATTGCATATTGGTCTTTTACATTGATGTTAAATTCTTAGAGAGCTGGTGGCATATCTCGTGCTTCCTTTTTTTTTTTTTTTTAAGCATATTACACAGAGTTAGCCTTAGGGATACATACAATTCCCAAAGCCTAACATTTTCTCTTTCTTCTAGTCACTAGTATAAACTCCATTAATGAAGAATTAAGGTCCTTCTACAAATTGATGCCAGTTTACCTATTTTCTAATCCACTTGTTGGATACCTAGAGGGAGCTGAGCTGGTAGGGAGATACGAAGCTTAACTGAAGTCAGAATTAGCCTGAAGAATGGTGGTAAAGTATGATGTCATCTGCATAGCATAGTTTGAAAGACATTTGACAGGTGTCTGCCCAGGATTTCTTCCTTCATCTTTTGTCGCATTGTCTGAAATTTCATCATTGCCATTACAATCATTCCTTGGGACTATCAGGAGTTTTCCTTGTTAAGAAAATAACCCAGGTAGGGGCAATATCGTAGAAATTATCAAATGGTCTTAATGGAATCTTCAATAAATTAGAGTCTTTGGGATATCTAGAGAAAGGATAATTGAGATAGAACCAGAGTATGGTCAGTTTTGCTCTACTTATTCACATCTCCTTGACATTTCCTTGAAATTAATTATTTTAATAACAGAAATTTGAGGCCTCGGAAGAAATTTCTTTCTCATTAAATTCACATCCCTTTCCCCCAGAAGTTGAAATTACTAGTCTTTCAGAAAACAGTATTAAGGATTCTAGATATTTAAGGAATGATCTTTAGATACCACTGTAGTTGTTAAGAGAGAAATAACATTTTGCTATGTAGCAAGAAAGATGGGAAACGTGATATGAACCATAATATGTGAGATTTGTCAAAATTGGGCTTCATTTTCTTATGTGTATATATCTGCCCACAATACACAGTAGAACTGTTTTTATTAGGCTATAATAAATACCCCCCCACCCCCAACTTTCAGTGGCTTAACACAACAGAAGCATATTTTTTGCTCACATTACAGTCTAAGGCAGGTGATTCTTGGCATATGGGAATCTTCCATGTACGGATTCAGTGCTTTACCTTTCCCTGGGGCCTTGTTGTCACTTGCATCCAGCTGGTAGAAAGAGGAAGCAAGTGTGGAGAAGTCTCCCTTGCTTCTTATGTTGTGGCATGTGCATGAGTAGGAGTGACACACAATCATTTCTGCTTTTATTCCATTGATGAGAACTAGGGACATGGACACAGCTAGATGCAAGGAATGCTGGGAAGTGTATTCCTGGCTGGGCAGCTTGTTCCAGTAAGAAATCTATATAATGCAAGGGGCAGCACAGAATTTTGTGGACAGCTGTACCTTGGCTACTGAGACTGTGTAATAGATATGAGCAAAACACAAAGGTCACATATAAAAATTACTCATTACTTTATAGCTACACTTGAAATGTGGTGATGTCTATGCAGAAATAAAATGCTTTAGACTGTTACTTTTTATTAATTCTGGCTGTTATGCTGTTTCTGAGATTCTTTGAATATTAGCAAGAATGTTGGGTTCCATATTCATTATATATGAAAAACTGAGACTTTCTCTCCTTACTTTTAAGGTTGGACAAAATTTGCCCGATTGACGCGGGCTTTGACAAATAGCCGAAGTGTTTTGCAGCAGCTCACGCCAATGAATAAAACAGAGGTGGTCCACAAACATTCAAGATTAGCTGAAGTAAGTGGGAGACTAACTTTCTTTCCCAATATGGTGGGTGTGGTACATTTTTCCCCCCAAATGATTCAATATAGATATTTCTGGTAATTATTTTACAAGTACTTGTCTTCTAATTATTTTTTCCCTTATGGAATTATAGAAATTTTAAATACTTCTTTTTATTTTCTTGTAGTTTTGAAACGGGAAACTAGTTCATGACATCCCAAGTGGTATTTGTAGAGGGTGAGGTTTTCTTTGAGTAAATGAGATAGGAAGTTCACTCATTTCATTCGTTTATGTATGCAGCACGCACTCATTGAGAGTTTTCTCTGTGCCTGCTACTCTACAAAAGATGTGAAGAATAAGCAATGGGCTCTACCATCAAGGAACTAAAGATGAAGCAGAAGAAACTGACAATAGGATGTGATAAATAGGATGATAGGGTGCAGTGGGAACACATGCAAGAGCATTTACCTGGACTTGGGGCTCGAGGGAGGCTTACCCAAGTGGGATGATACCTGGGCTGAGTGAGTCTTGAAGGAAAAATATGAGAGATGGGTTAAGAAGGGATGCAGGTCATTCCTACCAGGGAGAGCAGCTTGTGCAAAGGCTCAGAGATGAGAAAGTGTGATGACTTTGAGTATGAGTTCAGTGTGGGTGGAGTCAGGGGAAGGAAAGTTGAAAGTGATGTAGAGTGCAACAGTGGTGGTTGGTGTCCCACGTGCTAGGGAAATGATATGATCACATTCGTGCCTCAGAGAAACCTCTCAAAAGGAGATTGGTCCCTATGGTTTTCTTTGCAATGCCATGTTTTTCTTGTATTAATTTAAAAACATAATTCTAAGAAGGGATCCATAGATTTCACCAGATTACCAAAAGGGATCCCGTGGTACAAAAATGATTAAAAACCTAGTGGCTCTGTGTTGAATGGGTAGGCAGGGAAACTAGTTAAGAGGACCTAAGTAGTAAATCAGCTAGATTGACCATGGCTTTAAGCAAGGAAACTGGAAATGGAAGTGGGCAGATGGCAGACACTCCAAGATTAGAGTCAGCACATTTGTTGGTAGACAAGAATTGAATGTGAAAAAGAGGATGAGTCAAAGACAGCTGGATAGATAGTACTGTTGGCTAATAAAATGGCAAATATAAGAAGAGGAAGAGAAGGTTTGGGGACAATGGTAATGAGTTCAGTTTTGGACATTCTAAGTTTGAAGTGCCTGACAGGAAATCCGAGTGGATCCCTGAAAGGCAGAGGGATTTCTGGGTCTGGCTCTGGAGGGATACCTGGGTCTGAATTGCAGGCCTTGGTGCCATAGGACTACATGATGTTACCCAAAGAAAATATATTGAAACCAGAGAGGAAAGGAATTGAGGACAGAACTCCAGGGCAGCTAAAAGCTTTGTTGTTCACGTGTCTTCTGTAATCATCACTTGTCTTCCTGGTGTGAATGATGCCAAAAGCTAATTAAATTACAAAAGCTCGGCTGAGCACTTAGTGGGCCTCACAAAGTGTTCTGAGGTATCTTGCCAGAGAGGAGAAAGACGAAATTAAATATATATGTTCATCGGTTTGCTTTGCTGGAGAAAAGTGAGTTGAAGAGCTCCAGAGTAACTTTCTGAACTGGTTGCAGATACTAAATTTGCTTTGGAGAGGGTTAGGAAGTAAAGTTTGTTCCTTGAATTTGGAGGGCTCTGGAGTTTTTCTTGGACCATAGCTAACAGGGGGACTTAGAAGGCTTTTTGCTCTAAGTGGCACTGTCAGCTTGGGGAGGGAAAAATACTTGTATGTGCAAGCATGTTTTTAAAAGCCCAGGTAAGACATTAATATAATTAAATATTAACTAATAATAATAGTCACAGTATTTTAAAAGACAGTACACAATTAGGACAAGATTTAAAGCAGGCTATTAGATACAATTTCCTTTGTCAATAATGCTTGTTATAAAGTACTACTTGATTTTAAAGCTTTCTTTTCTGCTTTGAGTTGTCCCTTTTTTTCTACAGATCAAGCTGAAGTAGAGGGGCTTGTTTTTGAGACTGCTGACTTTCATAGTCATGATTCCTTCTGGGTCTTAACAATACTTTATTCAGAGTTTTTCCTTTCTTTGTCGTACAACTGGGCAAGAACAAGAGGAAAGGGACCATAAAGAGGAAAGTTTTTTTACCTTAGTGCCCTGAAACACTCATTGGTTTTTTTTTCTTCTGCATCAAGTGGGAAGTTTCTTTCCCCTCAACAGCACACGATTTTTTACTTTTATTTTTGAGGAAATTTCACCCCTGTTTCTTCCCATCTGATTTTATTTTATTTTTGCATAGCCTTTAGATTACTGATAGTTTCTTTATTGGTCATCCCTAATTCACAAACCTGACTCGGATACAAAACTGTTTTCTGTCAGGTCATAGGCTTGACTTCAGAGAGCATGAAGAAATAATGAGATTCTCAGAAGATATTTTGTCTGCATGTGCTCTTAGTCTAAAGTTTGACCCTGGAGAAGCAACAAATTAGCAAAAGGATATCATTTAAAAATTTTACTCAGAGTCATATAATTTGCTCACTTCATTCAGGTTTGCACTTTTTCCAAGACATATGAATTTTATCACAGTGCCATCGGGACACCTACATTTGGAGCCAGTTCCCGGTTTCAAAGATCCGGGTCTCCTTGTAGGTAGTTTATCAATTGTGACTGGCTTCAGCTTTTCACTTTTACAGGGGTCGAGATAAATATCTGTACCAATGCCATGTCCATGGTCCTGATTCTATTAGTGTCAGTGATCTCAGATATTCAGAGAGAAAGAATGTGTTTGTATTGGTACAAAAATACATCAGAAAATGTGTTTTCATCCCCCTCCACTAAGGCTCATCACTTCTCAAAGTACAAGTGGAATAGCAAGGAAAGTGAAGGATTGTTACTCACTGCTTTATAAAAGCGCCCCAGAGTCAGACTGAAGATTAAAGTCGTGCTCTGCATATGAGAGAGATCAAAGTGCTAGCATGAGTGTCCCTGTGTGGTTGATGCCATCCTCCTCCTCCTTCTCTCTGCCTGCTTCTCCTCCTCCTCTTGTAGCGTTTCTGGATCCTTCTACATATGCAAGTCACTGTCTGAAGAACTCGGTCCTGAATGTCTAAGGAAATAACAGACAAGAGTTTTGCCTTGGACTGTACATTATAATCACTCAGAACAGGTTTTGAAAATACAGATTGCACAAGATGAATTTAATTATTGTCGGGGGGGGCATTTCTAGATATGAGTATACCATCGTTTAAAAAATTTCTCCAGATGATTCTAATTTGTAGCCAGATTTAAGGAATACTAACCTCAGGAGTGATCCCATTCCATCTCTAGAGAAGACATCTTACGTTCTGCTAGGGTGCTGAACAGGGTCAACTTGTCTATGAGTGGTGTGTGGGGCCACAGTGTTTTTAGGGGTCCATGGGATGTCTGAATTTCTGCTAACAGTAGAAGGAAAAATTGAACTTTTAGGTAAAAAAGTTGGATTTATAATATTAATTTATTCTTCTTTGTAACAATGCAGTTTTCATTTTATTTTATTTTTTATGGAGAAAGGGGTCCAAGAAGGCAAAAATGCCTACGGCCCACAGAGGTCGTAAGTGCACCCTGGCACTGAGTTTATTTTCTAAGTCTGATTTCTTTGTGCTTCAACTATAGGCTGTATAAATATAGATGGTAAAATATTAACATTGACTATGAAGAAAATTTTCATGTTTAATGCAGTGAAATTGGAATGGGTAGACCAGTGGCTATAAATTGAAAGAGAAGCCATGATTATGTATGATTCTGTCTATGTAAAGGCTATCCCAACATGAAGCTTACATTCCGGGTAGGAAAATTTGTTGCTAAGCAATTTAAGACTTTATAGGGAAAATATGACTGGGGCACTGATAATAAGGATAAATACATAAAAATCTTTCTAAATAGTTCTTATAGCCCCCAAACTAACAACAATAGTTACAAGATACAACTAATGAGATTACTAGTGATATTTTTCACATTTCAAATATTAATAATGGCTATTATGTACTTAGTTTTCAGTTATGTAAGTTCTATGCACAAGAGAAACTTTTCAGGATAATTCTCGAGTTTCAAGAAGGGCTAGTCTGTTTTGCTTTGTGGCATATGGGTTATGTGATAATAGGTATTTTTGTTTATATCTATTCTTATATTCAAATATTTAATGCATTTATAACTTTATGATAACTTTTTGACTGCTACCTTCTGGATCCCATTAGTCCTAGAGACACTGAACACTTGGATATGTAAGATGACAAAGCTGCTGGAAATACTGTTTATTAAAGTCCCATTTACAGACTCCTTAACACATAGGTTTACTCAACCTTACTTCATTGATGGTGGAGCAGAGCTCTCTGCTCTATTCCTTCAACTCCTTTTCACAACTTCCAAGGTCCAGGTTCCAGAAAGCAATGCTAAGTCTGTGTGTTTTACTTGTGCCCGGCACTGCCCAGGCCTCTCCTCTTGCGCTGTCATCTGCTTTTCCCCTTTGTCTCTTTAATTAGACCTGCTTAGAGTAAATCAAGTTTCATATAACCTTGAAATTTTTCTGTCCAAAAAGTATGGAGAAGCAAACCTGAGTATTTAGCATTTTTTTTCCAAGCGAATATGCATCTGGACAGGGAACACAAGTCTTTAAGTCCTGATTGAAGGGAGAATAGGAGAAAGCAGGCTATAACATTTACAACCCTGATATCACTATGCCACTCATTAGGGCCCTTGCTGAGTCCCACTCAACAGCAAGATCACTAACAGTGTGGTCCTGGGGTTCAGCGAGGCCATCAGAATCAAAGTTATGCTCCCTGAGGTGCTAAATATGTGTGAAGAATGGATAACGGTGAGTCAGCCAAATAACTGTTGGACAATCAGTTAGAGATGTATGATTTTAGGCAGGCTTGCAAGTGAGTGTACAGAAAGCCATCCCAGGAGTGGATGTCCAGCAGTGCTGTGGATCAGCGTTGGTGTTGGAGGAGGTCATTGAGAGGATGTGACTGCTGGCTGATCCCAGAACTGGACCCAGGCAATCAGAGGCTCCTCATTCCGGTCCTTGGAATGTACACTCTGCCAGCCATTCCTAAAGTGGGAGCAATTTTCAAGGACATAGCCTTGAAAGTGTAGGATGTTGTTAAGACCATTTGGACTGTATATGTGACTGGATCCAGTTAGGGTGTCTACTAAGCTTTTAAGATTCTGATAGGTGGGTGTGGAGATCTACTCGTCTTACAGTTTCCTATGACAAGCCTTGTAAGTATGTTCCCTTGCTAATCATTAAACCTGCCACCTAACAGTCTGGAGTGGTCTGCCTTTTTCTTTGTTCTCTCCTTGCCCTTGGTGTTTGGGGGCCAGTTTGTGAACCAACAGTTGGCCACTGGAGAGAAAGCCAGATAGAACAGACAAATTAGCTTCCTTTGAACAAACTTTGGTACAACTCAGAAGAGGGAGACAAAACTATAGGGTATGACTGGTCTTGAAACCAGGAGTCATGGAAAATACGCTGTGGTTTGACTTCCAGTAAGTTTGAATTCATTACTAACTGTGCAGAGATGTCCAAGTCATTTATATACACATTGTCTCTCTTTTAGGTTCTTCAGCTGGGATCAGATATCCTTCCTCAGTATAAGCAAGAAGCGCCAAAGACGCCACCACACATTATTTTACACTATTGTGCTTTTAAAACTACTTGGGATTGGGTGATTTTAATTCTTACCTTCTACACCGCCATTATGGTTCCTTACAACGTTTCCTTCAAAACGAAGCAGAACAACATAGCCTGGCTGGTGCTGGACAGTGTGGTGGACGTTATTTTTCTGGTTGACATTGTTTTAAATTTTCACACGACCTTTGTGGGACCTGGTGGAGAGGTCATTTCTGACCCCAAGCTGATAAGGATGAACTATCTGAAAACTTGGTTTGTGATCGATCTGTTGTCTTGTTTACCTTATGACATCATCAATGCCTTTGAAAATGTGGATGAGGTAAGTTTCCTTTTTTTCCTGAGTACTGTGGATCATATGTTTTGAGAAAATTAAGATAAAAGGAGTGTATAGATAATCCAAACTTCTTTTTAGCCACCACTTTCAGCCTTCACCCTCCTTGCCGTAAATTATAATATTCAATGACTTTAATTTTCATCTGCTGCTTTTTCTTGATTTCTGATTGACAATACCAATTACTAGGACAGTGGTTGTGGTTTGAAGTTGTGGTTTGAAGAAGTGGAGGTTGTGGTTGGAGGAGGTGGAACAAAAGCAAAGCAGCAGCATTTGAGGGTCAAATACAGTTATGAATTAGGTAATTGATTAAAAGAGATGAAATAGATGTATTTTCTTTGGAAAACGGTAGCATTCTACGCACCCATAGATCTTTTGACTCCTCCTCTCCAGTTATATATGGTAGCAGTGCTTGAGGTAACATTAAAAAAAAACTTTTATGGAAAATCCTCAAATTTTTGCCTTGGGTTTCTTCTTTATAGGCTTTGTTTTAAATGTTGTCTAAGTACATTTGTGGTTAGAGACGATATTGGATGACTTCTGATGTCTGGTCTAGTTCAAGGTTCTGTTCATTCAGTATTACCTGCACAACTAGAAATACTCAAAATGTGGGGGCACCTGGGTGGCTCAGTTGGTTGGGCGGATGACTCTTGGTTCCAGCTCAGGTTGTGATCTCAGGGTCCTGGGATTGAGCCCTGCATCAGGCTCTGCACTCAGCGGGGAGTCTGCTTGAGGATTCTTTATCTCCCTCTGCTCCTCCCCCTGCTCGCACGCACTTTCTCTCTCTAAAATAAATCAATCTTAAAAGAATACTAAAAATGTGTAATATCTTTAAAAAAAAAGATTTTATTCATTTATTTGTCAGAGAGAGAGAACGTGAGCACGCACAAGCAGGGGGAGAAGCAGGGTCCTTGCTGAGCAAGGAGCCTGATGTGGGACTCGATCCCAGGACCTTGGAATCATGATCTGAGCTGAAGGCAGACGCTTAACTGACTGAGCCACCCAGGCATCCCTAAAAATGTGTAATATCTTAAAAGACCACTTCATCCAGAGCTTCCTAGCTTTTAACTTAATAGTGGATGATTTCCAACTTGCTACAGCAAGCTAATAGGATGCAACCAATAATCTCAACTAATGTAAAAATGAGTCAATATAGAATGCATCTATTATTAAAATGTGTTCATAATGATAATATTACAAACTTAATTTCCTTGAAGATTCTACTCTGTCCTTGTAAACTGCTCAGATGGAAAATTCTCTACTATATTGTTGTTGTTACTCTATGTATGTTGGGAGGTATCTAGAAAACTATTCAGTGACTTTTTCCCATAAAATTTCTACACTCAATTAACTTTAATAATATTAAAAAAAACTATTTCCCTGAAAGTTAAGTGTAGATATTGTGTTTTGATGCTGTACACATTACTTTAAAAATTACAGAAAAAAGAGGAATTACAGTAAATTGTTTCCTAATTTTAGATTCCATTTACACAAGCTTTTAAAAATACATTTATTTCTTTCCTATTTACCCTCTGGAAGGGGTTGAAAGGAATTCATTTTGAAAATGTGAAATATGATAAAGAGATGATAAGCAGTAATTATATTTCATTTACTATATGAATTAATATATTAAGATCAATATATTAAGAAATCAGTTATTTAGAACATGGGCATAGAGATTTTAATAAAAATAATCAAAAGATTGTCTCAGCTCATAGAAAATACATTAAATATGTTACAAAATAATAAATGCATTTAACATAATATATAAATATATCAAGAGATCCTCAGCCTCATGCATATTAAATAAAATGCAAAGTAAAACTACAAACGACACCGACATACCATTTTCACTTATCACACTGTTGTAATAAAAACTTTGGCACACTAGGTTGGTGAGTATGGTAGCTGGGAAGGTGCACTGCTTAGATCATCCTTCAGGAAACCTGCTGTCTGGAGCACAATTCATAGCTTCCCGGAACCTGCTCTTGGTTTGGGAAAGCCAGTTGTTAGCAACTTTTTCAAACTCAGCATTCATTCAGTGAGTCATCACACTGTCACACTAGTAGCTTGAAACTGGCCACAGTGGGAGTATTTACATTCAGAAAGCCTAAAATGCTATAAATAGAGGCCTTTTTTTTTTTTTTTTGACGGACATCTGCTGCATTTTCTGATCTGCGGTTCACACACTGACGCCCTATTTTCTCAAGGCTACTTTTAATCAATAATCAAGAATGGTGGCAATATTATAATTTAGTCTAGTCTTACTCAATGCAGAACTCCTCTATTGAGCAACTTTTTGCTCTGGGGCTCCCCATTTACCTGTACTGTGATCTGAGGCTATTCTACCCAATACCTCTTCACACGTGTCAGGCCTGCATTTTGGTCTGAAGGCTCCTCCTTCCCCCTTTTATCTTTCCCAGACCTTTATCTCTTGCACCTCTAACCCTGACTTGGCAGCACTCTGTAGGGAACCTGAACGGATAAAGTGATGCTACGGGCACTCTCATACATCGCTCCAGGGAGTATAAGTTGGTAAAACTTCTATGAAGAATGATGGACAATATCTCATTTTGAAAAAAAAAAAAAAAGAAAAGACCCTAGAGGCAACCACTTTCAAATTGTTTAGGAGATTCTTTTATTATTTGCTTCCATGTCAGCAAACAAGATTATGTACCTACCTCTTGTTTTTCAGTTTTAGGTCTTGTCTTTGACTTCTCAATATGGCATTTGAGGTTGTAGCTCTTACTACGTCCACCCACTCTTCCCATCACCTCATTCTCACAATACAGGTGTATCATCCTCTTGGGTCAATAAATATTAGGTGTTTACGTCATTATGACTACAAATACACTATTTATGGTTTAACCTTAAACATGCTGTGATTGTTTTTCTGCACTCTCCACTTTCCTGAGAGTTGATAAATAGTTGTATTTATTGTTTGCTTAGTTTTTTGTACTTACCACTAATTCAGACACTAAGCTCTCTGCCAATTGTCTACATCTTCTCTCATTACATTGATATGAGCAATATTCGATCAACATCATTTTCTTAAACAAATCTCTCTTTACTCCCCCCTCCCACATGGTTGACTTTGGCTAAATATTCTAGGCTAGAGATAATTAGGATTTCTGACCCTTTACATGTGACCTGTGCTCTTTTTGGAAGTTTGGTATATCCTCTGTCCCGGAGTTCTGAAACTTTCTGATGACATGCCTTAGTGTGGGTCCGTTTTCATCAATTTGGCTGGGCATTGATGGTGGCCCTTTTCAATCTGGAAAAGTGCGTCTTATGTCAATTTCTTTTCCTATGATGATTATCTCCATCCTTCTCCACTTTTTTCTTGCTGGAGCTCCTTTTATTTGGATATTGTACCTTTTGGACTAATATTCTAATTTTCTTTTTCTCTTCTCTCCTATTTTCCAGCGCTTTCTATTTTTGCTATCCCATCTGGGAGATTTCCTCAACATTATTTTCTCACTTTCTCTGTCCCTAATGATTGTTTTTGTTTAAGGTCTATTTGGCTTGATACTAGTAGAGCTAAATTAGCTTTCATATAGTATTTGGTATATATATTTCTATATTTAAAATTTTTTATTATAGATTATTATACTCTAGCTGTATCTTCTATAGATAGTGTATAGATTCTGAGAGTCTAACTGACAAGCTTAATCTATGTATATTTATCGAGATTAATTACATTTTGATTTACGTAGAGCATATTCTTTTCCACTTTCAAATGCTTTTCCCTATGTTTTTATTTCCTTTTTCTTTTTTTCTTTCGTCTTTTGGATTGATTTTTTTCTCTCATCTATATCCAACTTTCTGGAACATACTTCAGGGAAACCTTCCTACATTATGTTAAAACAAATTTAACTGAGTAAATTTTAAAGATCACGTTGGCTTTATTCAATGATTCATGAGTTGGGTAGCATCCCATCTAGCAAATAGAAAGGAGCTCTGAGGAGCTGTACAAAATAGAAGACTTTTATAGGCAGAAGGGGGCAAGACAAGGACATTATTAGCAAAGAGTAGGTTATTTCAGGCAAGGTCGCTTTCCTTTAGGGGAAGGTAAGGGGTCTGTCAGGCAGGTTATCTCACTGGTGTTGACCGGGTAATTCCAGATGGACTGGTTAAGATTACATTCTTGGGAGAGGCTGAAACTGCAATTAAGTTGGTGTTAAGTCTTGGTATGGTGACATGGGCTTAGCACAAGTGACTCCATTTTGGGCCTTTTGTCTTTTTAAAAGTGATTATTTCCAAACAACTGTAATGAGTATCTTCATCGTATTTCATCTTCATTTATGTACACAAGTGCACATTAATGTAATTAAAGTTATTTTTCTTTTGTTGCTTTGTGTGTGCTCATGAGCACTGTACCATTTGTTGTGTGATCTGGGGTCTTATGCCTTCCCTAGGATGTGTTTGTTGTGAGCTTTTGGGACGGTTACTCTGGCTCTCAGTTTCTGTGGCTATAAGAAAAGGAAAGGAATACCTAATTACTTCACCACAGGGTGGTTGAAAGAACAAATGGGAATAGAGATATGAATGAATTTTGCTTGCAGAATTTTGCATATCTGAGGGGATATTATGATTTCATTTGTGTATGTTTGTTTCCTCAGCTTGATTATAAGCCTTGTGATGGTGAAGAATGTGGCCCCTCTCCTTGATAATCCTTTATTACTCTTAGTGCATATCAATGGCTCACTGACCTGAAGCAATGAAGTGTTAGCAAGGTCTTAGTAAATTGTACAATGGCATAAAATTTAAGAATGATGAAGTGAGCTGGTGGTGGCTTGGGAATAGGAGAGTATGAATCTGAAAATAGCAATTTAATCCTTTAACGTGATGCGGGTGCAGGACTTAATAACTCTTTATTTTCATGATTGTCTCAGTTGATATGCTCTCTGAATGTAATTTGATTTACTAGGAATTCACGAACTGGATATGTGATTCTGTAAGAGAGCTGTGAGGCACAGAAGGCAGCATGCATTAGAGGAAAGTGTTCTGTTTGAGAAGTAATGCAGATTTCCTAGGAACCATAGCACAGGGTAAAAATGTTGTCACTAGAAATCCAAGGAATAGAATCAAACTGTTTTGAAGGCACATTTGAAGGCGGTTCTGGGTGGTCCTCAGAACCTGATTTCTGGGAGGCTGGGGGGAACTGGGAACTGAATTACAGGGCATCAGAGAACGATATGGCAGCTGAAGATAATGCACCATTTGGTAGTGTAAGTGAACTTAGGAAATATGATACACAGGATAGAGAGTGGTATTAGTAAGTGGTAAACATGATAAACTATGTCATGACAAATTGAAATGGGGGAAAAGATCACTTATGCATCGTTTTAAGGGGCAAAATGAATGGGACAGCTATTGTTAAGTGGAAATATATAAATATTTTTAATTTTTTGAAAATCTTATGGAAAATGATTTCTAAATTATTTTTTTTTTGCAGATTATGCTTGTGAAGCTGGCACATGACTTATTGTGTTTGAACATAATTGTTTACATTGCATATTCTTGTTTCTTATCTAGCCATCAAATCAAGAATTGGAAATTAAAGAAACAAATGCTTGTAGATTTTGGTGACTTTTTCAGCCTCTGATCTCTTTTTCTCCCTTCTGTTCAACCTCAGACCCTCTAGCAAATATAGCATGTTAGAAATTGCTATTTAATACAATTTGGTTGCCATTACTTTTTCATTAAAGCCTGCAGATAATTTAAAATAATGTCTGAGTGGTACAGGTAGGGATTATTTAATATTTCTTTTTCTTAGTTTTCCTAAATTTAATCTAATTAAATCCATAGAAACCCTGTCTAGTCCACCTTGAAATTGATTGGTTTTTCTTATCAGTGTGTTTGCACAGATGATAATAACACTTTATTTTTAAGACCAATTTTAAATTCACAGCAAAACTGAGAGGACGGTACAGAGATTTTCCATAAAGAGATTGCCAACTCCCACCCTCCCATCCCAGCCTCTCTCATTACCAACATCCCCCACCATAGTGGTACGTTTATTACAATTGATGAACCTACATTAACACACTATGTTCTGTGGGTCAGGACAAGTATATATTGACATGTATCCACCATTACAGTATTATACAGAATACTTCCACTGCCTAAAAAAATCCTCTGTGCTCTGCCTATTTATTCCTTCCTCCCCCCCTAACCCTTGGCAATCACTGATCCTTGTACTGTCTATATAGTTTTGCATTTTCCAGAATGTCATATGGTTGGAATCATACAGTATGTAGCCTTTTCAGATTGGCTTCTTTCATGTTTTCATATGCATTTAAGGTTCCTCCATGTCTTTTTGTGGCTCATGGCTCACTTCTTTTTTGGAGCTCAATAGTATTATAGATTGTCTGGATTTACCAGTTTATTTTTCTACTGAAGGAGATCTTTGTTGCTTCCAAGTTTTGGCAATTACAGATAAAGCTGCTGTAAAATTTGTGTGTAGGTTTTTGTGTAGGAGTAAGTTATCAACTCATTTGAGTTGTTTCCAAGAAACACAATTGCTGGATCATATGGGAAGATTATGTTCAATTTTGTAAGAAATTGCTGAGCTATCTTCCAAAGCTGCTGTACCATTTTGCATTTTCATCAGCGATGAATGAGTTCCTGTTGATCCGCATCATTACCAGCATTTGGTGGTGTCAGGGTTTCGGATTTTGATCATCCTAATAGATGTGTAGTGGTATCTCCTTGTTTTAATTTGCAATTCCCTAATGACATAAGATGGTGGACAGCTTTTCATGTGCTCATTTTCCATCAATATTTCCTTTGGTCAGGTGTCTGTTCAGATCTTTTGCTCATTTTTAAATCCAGTTCTTAATTTTCTCCTCGTTGAATTTTGAGAGTTCTTTGTATATTTTATGTAATGGTCCTTTATAAGATATGTCTTTTACAACTATTTCTCTCAGTCTGTGGCTTGTCTTCTCATTCTCTTGATAGTATCTTTCACAGAGCAGAGTTTTTAATATTACTGAAGTTCATTTTAGTATTTAGTTCTTTTGTGGATCATGCCTTTGGTGTATCTAAACAGTTATCACCAAAACCCAGGTGACTTAGATTTTCTTCCATATTATCTTCTAGAAGTTTTAGTTTTGTGTTTTAAATTTAGGTCTATTAACATTTTGAGTTAATTTTATGAAGGGTTTAATGCCTCATTTGGATGTCCAGTTGTAACATTTGTTGAAAAGACTATCTCTGCTCCATTGTATTGCCTTCCTCCCTTGTTAAGGATCAATTGACTATATTTATGTGGGTCTGTTTCTGGGCTCTCTGTTTTGTCCCATGGATCTATTTGTCTCTACTTTCACCACACTGTCTTGATTACTGTAGACTTAAAGCAGATGTTGAGGTTGGGAAGTATCTGCCCTCCAACTTTGTTCTACTTCTTCAATATTGTGTTGGCTATTCTGCACAATTTTTTCACTACGTATAAACTTTAGAATCAGTTTATTGAGATCCACAAAATAACTTGTTGGGATTTTGATCGGGATTGTGTTTTAACTATAGATCAAGTTGAGAAGAGTTGACACCTTTTTTTTTTTTTTAAAGATTTATTTAGTTATTTTAGAGAGAGAGAGAGAAAGTGTTGGGGGGAGAGGTGAGAAAGAGGGAAAGAGAAAATCTTTTTTATTGTTTTATTTTTTAAATTTGCCTATTTTTATTTAAATTTAATTAACATATATTATTGGTTTCAGAAATAGAGGTCAGTGATTCATCAGTCTTACATAATACCCTGTGCTCATTACATCACATGCCCTCTTTAATGTCCATCACCCAGTTACTCCATCCCCCCGCTCCTCTCCCCTCCAGCAACCCTCAGTTTGTTTCCTTTGCTTAAGAGTCTCTTACAGTTTGTCTTCCTCTCTGATTTCGTCTTGTTTTATTTTTTTCCTTGGAAAGAGAGAATCTTAAGCAGGCTCCCTACTGAACATGGAGCCCAATGTGGGGCTCAATCTCATGATCCTGAGATCATGACCTGAACCAAAATCAAGAGTTAGGCGCTTAACTGACTAAGCCACCCAGGCACCCTGAGAACAGACATCTTGACCATATCAAGTATTCCTCTTCATGAATATGGGATATCACTCCATTTACTTAGTTCTTCTTTGATTTCTTTCATCAGAATTTTGTGGTTTTCCTGACATACATCTTGTATTTATGTGATTATAATGTTAGCTGTAGGTTTTTTGTAGATGTTCTTTATCAAGTTGAGGAAGTTCCTCTTTCCAGTTTTCTGGGAGTTTTTATCATGAATGACAATTATATTTTATTAAATGCTTTTTCTGCATCTATTGATATAATCATGTGATTTTTGTTCTTCAGTCTGTGGTGTTATGGATTACCTTAATTGATCTTTGAATGTTAAACCAGTCACGCATACTTAGGAAAAATCTTACTTGGCCATATTGTATAATTATTTTTATATATTGTTGGATATATTGGATATATTATATATTTGCAATATTTTGTTGAGGATTTTTGTATCTATGTTCATAAGAAATATTGGCCTGTAATTTTCTTTTCTCATAATGTCTTTGATTTTGGTAGTAAGGTAATTCTGGATTCCAAAAGATGAGTTAGAAAGTATGATATCTACTTCCACCTCTGGAAAAAATGATAGAAAATTGATATATTTCTTCCTGAAATATTTGGTAGAATTCACCCATGAACTCATCTGGGCCTGGTGCTATTTTGGAAGGTTATTACTGAATTGATTTGTTTAATAGATATAGTTCTCTTCGAATAGCCTATTTTTTCTTGTGTGAGTTTGGGCAGATTACATCTTTCAAGGAATTGGTCCATTTCTTCTAGAGTTATTCATAGTATTCTATTACTATTTTTTAAAAAAGATTTATTTATTTACTTGAGAGAGAGAGAGAGGGAGAGAGAGAGGAGGGTAGAGGGAGAGGGAAAGAAATCCTCAAGACTCCCTGCTGAGTGCAAAGCCTAGAGCCCAATGTGGGGCTCCATCCTAGGACCCTGAGATCATGACCTGAGCCTAAAGCAAGAGCTGGCTTCTTAACTGACTGAGCCACCAAGGTGCCCCTCTATTACTATTATTGTTACTATTCTCTTAATGTCTGTGTAGTGATGTTCTCTCTTTTATTTCTCATATTAGTAATTTGTGTCTTCTCTTTTTTTTTTCTTAATAAGTGTGGCTAGAATGTTAATAATTTTATGTCTTTTCAAAGAACAAGCTTTTGGTTCTATTGATTTTTTTCTATGATTTTTTATTTTTAATTTCATTGATTTTTTTTGTTCTAATTTTCATATGTCTTTTCTTCTTGCTTACTTTGTACTTAATTTTCTCTTCTTTTTTCAGTTTGCTAAGGTGGAAGTTTAGATTATTGATTTTAGATCTTTCTTCTGCAATATTGGCATTCAAAGCTATAAATTTCCCTCTAAGCACTACTTTTACTCATCCCACAAATTTTGATACACTGTATTTTCATTTTTATTTAGCTCAAAAACTTTAAAAATTTTTCTTGAGATTTCTTATTTGGCCCATTTTTTATTTAGAAGTACGTTGTTTAGTCTCCAAGTATTTTGAGATTTTCCAACTATCTCTCTGGTTTTGATTTCTAGCTTAATTCCATTGTGATCTAAAAGCAAACACTCTATGATCCCTGCTCTTTTAAATTTATTAAGGTGTGTATTGTAGCCCAGATGTGTTCTATCTTGGTAATGTTTTATGTGATTTTGAGAAGAATGTGTTTTCTTTGCTGTTTTTATATAAAATAGTTGATCAATGTCAATTATGTCCAGTTGATTCATGGTGCTGTTGAGTTCTACTATGTCCTTACTGATTTTCTGTCTGCTAGATCTGACCATTTCTGATAGAGAGGCATTGAAGTCTTCAACTATGATAGTGGATTTATCTATTTCTCCTAGTAGTTCTACAAGCTTTTTCCTCACATATTTTGATGTTTTTGTTGGGTGCATATACATTAAGGCTATTACCTTTTGGAGAATTGACCATTTTGTCATTATGCAGTGCCCCTCTTTATCCTGATAACTTTCCTCACTCTGAAGAGCATGAGACTTTAACTGTGATGAAATCTTCATATATTGTCTTTGGGGTGATTCTACCTTCTATTCAGACATAGGTTTTTTAGTGCCTGCTTTAAAAAACTTTAGCCACAGTTTTGAGTCCTTATATGCCTCCCAGTTCTTCTCTGCTTGAGAAAGCCCCTTACCAATGTTAGTGATTCTAGTAACAATAAAAAACCATTTATATTTTTACTGGGGATTAGATTGGTGGTTTACCCACACTTGACTTTCACCTATACACTCAGAGGAAAGTGTATGGATGGCTGCCCTATTTAGCATCCTTTAATTCTTCTTCAAGCCAAAAATAAGGATTGGGTAAAGTTTAAGGATCATGATACAATATTTCAGGATTGGTGGATACAGCAAGGTGAGGATTTTGAGGCAAAAAATTCAAAGAATCTTAGGGCATAACCTGTTTGTTTATGCTCTGCTGAAGAGTTAATGGGTCTTTGGGAAGTTCCTATGATGAAAAATCAAAACATTTGCCTGGGCAGAAGAGTCCTGGAAAAATTGTCATCCTAAGGAAGACAGACGTCTAGCACAAAATCATGTTAACATAAACAGTAAGGTATGGTTTCAGTTCTGAGTGTTCAGGCTGAGTGTGGGGTTGCACAGTGTCAGTTCTCTGGTCTTTAAGTCAAGATGGTCCTAATACCTGCCAATTGAATCTCATTTGCTTACTTTTGAGTTGTCCCTTTGGGAGAAGGGCACAACTAACATAGCTCTTGCAGAAGAGGGTGCCTTCTGCTGCCTTACTGATAACCAGGGATTTCTGCCCTGTATCCTTCTGAGTCTTCCTAGAACAGTTTATGGCAGTCTTGTGAGTCTGAATGTTTACTTGGTCAGCATTGCAGGTACAAATATGGACTTTACAATCAAATGCCTGGTGTGCATTTCTCTAGAAGATGCCAGTTTTTGCTGTGATTTGTTAGTGCTGCTTAGGTCATTGTGTCAGTCAAAATCAACCACCTTCAGTTACATTCATATTTATACATAAGCTTATACTGAGATATGAATGGCCATACTCAGATGTTTTTGTGTGAGCTTTTGCAGATGTTGTAATTGTTTTGGTCATAGTGAGTAAAGAGGCCTAGATGATAGGAGATTGTGCGACAGTTATTTTGTGATAATTACAAATCGTTAGACTAGCAGAATTTTTAACTCAAATATGGTCATGCTAGAATTTTAGAGCCATTTGAGCTGCTTGTGTTCAAGATTAAACAAAAGTTTAATAGTAGCACATATATTTAACAACAGCTTCACCTTTATTGGCAAAGAAAGTAATCATATTTAGGGAATAAAATTTCCACATGCAGAAACCTGTCAGTATGTGTAATAAAGTTATGTCACCAGGACTGATAATTTCTTTTCTTTAGTGTGATTAATAAGCCATGTACTTAGATTGACTTTTGAGATGTGTTAGTACATTCAGAAGCAGAAAGGAATAGCTCAAGAGGGATTTATTTTTTTCTCAAAGTCACCCTTTAAATGCAAAAAAAAAAAAAAAAAGGCCTTATGTGACTTCATTCATCCATTCAATCAACAGGTCTATATCGAGCTACTTCTTTATTGTAAATATTGGGAATCTCAGCAGTGAACAAGCACACAAATCCTCTTACCTTCATGGAACTGTCAAAGAGAAATTGCACTGAACACTTGTTAAAAATGGGAAGAAAGACTTTGTTCAAGACTGCTGCAATAGGGGAGGGAGATGAACTTAACTCTGCTGAAACAGAAGGCGAAGAAGTTAGTCAATGTGATTAAACCATCTGTGTTTGCTAATTGGTGTCATCAAAGTTAGGCTTCTACTCTCCCACAGACACTGAGAGATAGGGTTGCTATTTTTTTAAAATTATGTTTCAAAGGGATGGCTCCCAAGTCCTTGAAAAAATATTCCTGACTTGTACAACTGACAAGAGTCTGGGAGAAGATTTATATCTCAAAGGGGCAGAGAAAGAATTTATAATTGAAAGCTTTCTAAAGTAAATGTTCTAAGAAAAGAGAGGTCAGGGGCCTAGAGTCAAGGAAAATGCCCGTCTAAAGTTTAACCAAGGTGCGTTAAGGCTGTCTGGGTCAGAATTTTTATTCTGGTGGGGAAAAACAGACAGTAAACATATTTGGAAAACTTATGCGTTAAGGCTGTCTGGGTCAGAATTTTTATTCTGGTGGGGAAAAACAGACAGTAAACATATTTGGAAAACTTAACAAGTATATATAAAATTTCAGATAATGATATGCTCTCTACATAGAAATAATACAGGGCACTAAGATATAGGTAATGACTGGGATGATCAGGAGTTGAGCCATGTAGGAAAGCATGTACTGGGCTAAATGTAGCTGTTAGGTTTAGATTTGTTGTTGTTCTTGTTGCAAAGAGACACGCAAGTAACCTGAAGTGATGGGAGATATGATATAAAGACAGGCATTTTTCAGAATGTTGGAAAAGAAACAGTGGGACCTTAGGAAGTAGTGTATGGTCCTGGACCATGAGAGCCATGGAAACTTTGGCCCAAGGCACAGCCAAGTTATGATACTAGGGGAGTAAGCCTGGAAGTGAGTGCTTGGCAGATGAGTCAGGGAGGGAGGAAAAAGCTTACAAAAAGGGAGCTACTCTTTGACCACCTTCTTTGCATGTCTCACAGCCTTGCTTTGAGATTGCTTCATCTTTTTATTATAGCCTTGGCAATCATATTGTCACATATCACCATTACAATTGTTGGAAAAGGGCCACTTTTAGAAAACGATTTTGGAGGACATGACTGTTTGCTCTGCTCTTCTATTTTTCCAGAATTTGTATATCTCAGTATTCCACTGTGAGTATGATTCACTTAGTCCTGTTGATATCCTTTCCTGTCTTTTCTTTACTGACGGAATTCTTACCTTCTCTTCTCCTTTTCCTTATCTCTTGGCTCTCATTCCTGAATTTTCTTAACTTTCACTAGCACATGGTCCATCATGGCCACTTCAGCCTTTCTCTGCTTCAACTCTCACTTTCCATTATTCCCTCAGCACTTCTTGGACCAGGATTTATACTGTAAAACAAGGGTCTTAATCTATTTGAGGGTGGGGATAGTTAAGGGAAGTCTTTGAAGTGATGACAGACATTTAAGCCCAGACCTGAAAGATAAGTAGGAGTTAACCAGTCAAAAGGGATGATTGGTAGGTTCAGGAGAGTGTTTTAAACATCATGTTTAGAAACCCCAAGATGAGAGAATATTACATTTTTGAAGAAAAGAATGAAGTTTTCTATGACTGGAGTATAGAGGACAGAGGACATAGATGGACAAGGTGGGAGTGTAGAGGTTAGGCAGGTTGCATTAAGGCATTTGGATTATTGTAAAGGCAACAACAAGTTATTGAAGGATTTAAAGGATCTCCCAACTTAGTTTGCTTGTACATGTATAATAATGTTCGAAAAAAAATTGAAGCTTCAGGCAATATACCTCTTTTTAGGGTATGTATTTGGTCATGCTTTGTATTTACTGTGGCCCAATGGATAGTAAAGAGAAAGTCTTTTCCATAATAAGAAGCACTTAAAAAGTACATTATAGATATTACTAAAAATAGATGTCTGCTCTTTGTCTGACTATTCATCTATCTATCTATCATCTATCTATCTATCTATCTATCTATCTATCTATCTATCTATCTATATCTATCCCACTGTATTCTGATAAGAATATAAATTGGCTAAAACAGGTGGTATGTATAAATTATCCAAATTGAGATCCTTCTCTAAAGCATGTTAATTAATGCATGGAGTAATTAGGATTATTTTCCCATGGGTGTCTTGGAAGAAGGAGTTGGAGATGGGAATTTTGAACAGGAAGGAGACAATGGAATTTGTTATCTGAGTTAGAGGTTCAGATAACAAATGTACTTCGTAATTATCTTTCAGTCTTTAAATTGCGTTCTGCAAAAGAAAATGGAAATGCACTGTGTAGTCATTCATGTACATAATCTATCTAGAGTAAGAACCCAATGCTTATGAAATGGAACTATTGCTTTGTGGTTTTTTTTCCAGTTGCCTGATATGGTGCTATCCATGAAGATGAAATAACCATTAATTATTAATTATAATATCAGTGGTGGAGGAGTCAGAAATTATTATGAAAGATTTACGTATTGGTTAGTTTATTCTTTAAATAACATATTCATTCTTTCAGTAAATATTTGGTGCTTACTACATGCAAGGGAGTGCTAAAGAACATGCAAGGAATAAAAGGATGAACAAAACATGTACAGTCACAAACAGACAATGTCATGAAGAGAATGTACATGGTCCATTGAGATTGTATAATGAAATGACCTGACCTAGCCTGGAGAGGAAAGTTTCCCTGAAGAAGCAATGATTGAGCGAAGATCTGAAGTATGAATAGATCTAGTTAAACGAAGGACAGAGGGCATGAAAGATTAGCAAGTGCATAGGCCCTGTGTTAGAGGGAGCAAGGCATATCCAAAAACTGGAAGTTGAATGGAGAGTGAGCTTAAGAGTGTTGAAGGATGAGGTTAGGGTGCTAGGCAGGGGACATACCACGCACGTCTGTGTAAACCAAAACAGATTTTAGAACGATGGGAAGCCATCATATGATTTTAAACTGGGAATGATTTTGAAAGGTAACTCATACAGTGTTCAGAGCAGATTGATTCGGGTCAAATAAATGACTTGAAACTTATTAAGAAACATCTGTAGATCCAGGAGACAGATGGCTACTAGCAGGGTCTTAGGTGGTGACAGTGGAGATGGAGAGAAATGGATAAATCTAAGAGATATTTAGGAGCCAAAATTAATAGGATTTTAAGATAGATTGAGTGTTGGAGATGTCGGAGAGAGGGGTGACAGGAATACTTCTTGCTTTCTGATTTGCTTAATCAAATGGCTAATGCCGACATTTGCTTAGATATTAAAAGAGGACAAGGGACATGCTCTGGAATGGGAGGGTGGAGTTTCTTGCAAGTTTCTTGCAAAGTTCATTTATTTATTTATTTGAGAAGAATGTAGTTGAAGAGGGGAATGGTTGGGATTTTGAGCAGAGTAGAGAAAGTTTGAAAAATAGTGAGTGCATGAATTCATAAGAAAAGCAGTAAAACTACTAGGTAGTTGTGAGATGCCTTGAGATTAATGAGTTTATCATTATTAATGATAATGAGTTTATAGTGGAGCCAGTCTGCCCTATTATATGTTCAAGATTATGACTTTCTTTTTTTTTTTTTGATTTTTTAAATTTTATTTTAGAGAGAGAGCAAGCAGGGGAAGGGCAGAGGGGCAGAAGGAGAGCGAGAGAGAGTCTTAAGCAGGCTCCATTCCCAGCGTGGAGCCCCATGCAGGGCTTGAGCTCACGACCCTGAGATCATAACCTGAGCTGAAGTCAAGATCTGACGCTTAACCCACCGAGCCACCCAGCTGCCCCGACACATTATGATTTTATAAGGAGTTATTTTTTAAATAACTTTATTCTTAACTTTAATTTTATTTTTTAAATCATTTGTTTTTTCCCAGACCATAAGTTAGATGTGCCCATTATACTGAATTTGGAAATACTGTAAAGCATACAAGGAAAAATTAAAAATCACCAGTAACCCCATTGTCCAGAGTTATCACTCTTATTATTATAAATTAACTTAGAACAAATATTAGTTAAGTGTATGGTTATGATTAATAGCCTATAAATGTAGTTTTGAGTTATTCTCCCCTATAAATTCACAAGGTGGCAATATGGTAGATGCTAGGAAGGATTATTACTTTCTTGACAGTTAACACAGGCATGAAGAAAGCTGATAATTGAGCTAGGATTCGGATTTTGATAGAAGTTATAATGAAGAGCAAGAGATGTTAAGGAATTCCGGGTGCGTAGTGTTACTGCCATTCTGGGGCCACATAAAGAAGAGAGTGGAGAATGGAGAGAGTTAATAGATTGAGAAAAAGTAGATCTGTTGGTGGACTGGAGTTTCAATAAGGTTGAACTACTATTGCAGTTGTAATTAGACCAGTTAGCTCAACAGAGAAAAGGAAATGGTCAGATAGCAGGGTGGTTGAGTTCAAGACCTGAGAGCTGGAAAAAAATTTAGGATTTGACAATTTCAGATTATGACCATGGGACTGGGTATCTGAGGAAAAGTAGAAAGATTATTGGAGAGGAATTGGTGAAGAAACTGTGAGGCCAAGGTGTTGGAAGTCTCATCTACATGGATAATAAAGTACCTAGGGGATGGAAAAATTTTAGGTGAGGTTGGATTTGAAAAATATTTAGGAAATATGTGAAGTAATAACTTTGAGTTCTCTATTTTCATGGAATTATCATTGGCACAAATCTATTCAAGGCAAAATAGTGACACATTTCCCAATATAAAAGGTAAATAATATGTAGCGTTTGTATATTAAGTTTTATTTTATCTACACATATCTTACCTATATTGGATAATCTTGTTAAAATGGGACCTTTGTATCTACTAGGGTTATATATTGCCCCCAGTGTTAAGTCATACCAAGTATGAAATTCTATGTACATAAACACATAACATATGTGTTTCCCCCCATTTGTATCAATTAGCTTTTCCCCCTGCGTAACAAACTACTCCAGAACTTTGTGGATAGTAACAACCACCATTTCTTTAACTCACAAGTCTTTGACTCCATTAGGTGGTTCTGCTAATTTGGGCTAGGTTTAACTTTTCTCAGCTCAGTTTACCCATGCATTTGTGGTAGATTGCTGGGTTGCTTGGTAGCTGACAGATCTGGGATGGCTCAGATGGTTGACTCAGAGGGCTGCTTCTCTGGTCTCTCATTCAAAAGCCTTGTAGGTCTTCACAGAGCCAGTAGTCTGGGTTCCAAGACTGTGAGTGGAGGTGCTATCCCTCTTGAGGTCTAGGCTTAGAACTGGCACAACGTCATTTTCACCACATGCTCTTAGCCAAAGCAAGTCGTCAGGCCAGCTCAGACTCAAGGGTTGGGGAAATCTTATCTCTTGAAGGTAGGAGTTGCAATGTCACATTGCCAAGGGGTGTGGATACAGGAAGGAGAATAACCACAGCTCTTTTTTTTTTTTCTCCCTTGCCAACAATGTACCACAACATCCTGTGTGTGGGAATGCAAGATGTAGGTGAAACACCATGCACTGGATGTTACAAAGCTGTATTTCTGCTCTGTCACTCCCACTTATTTGTCATGTATCCTTGGATAAGAAGATTCTTGGATCATCCCTTTTCTCTTTATAAAGAAAGAAGGGAGTAAAATAGGAAAAAATATTAACGGTGCCATTTGTCTACTATCATTAGTGATGATTCAATGAGAGCATTGATTTGTGCTTTAAACAGCTTTATCTTTGAAATACATTGTTTTTATGCTAATAACATCCCACATCTCTTTAATGTGGGAATTCATAAAAATATCAAGGAGCTAGAACTCAGAGATGTCTCCTCGATATTGTTTGTTGTGCTCCTGTGGCCTGAGGGGCTTCTCAAGTGAAGAAATTAGCTGGAAAGGTGGAAGGCTGATGACTGAAGGTTCTCCATTAGCCTTTCTGCGTTCTTTTTTACATTTTGTGTGTTTGATATTCTCTTCCACCTGTGGAACCCCACGGATTTGTGTGCTAAGAGCTCAGAGGTTGGGATAGAGGCAGAAAACCGCTGGATTTCAGAGGAGGGCACAGAAGGACCGGAAAGTGTAGAGTACAATGAAGCAGAAAGTGAATGAGCAGATAGAACTGGTAGAAAGTACAAAATCAAGAAGTTGTTATCAAAAAGGTGGTAGTTCAGAAGGAGGGCATTTTTTAAGTATTGGTCTTCAAAAGTGTCCAGTATTACTCTATGCGTGCAATTCAAATTTAAACAAAGAATTAAATACAGTTTGTGGCCCAATCTAAAGGTCTTGAGAGTGAGTCATAAATAAGGAAGGTCTCTTATCTAATACAATATTAAATATGACTCCTCCTCCTCAAAAAAGATCATGTGATTCAGAAGAAATCATTAATCTGAATAATGTACGGTGGTGAAATGTTAACAACACAGCAGTGACTGCTGGGTTTTCCAGAACATTTTTTTTTATGTTTAAATATAATATTCTTAAAGAAAATTACAATTTTAAGTGTGGAGCTCAAAGACTTTTCGCAAAGTGAACACACCTACTAATCACTAGTCATATTAAGAAACAGAATGTTGCCAGAACTCCACAATCCTCCTCATGCCCATCATAGTCACTGCTTCTTCCCTAACAAAGGGATCCACTATCTTGACTTCTCATTCCACAGAGGAGTTCCACCTGTTTTTACACTTTTTATACAAGATATCACATAGTACATAATCTTTTGTATCTGGTCTTTTTGCTCAACTTGATGCTTTTTAAATTCATTCTTGTTGTATATAGATAGTCAGTTCATGTTTACCTTTGGATAACATTCCTTTGAGTGAATGTGTGATTGTGTATTTATCTGTTACACTGGAGATGGACATTTACATTATTTCAAATTTTAAGTATTTCATCACATTTTTTTGGTCTTTTTTCCATTGGATATTCATTCCTGCTTTGTTCAAGATTAGTTATTATTTCATCACATTTTAAGAGCAAGTCATTTCACTTCGAGTTTTAGTTATAATGATTGCATTAAATTCCCTTTGATACAAAACAATGGAGAATAAGAAAGTTAAAACAACTTTCCAAATAAAGCAAACTTGCCTATTTGTATATTATTCATTTTGAATAACAGTTTCTGATTATGTAAGTAGTTGAAGGGAACATTCTGGACAGATTCAAAGCTGAAACTTTGGGGTCGTGTTTGGGAACAAACAGGAGTTTGGTTTGACCTGAGCACTATTGCTTTGCAAAGGCATGGTGGGAAATGACTTGGCAGTGCAGACGGGGGTGGGCCTGGGCACCTGGAAGGCCTGCGCTGGAGATTGTGGTTAATGTAATGTCTGTGATGAGTCTCTGGAGGATACTGTGTATTAGAAAGATGAATATTGCAGGGATCGTTGGGGGTAAGGACAGGAAGACTGCACAGCCATTGGTTGTTGTGGTAAACGCACTAAGAATCTGAAAGACTAGGTCTGAGTGATGCTTCCATTCATTCCAAGCTCTGTGACTTTGGACAAGTGATTTACTGTCTGAGCTTCTGTGTCCTCATATGAACAATGGAGATAGGAATCCTGCTGTCGTGGGAATGCAGTGAGTTGGTCCATGTTCGAGAGTTGCAGACTCCACAGAGTTCTGGGGCCTCCACATACCCCTGCAGTGGGCCACGGCTGTGGCTGGGTGGGGAGAAGAGGGTGGCAAGGTGTTTAATCTCCTTTATTCAGTCGTGTAGAAAATGGCCACATAGAAGCTAGTATTGCAGGTACTAATGTACTTAAATTACACATTATGCTCTAGGTATAATAGAGAGTTTCAGAGTGAGGTCAGATAGTGAGGTGGTTAGAAGCAGGGAGTCTGGAGCCAGACTGCCTGTATTTGAATCTCGGCCCCTCTCGCTAGCTGTGTGATACTTAACCTTTCTGGCTATGTTTTTTGTTTTTTATTTTAATTAAAAAATTTTTAAGATTTATTTATTTAGAGAGAGAGAGAAGGTGTGTGTGAGCACAGGAGTTGGGGGAGGGGCAGAGGGAGAGTGAGAATCCCAAGTGTACCCCCGCTGAGCATGGAGCCTGACCTGGGGGCTCTGTCTCATGACCCTGAGATCGTGACCTGAGCCGAAACCAAAAGTCAAGACGCTCAACTGACTGAGCCACCCAGGCACTCCTGGGCTATGTTTTAATAATGGTACCTACCACATTGGATTGTGTTGAAGATTAAATTAGTTAATGCATATAAGGCAGTTAGAACAGTAGCTGGCCTCTAGTAAGTGTTCAGTATTATTGTGACTTATTTGTCTTTTCTAAGTAGCAATGAATGATCTTGCTTTCTGGTTGGTTTATTGCACGGAAGTGTGTGGTACAGGCTTGATGAAATCTTTATTGTATCCTTCTATCCCTGTAGCTCCAACTAAGATTCAGGTTACCTGCATTAGGATTATGTAGAATGAGCTCAACCCTCATCAGGGCCCCATGTATTTGAACACAATTATAATGCCCTGCCCCAGTCTTCTTTTTTCTATTTCCTTCCATATTTCCTAATAGGGTATACTTTTGAGTTCTTCTTTTTGGCAGTCCTCTGCTGAATATATTTTATGCATCTCCTACACTTGTGGTCTGGTCATTAGAGAAATTAAGGAGAATTTCTTTTTCATACTTCATGCCATATCTTTATTAATGTAACTCAAAGTTACATTGCCTGTTTTGTTGTCTATATTTTACTGTTAAATCACATTACGTCTATTATTAATTATCCCTCCCTAAATTTACCCCATCCACGTTTGCTTGTGTTAAGTCTTTTCATATATTCATTGAATGTATCAACTGCTTAATATATTACCATAGACAAAGCTTTGTAATTGACACTAGATATATTCTTCAAGGGGTCTAGGGTTTCTTGGAATGTCATGCATGCAAGCTAGACTTGTAATAAAGTGTTATTGTGATACTTGTGATAGAAATGTGCAAAGAGTATATGATAACATAAAGGAAGAACACTTAACTCTCACAGTGGGGGAGAGGATGAAGGTATGTCAGTGAAGATGGTGGGGGATGGTGGAGATGTCGTGGAAATGCACATGGGGGAGAGAGTGTCATAAACTGTAATTAAGATGCTAGCCATCAAAGGAGTGAGAGGGACAAACCCTTTAAGAAGAAGGAGCAACTAGTAACGTGGTCCTATAGGTGTGAGATAACAGTAAAGATTGGAGTGGGACAGGAATAAATAGATATGATTTAAATATACACTAGACTGGTAGCCTATATAGTAGTGATCTCTGAATTAAAGGGAGTAGAAATAGAGCTAAGGTGGCTGATGGAGAGGTTTTTCCTGCCACACAAGTAAGTAAAAACATGAAGTCATGACCAAGACAAGGCCTTGGGAATAGGAAAGAAGGGAAATTTTTGAGAGATTTACTAAGTAGATGTATTTTAAGCACTTACTCATGTCCTTTGATAACACTTGATAACCAGCTGGATGTGGCAGGAGGCTCAGCCCCAGGTCTGAGGGATGGGGCAGGTAATGATGTCACTCACAAGAGGAGGAGATGGAGAACTCATTCCGGAGGAGCAAGGGATGCCCTTTGGGACCAATTACCTTTTGAACACCTGTGAGACATTTAAATGGAGATGTGTAGCAGGTATTTGGCTTCTGTATCAGTAAGTCAGGAGAAAGTTTCGTGCTAAGAAGTGGACTGGTGAATTCCATATATGGAAGTCAGTTGAATCACGCATATGCAGTAGATCAGCCAGGAGAGGGCTGAGGATAATCATGGTGAGAATCCTGAAACACCATAGAAGCATGGAGAGGGGTAGCCCTACATAATGATTTTGAAAGAGATGTCAGTTGGGGAGTTGGTAAAACCCAGGAGAAAGTGCTATCACTTTCACCTGTGGCAGAGTTTATATAATGCTTACCAAATATTTTGTAATGTTTAAGTGGTGTTGGACATGGCCATAGAAAATGGTGCTTTTTGATTAAGTGGGGACCTGAGCAGGTACCCTTCAGGGTGGACCACCTCCTTTTGAAGAGCTCTGCCTGTGTCAGAGATCAGGGGAACATGCCTTCCCACCATTTGAACCTAATTCTAGTAGGCCCTGATTCTTCGCATTCTGGTTGAAAGTTGTGACTGTTTTTTAGTTTGAATGAAGGTAAAGATTTCCTCTCTGTTGTTTTATTCTCTTTGTTTTTAGAGAAAGAAAATTCAGGTAGAAATGATTTTTTTGTGCAGTTATGGAGCCCACTGCAGGGCTCAACATGGGGCTTGACTTGGGGCGCGATCTCATGACCCTGAGATCATAACCTGAGCCGAAATTGAGAGTTGGACGCTGGACCAACTGAGTCACCTGGGTGCCCCTTCTGCGTAGTATTTTATTGGAAGTATCATAGTTCCTTTAAAATTTTAAGCTAACTAGAGAACATCGATAACCACGCAGTTTAGTCCTGTTTGAGTTTGTCACACATTTGGTCTATAGGTTTCTTTAGAGCAGAAGCAAGGCATATTTATTTTAATGCCCTGAAGGCCTAACTCAGCGGTTGGCCTGTAGAAGTGCTTAATAAATGCTTATTTTTGTCTTTGTTGTATGGTTCCATTTCTGAGAGCTTCTAAGTTCTTTTGAATCTTCTTACTTTTCAAGATCTCATGTCATTGAATTATGCCAGTTCATATCCTGAATTTTCATAATTCTACTTTTTTTTAACTGCCTAAAGTTCGATATCTATTTTTCCCCCTCAAGTGTTCAAGCAAAATGAGAATTAGTTTAAGGCTGCATTGATGCCACAGCAGTTGAGAGTAGGAATTGAAATAGAGTCAGGCCTAGGTACTGAGCTTGAGACAGAGAACTGTCAAAATGCTCCTGCTACTTTCATTTCCACAAGGTCTCTCGTTTCTACTTCTCTTTGTTTCTTTCGAATATTTATTTTGAAATATCTCAGTCATATGCTCCCATATGGAGTATAATATAACCAAATGCATTCTTTTTTTAAAAAGATTTTATTTGTCAGAGAGAGAGAGAGAGCACAAGCAGGGGGAGCGGTAGGCAAAGGGAGAAGCAGTCTCCCCGCTGAGCGACGAGCCCAAAGTGGGACTCGATCCCCAAATCCTGGGATCCTGACTTAAGCCGAAGGCATCTCAACCAAGTGCATTCTTTACCCTTTCACCTTAACTACCAAGAACCTTTTGATGCCAAAATTAGTAGCTTTCTAATGTCACACCTGTTCCACTACACCAACCAATTCCTCTATGTTGGTCAGAAGGAAGCTCAGAGTGAGTTATGCTAAACTCCTTGTCTCCCACCCAGGAGAAAGAATTAGCAATAACGGAGTCATAGACCTCATGAGATTTGGAGGTGATGGTCAGATGAGAGGCTTCCCGATCACAGCTCTATCTTCCCTCCCTGCATCAGGAATGAACTTATCCTGTTTCCCAACATGGCTTATTATATGCTTCCAAAAAAACCCCAAAAAACAAAACTGTGGGACTCGGTGTTTGAAGAAAGTGTACAGTGTATTTCCATTTGGATAATGCTGTATTTGGATTTTAAGCTTCTCCACAAAATAATGGATTATCTTGCTGCTGTTCCCTTACAGTATTCTTTTCTATGACTATTGCTAGAGGATGATAGGATTTTGTAGATTATGTACCCATTCCACATTCAACTCTTAACTTTTTCAGCCCTACAAATTTAGTGCTAATCGTGACTGTGACAGGAGGTAGGGGAAGCAACAATGGCACCTGCTTCTTCTCCCCACGTGCACATGGGTTTGCTTGCCAGTGAGATTGGGATTCCTTTCTCAGAAGTTTGGTGCTTGTGGTTATTATAAAGTGAGAAATAAAAATAAGTGTTTTTGAGTAGAGGATAAGTTTTATAGGGAGAAGTAATAAATGGTCTGATTTCATCATCCTATTTCTATACTCTATATATTGCATTTGAGCAATTTTCTCCTTTGGTTTTTCTCTGTGCTATTTATACTTCACTTATAAAGACTGATTGGATCCTCTTTAGCGAATGAAAAGTTGTCTTATTTAATAATTCAGAAATACCTTATTTCTTGGTGGGAAAGATCTTTTTAAAAAAAGTTTCTTTATTATTTCAGCATTTTTGTTGACTTAAAGTCAGAGCTATATCATGGGTATATTCTTAGTGTATAGATGGGCAGCCAAGTTCATGAAGGTAAACCATTGCATTGTTTCCCAGCCTTTTCTTTTCTGAAAGTATCATATCTTTTCTTTTCTTTAGGGAATCAGCAGTCTCTTCAGTTCTTTAAAAGTGGTGCGTCTCTTGCGACTGGGCCGTGTTGCTAGGAAATTGGACCATTACCTGGAGTATGGAGCAGCAGTCCTCGTGCTCCTGGTATGTGTGTTTGGACTAGTTGCCCACTGGCTGGCCTGCATATGGTACAGCATTGGGGACTATGAGGTCATCGATGAAGTGACGAACACCATCCAAATAGACAGTTGGCTTTACCAGCTGGCCTTGAGCATTGGGACTCCGTATCGATATAATACCAGTGCAGGGATATGGGAAGGAGGACCCAGCAAGGATTCTCTGTACGTGTCCTCTCTCTACTTTACCATGACAAGCCTTACAACCATAGGATTTGGAAACATAGCTCCTACCACAGATGTGGAGAAGATGTTTTCAGTGGCCATGATGATGGTTGGCTGTAAGTATCTTGTTTTTTCTTTTTTAATTAAAAAATTATTGTTGTTGGCAGTTTTCCAGACTCTAATCTCTAACAGGATTAAAATGAAACTACTTTGTCTTCAGAAAGGCGTTTAATCCATATTATTTGCATTAGTTTAATTTTTATTCAGCCTTAGAATATAAAAATGCAAAATAATGTATTTTACTTTTTAGAATGTATTAACACATGAAAAACAGTGTGGATAGAGTGATACAAAAATCAGGATGGGAACTCTTTGATTTAATTCTGTTCACAGCCTCCTATCTGGCAGAGTTTTTTCCAAGGGAGACCAGCATCTAGAAAGGCAGCATCTGGCACATCCCATAGGTTTTGTTGGCAGTGTATTAAATTCCGAAAAAGCAGGCAGGATATGATGGGAGACACATAGTTTAGAAACTAGTTAGTAATTGAATTCTTGACTAACATTGATCTCAGGATAGTTTTATGTTGGGTTTTACAATTAAGACTCATAAAAAAGTTTTGTAAATCTAGTCTTCAGTACAAACACTGTAGTTTGAATACATGCCCCTTTGAGAGAATGAAAGGATTCGTAAATACAAGCTTATTCGGCAATGACAAAAGTGTCCAGGCTTTAGCAGGCATACCTGAGTACTAAATGTCTGGATGGTGGTCCTGGGAGTAGAATGTTCTCTAAAGGAGTGAAAGACCGTACATTCTCCACTCAGACTGAGAATGGATTATGTCAGGAGATCAGAACATTAAGGAGATACATAACAAAGAAGCTGTTTTAAAAGAAGATTTTGAGAGAGACTTCATCATCACCTACCCCTTCAACTTGACTTAGAGGATTTATCCAAACCTAGTTCTGACCCCTAGAGTAACCTTAAGATCATCGCACTACAAGTATGATTAGTGTTATTAGCCCCTGTTAAGCCTTTGGGTCATGGTCGTTGGTTTGTGGTCTGAGCCATCCTTTCTGAGATTCCACATGGCAGAGGTTTACATTTTGACACTGATGGGAAAGATGTTAGGAGTCCAGGAGTGTTAGGCGGCCCATGAAAGGTCAATATCTTGGGTCAACATAAGGCAGTTTTCACGTTTTCAGAGTTAAGAGTTTTTGATAGCTATTGGAGCACCAATGTTGGCAGTTTCGCTTCCGTCTCTCTACACTCCTTCGTGCAGGGACAGAAACAAGAACACACAGGTTCTACTTGCTGTTTAGAGGTAAAGAGGGAGACTACGAATGCCAAGTGCTGTCTGCTTCAGAGGCTCTTAGGAGGAAATATGTTCCTGCATACAAAGAGATCCTGATGATTAAACTGTTGCCTACACACCCGAAGTGGTCAAATGTATTGGTACATTATAAGTTCAGAAGATGACATTTTGTCAGATGTGGTATTTATTACTATACTACTTTTAGTATGTATATAATGCATTTTGTCTTATACTTGAGCATAGTTAGATTTTAAAAATTATTTTGAAGCAATTATTGGTTCACTGGAAGTTACAAAGATAGTATAGAGAGGCCTTTGTACCCTTCACCTAGTTTCCTCCAGTAGTTGCATCCTATATAATCAGCTCAGCACAAGATCAACGTTGGCTCTAAGCAATATGTGTGTGTAGTTCCGTGTTGTTTTGTCATGTGTAGATTCCTGTAACTACCACTGAAATCAAGATACAGAATTGCTCCGTCACCACAAAACCCTTCCTTTTCTCATGTTACTCCTTTATAGTCATACCCACCCCTTCCGCCAAAGCACCCCTAAGCCTTCACAACTACTGTTTTGCTTTCCATCTATGTAGTGTTGTGTTTTTGAGAATGTTATGTACATGGAGTCATGAAAAATGTGACTTTTTGAAATTGGCTTTTTCCCATGCAGCATAACCCCTTGAAAGCCATCTAAGTTGTTGAGTGTATTGATAGTTTATTCCTTTTTATTGCTGAATAGTACTCATGGTTTGGATATACCACTGTTTAACTGTTCATCTATTGAAAGCCATTTCGATTGTTTCCAGTTTTTGCTATTACAAGGAAAGCTGCCATGAACATTTGTGTATGGTTTCTTTTGGACATAAGTTCTCAGTTCTCTGGGATAAATACCCAGAAAAGAGATTGTTGAGACACACAATAAATATATGTTTAGTTTTTAAAAGACATTGCCAAACTATTTTGCAGAGTGGATAGACTAGCATAGTTAGATTTTTCTTTCTTTTTTCTTAAGATTTTTAAACATTAGGATAATAGGAAAATAAAATTTATATAGAGTTGAAGGATACCACTATTCACTTTGTTTCTCCAGCCCTCAAACCTAGGAATCATCCTAGATTCCTGTTTTTTTCACTTATTACATCTATTCACAACAAGTCTTGTTGGCTTTACTTTAAGAATACATTTGATTATTTCTCTCCACTTCCATAGCTTACCACTCAAGACCAAGTCACCATCACTGGTCTGGACATTTACTGTAATCTCCTGTATGTTCCTTCTGATTTTACTCTTGCCCCACAGTCTCTACCCAGAAGTGATGGATGGAGCTAAAGAGTATTATGCTAAGTGAAATAAGTCAGTCAGAGGAAGTGAGAGTAGCCCTTTTAAAGTAAATAAGATCACACCATTCCTTTGCTTGAAGCCCTCCAATGTTTTCCATTGCACATAATATAAAATCTAGATTCCTAACCCTTCTGTCAAAGTCTTAATGGTCTAGCCATTGCCTACCTTGCACACTTCACTTTCTGCTGTTCCTGCCCTTGCGTATTCTATTCTATCCATGCTAGCCATCTTGCTGTCTGTGAACATATTAAGCTCAGTCTTGTCTCAGGATCTTTGTACTTGCTTCCCCACTGCTTATAACATCCCTCCTCTGATTTATGCCATGAATTCATGCACGTCTCCACTCAAATCGCCTCTTCAGAAGTTCCTCCCAATAATACCCTCTATAAAAAGAGAACACCCAAAGCCAACCACCCTTAATCCTTGCCTTTTAATATTTTGCTTCTGTACCTACCAAGACCTGAAAACACGTTTACTCCATTTTTCTTTTCCTTCAGAATGGAAGTTCTATGAAAGTAGTGCCTTTGTCTGTCTATTTTTGCTTCTGTATACCCAGCTTCTAAACAATTTTTAATGCTGTACTCAATCTTAATTTGTTGTATGAATGAGTGAAATTGAAGATGTCCTTGATGGTTATAATGAGAATCTCCTCTTCTTGAATCCACTCCAGTTAGGTCTCTGATTAGAATACATGTCAGGAAAATGCACACTCCGAGTTTTGGCTCTGATTCTTTTGTGAAAGCCCTGGGTTCACCTATGTCTGCCTCTGGGAATGTGTGGTTCCTATAGCTGGATTGCTCTCCAACCTAAGTCTCTAAGCCCCTGATGATAAGTTCTAAGAGACTTGTTAGTGAAAGCACCAACAACCTTGTCTCCCATTACTTTTTACTGTCTACCTTCTGAATACCTACACTGAAAATTTTCACATAGATTCAGTTGAGTTTTCAAAACTTCATTTCGTTCGTTTTGGTTCCATTCTTTCTCTACTTCATATAGAGCCAATTATATTGCTGTATCTAATGTCTTTGTCCTTCTTTTATCTTTATTTAGTTCTGATCTTGATTTCAAGATGAAGACCTGATCTTAAACTTGGTCCTTGTCTTTTCTGAGTTTCTGCTATTTTCTTTTAACACCTGAGCAATAGTTTTCTGCTTATAAACTAGTTTCTGACTTTTTTTGCCTGTTGACTTTGGTTTTCTTTTTATGCCTCAAGTCCAGTTTCTATTGCCAGGAGTGTTCCTGGGAGATGCCTTTTAATTTCCTTCTTAGTCTCTGGATCCTTAGTAATTTAATGGCATGTTTCCTTTGCAACAACCCAAAAAGCTGTTAGAAAACTGTCAAGACCCATGAAGTGTTACAGTAACTTTTTGTAATTCCAAAATTTATTAGACACACATGCTCAAAATATCAACCAAACGTGCCTATTGCAGCTGTTTGTAATCTCACTATCACTTTTCTCCCTACAATAACACCAAGGAAAACAAACAAAACAAACTACTACTGTTCCCAGAACCCAATATGTGTTATCAGCCATAGATGTAGCTACGGATTCAGCATGTATGCTACTGTTCCCAGAACCCAATATGTGTTATCAGCCATAGATGTAGCTACGGATTCAGCATGTATGTTTGTATGCCTATGTGTGTGTGTGTGTGTGTGTGTGTGTGTGTGTGTGTGTAAGGAGAGTAAAGGAAGAGGGAGATAGAAAACAGAAAACTTCATGTTTTGAGTTGTGCTAAGATTCTAGTCAATTTAGAATTGAGTGGTGTTTGAGAAGCACCACTTATAACCTTATAACACCGTAACTGAGAAAAATGTTTTATCAAGTTTGGTGGAGAAACCAATTGCCTATATTCTGTGGAGAAAAATAATCACTACTTGTAAAATGATAACCTCTTTTTCTGGAGAAAGTCATCTAAAGTTTTCATGCCTTCTAGCAAAATTGAGAGATTTTAATGGCAACAGTTCCAGTTCCTTGGTCCTTTCTGAGCCCTCTTCTTTCTTTAATGGCCTTTCCTCTCTGACCTCTAGGTCCTTTCACCCCTAATGCTGAATTGCATGTGGGCTCTGTCCAGGAATACAGTCTCAAGGTTCTCCTTGCTGCTGTCAGACAGATCTTCAGATAAAATTTATGAATGTGGCCTCCCTTCAATCCGTTACCTTATGTTCCCTCTTGATCCCTTCGCTGTCAGCAGGATCCCAGGATATTTCTTTTTATCCGCTACCTAGGGATTTCTTAGACTTAAATCCTTTGTTCCATCATTGGCCCAGGGTGGAGAATCCTCCTGCTCAGAGTGCAGAACTGGAAGAGTTTTTTGGATCTTCTCAACATATGTCTACCACCATGCATTCTGATCTCAAATTTGTCTCTTCTCAATTTGGCATGCTCTGTGCCTTGAGTAGAACTCCATGGCTCTGGTAGCGGCCATTATACTATCTCAGGATAGTAAACTCTCTCTCATTCCTTTCCATTTGTCTATTCATGAGTGAACCTGATGACCCTGCTGATGTTCATGGAATTCACTACCAAAGCACATTTGTGAAAAGATATTTTTGTAGTTAGTTCTGCAGCAGTTGTGGAAAAGAGCATACTTTTTTTTTTTTTTTTAGATCAAGATGTGGGTAATGTCTTTGCTTATTTGCAAAGCAAATACTTCATGATACCTTCATGAAATGTTTTCTAATCCATTTCATTTATATAATCTTATTGAACCCCTAATAATTTTCTTTTTCCAAAGATTAGCAGACTGACTAATTTTGCTTCTATTCAGAAAGCATCTTATTGCACTGATGATTTGTTTTGATGGCTGTAAAACAAAGCAATATGAGAATGGAATTTTTCTGATATGATTATCCTTTTATCTTAATGTATTTTTATGAATCCTCTTCTAAAGATTTATCAAGGAAGTAAATGCTTACTTAGTTTCTTCTTCATTACTAAATGATCATATAAATTGTATTTTACTTTAATCTAACCATTTTAAAAATCTGTATACTTGCATCTGTCATTATAATTTTTTAAAAAAGAAACATAAAATAAAAATATGAGTTATGAATAACTTCTGCCATAAGCAATTTGTCTAACCATAAATTTTTTTTCTCTCTCTCTCCCTTTCTATTTTGTTGGCTTGCTTTGTTTTGTTTTAATATGCTGTTAAATACATTAGTAAACATGTAGACAGCATATTTCAAAGGACTGTAAGATTAGACTTTGAGTACTTGTTTTATTTAAAAGTATTTTTTTCTTTTTGGTCTTTCCATTGTTGCCTGCTTGGTTGCTAGGTTGAGGCAGCCTGACTCATGCGGTATATGGCAATCAGAATCTGGCCTGGTGGGATTCCATGCAATCAAGTCTTTAAAAATAAAACAAAGCAAAACTAAAAACTATAAATATGAAAACTGCTGAGATTTAGTTGGTAGACAGGTAGTCATAATAATGCTAATCTGCAATTTTCGAATAGGATGTAATTGATGACGGCTTAGGCAGTCTAAGATCTTTGTGTGCTTGGCTGACATGGTTTATAATGCAGCAGACGAATGGTTCAGCACACTTAGAAGTGTAGCAGGACCATCTGCCAGTGGGCTGTGTATGAGGAGAAATTCAGATCTCCGTGTGGGTGGTTAAGCCACCAGGGAGCCCTTAGTTACGTACCGGTCACTCAGTATCATGCAGAGGAGACTGATGCCACGCACCATATTCTCCAGTTGATGATCTAAGTTAGCATTCTCTGTGGAGTTCAGATAAAAGCCAAGCTGAGATTATAGGCATTGCTTTTATCTCTCTCTGTAGAGAAAGGAAATAAATAGAAAGTGGTGAGACCCAGAGATTGGCAGAATACAGAATAAGTTGAGGGCAAAGGCGTATGTGACCTTGGAGAGTCTTTGAATCTCTTCGGGTTTTAGTTTTTTTCAACTGTGTAATGCAGGAGTTGATAGAGATGAACTTTAAGGTGTCTTTCAGGGCCAACATTCTATATATCTAAGATTCTGTTAGTGCAGTTATGCCACTATTTGTAGAATTGGGCTGTTTATTGGAATGGGGTTCATAATGAAATGGAAGAGATGTCACAGGTTTTAGGGCTTTTCATGTATGTTACATACCTCGTGTTATGGAGAGTAAGATGCGTCTGGTATGGAATATATTCTGTAAAGAGTTAAGAGAGGGCATGGCCAGGAGGTATTGTAGAGAACAGAAAATGTGCTTTTGGAAAGAAAAATGTTTTTCAAATAGAAATGAGACAGAAAAAGACATTTGCTTCAGGACGTAAGAGTGGAGCCCAGGGAGAAGTGTGTACACCAGGCCAGTGGGGACTCTGAAGGAGTTTGGCCCACGTGGATGGATATCCAGGCAGGTTTAAAAGTGAACTGTTAACTAACTGGAATTTAAATAAAAACCTGGAAGAAAAAGAATGAAAATAAATATTAAAGAAATAAAACACATAAAAGTGAACTGTTGCCCTTTTCCAATATTAAAAAATTACAAATCTTAACATGAGACTTGAGATGACTGAGACATAATATTAAGTAACATGTTGAATTTTTTCTTGTCCTTGCTGTTGTGGTGTAGGTAGGAAGTGGGGTGTGAACGTGCTGATTTGCATTTCTGGTTTTAGATTCAGCCAGATGGAGAGACTTTTAAGCTTAATGTTTATTTTGGAAACTGGGTCAGTTCTTTCTTTGTGTCTGCTTTACCTCTGCTTGTAAAAAAGATTTCCTTTTTTTTTTTTTTTTGTCTCTTTTCTTTAATGAATTGAGTATCCTATGAGGAAAAAAAATTTTGTGGAACACAAGGTTCAGGGTTATAAGTACCTTTTTTCATGGTTCAGTACTTTCAGAAGTATAGTCCAGTAGTTAGAAAAAGATTACGTGATGTGCGCTTTATTCCCTGTTTCTTATTCAGAATAGAACTTATATCTTTTGCAGGAATGTTCTTTTATACTCATGTTTCTTTTTATGCCTAGTCACATTTTCACAAAACCTCTCAGATTCTCTGAAGATTGAATTTTCCCAGAAAACAGGAAATTTTCTCAGTGGCCTATTAACTAGCCTGACCTCTTTGCAAGGACTTGGTCTCTGGAACTAGCTTGTATCTCTGTATCACTCAAAATTATTTAATTCATCCAGCGATGTCCCAGGTGTTCTGGTAGTATTGTTATTAAGGAGACAAATTGGATACTTTCTGACCCTCAGTAAGTTAGTGATATGGTGAGTGTCAGACAAGAGAAGCAATAATCATCTCTTTCTCTCCCATTCCTTCCATCTCCACCCCCTTCTCCATCTTCATCTCCATCCCCATCCTCATCTTCATCCTCCTCCTCATCCCCATCTTCATCTCCATCCCCATCTTATCTCCATCCCTATCTTCATCCCCATCTCTGTCTTCATTTCCATCCTCACTCCGTCCTCCTCCTCATCCCTGTCTTCATCTCCATCCTCCTCCTCATCCCCATCTCCATCCCCATCCTCATCTCCATCCCCATCCTCCTCCTCATCCCTGTCTTCATCTCCATCCCCATTCCATCTCCATCCTCAACTCCGTCTCTATTCCCATTTCCATCTGCAGCTCCTTCCCCATCTCCATTCCTTCTCCATCTTCATGTCCATCTTACCTCTCTTAATACTATGAGCTAAGAGCTAAGGCTTTGAACAGATGAATAAAGAAGTTGGGCTGAACTATAAGGCTGGTAAGAACAGGGTCTGCATCCTATTCATCATTATATATTTAGCACAAAGCATTATGCCTGGTTGATAGGCTCATTAAACATAATTTAAATGAATGAAAGAAGTTTATCTAGCTTATCCTGAATAATGCGGGAAGATTTCTAGGGGAAGCGACCCTTGAGCTTAGAATACAAAAACATGTAGGACTTAGGTACTTTTTGAAATAAAGAGAACATATGTGAAAAAAGTAACCAAATGGCTTGGCCCTTTTGTGGAATTCCATGTATTTTACTTTGGCTTGAATGGAAAGTAGATGTGGATGGGGAGGAAGGAAGGAACTATGATGTCAAGAAGCCTTGCATAGCTTGATACAGAATTTGTCTTTTATCCTGAAGATTGTGGGATGAATGAGAACTTTATTCTTCAGTGTGGAAGATGGATTGGAGGAGAGCAAGGCTGCGGGTAGAGAAACCGGTTAGGGGGCCGTTGCAATAACCCGAGGTGGGAGGGATATGGAGGATGGCAGAGCTTCAGAATCGGCAAATTGTTTTTTCTATAAAAGGACAGATAACAACTATCTTAGGCTTCACGGTCCATAAGTCTCTCTTGTAGTGTTAAAGCAGGCAAAGACATAAATAAATGAGCATGGCTATGTTCCAGTAAAACTTTAAAGGTGGCAGGCCAGATTGAGCCTATTCGTAGCTTCCCACAGTCTAGCTAGACAGCACGGTGACTTGAGAGTCAGATAAACCCACATTCACTTATTATTATCAATTATCTAAACCATCGTCTATAAAATGGAGATCCCTGCATTGCAGAGTTATTTGGAATACTCAAAAATAGGTTGTATATAAAATTCCTGAAATGCTTTTTTAAGTTGTTATTGGTGAGTGGATAAATGTGTCAAGTATGGTAGAGAGAGAGTCCAAAGGACTGGTAGTTTCTGGCTAATTCAGCTGAGTGAATGATGAACTTCTTTTCTGAGATAGGAAAGAAGAAGCAGCCATTCCTGGGGGAAGTGAATAGCTCTGTTTGGAATATGTTGAGTGTCAGGTGCCTGCAGGTCATTCGGTTGGTGGCGGGTATTAGGTTAGGCAGTTAAAAGTGTGTTTTGGGGTTCTAGCGATGTGAGGCGTGGTGAGATCTCTTTGTGAATCACAGTGTGGAGAAAGTGACGTCAAGAGAGTGCAGGGTAGAGTCAGATAGAAGCTGGTGAAGGGTGGCACTTGAAGAAGAGAACTGAGAGGGGTAAAAAGGTAGCATGACTTCAGAAGAAGAGTTTGTTGCAACAAAGGGTGAGAGAATGTCAAGAAGGAAGGGAGAACAGCAACATAAGTGGGACAGTGAGTCAGGAGGTCTGGTTGGCATCACGAGGTCATTGGTGACCTTCCGCAGTAGTTTCATTGGATAGTTGAGGGGAGAGAATCACATGGAGAATTTGCCTTTGTGGGATCTAAACCTTTTTTTTTTCTTGTATGAAGGAAAATAATTTTATCAGTACCCTTTAACCTAGTGCAAGTAGATTACATGTACACAGTATTTTTCACTGCCAGTGATGCTTTTTTTCTGAATCACCATTCGAGTTCAGTAAAATGTATTTAAATTAGACTATTAGATATATTACATATACGTGGAGTTTTCTTTTCATGTTATAAGATAGAAAGTAAAATTGACTTGGAAAGAAGTTTTTATGAAATCCCATTTTCTAAGAACAGGGATTTTAGTCAGGGAAGAATTTTATTTATGAGATTATATGCTAACCTTCCAATAAATTTGTGTCGATTCCTATGAATGTGTATATTGTCCAAGATAGGTTGTTACCTGGTAGGTGAATTGTGCTCTGCTAGAGAAAAAGCACTGCGGACTTAGGTGATCCTTATGTATGTGATATCAAGGATCAGCTGACATATGATTTTAATTTTGCTGGAAGTAAAATACAAAATTTTTCAAAGGCTGAAAGACTAACAAATCCATATATGAATATATTTAGAATTTGCTAAAATAAATGTTATACCCAGAAGGCCTTATGTATGGATTTAAGAATTGCTTTGGTTTGCTCAGAGAGGGGATTTTATTTGAAACAATGTCTAAGCCAGTTCCTAAGTGACTACTTCTTACCTATTAATATTTATATAAATTGTGATGACTGGGTTAGGCCTCCCTGGGAGTAAAGGTGCCAGGTACATGGTTGTAGCTTTGGGCTACGTGATTATAGGTAGGAAGATTTTTATGGGATGAGAATTATGTTTACGTTGACTGTCAGGAAATACTGGAGGCTTTAAAGACTTCTCTATGAAGCTAGTTCTAGACCTACCCTTTTAGATACCACCTTTGTTAAAGTTGAATTTATGTTTAACAACCCCCAAAAGTCTTAATCTGTGAAAGTGTAATTGGGAGCCTTACTGACTTAAAATGAATGTAAGGGAAGGACACTTAAGCTCATACCTCTTGTTAGACTTTGACAAAAGACATGGGTGTTGACTCTTGTAATGAGAATTGGGGGTAGGTGCTGTTGACTTCGGGAACTTCTCTTACACTGAGCTGCCTTTGCCCTTTCAGTTTTCTCAGAAAAGGCCTCAAAAGACCCCCATAGTAGTTGTATTTCCCAACTCCCTTCTCTTTGGAGGGTCTAGCTAGAGAATACTCTTCCCCCCATCCCAGACACACACCAACATTTGTATTCCATCATCCTTTGTCCTGTTGCTGCACTGTGCCTCGAAAAATTCCCAGCTTGAATCTACTTGCCTCTTTTGTTCCTGCTTCAGGACTGCCAGGCAGTGGCTGGCGTAAACCGCGGCTACGTGACCAGGTGCCACTAAAATGCACTGTTTGTGATCTTACAAATCTTTGCTTATTTTAGGTCGTCTCCTTCTCACATTTTGCTGAGTAGCTATTCTTGTGCAACTTTCACATGTTTTCTTCCCACCTCTCCTAAACCTTCTTCATTTCAGGAGATGGCCTTTCTTTTATTTCTCTAAAAAGGAAAGGGTCGCCGTAGCAGACGTGCATTCCTGGACTTTCCCGATCCTCTTACAAAGACAGGCTGGAGGAGAGAAGCGGATTGGGAGTGAGGGGGAAGCCAAACCACACAGGACCTTCGAGGTCCAAGGAGTGACTTTTTTCTGAGTCAGATGGGAAGGCTTTTGAGGGTTTGTGGCCAAAGAGTGGCATGATTTGTCTTGTGGTTTATAAAGACCAATCTGGCTGCTGTGTGGAAAACGGGCTGTAAGGGATTGAGGATGGCGGAGGGCAGACAGGTTACTAGTCAAGGTGAGAGATGATGGCAGTGGTAGTTGGAATGTTAGGACCCACAACATATGAGGGTACGAGAGAAAGCAAGGGTCAGGATTTCATTTCAGGCTTTTGGTGCAAGTAACTGCAGTGCTAAGTGGCAAATGGTCACTTGTTATGTTGTGTGGGCAGTTCCGTAGGTGAGTCTAGAGTTGTGTGAATGGTCCAGGGTGTCCTCATGGATTTGTTTTGTCCTTCGATGTTTTATTTCCTCCAGTGGTTTGCCCTTGTTTCTCCTGTGTTTTCCATCTCTCTAGTTCTCTATGGGCTCTTTCTCATCAGCCCATAATCATGCTCGTGTCTATTCGATCCTAAAAAAATACACATATGTGAATAGAACACTTAAGTTTGCCCTCTCTTTGCCTATGATCTAACTACCAACTCTTCTTCTTCTTCTTCTTTTTAGGCAAGCTTCCTAAAGCATGTGTCTTCACTTTCTTATCTTCATTTGCTATCTGTTAGAAGTGGACTTTCCCTTCCACCACTTGAAATACATTTGCTAAATTTCACAGACACTTTTTCATCCATGCAGAAACATCTCTGGTTTCTTGATGTTTATCTCTCCGTGGTGTCTCTCCCATTGCTCTGACTGCTTTTTTTTCCTATTTCTTTTGCTGGATCATATTACTCTGTCTCTTAAATATTGGGAAGTGTGATATTGGGAACAAATTTTTGAAAGATCCAGGGCTGCTCTCCTGATAGACTGAGCAGTGTCTCCCTACAAGGAGTGATTTAGGGGAGCCAGACGATTTCCAGATATCTCCCTGACCACTTTGCCTGATGGCCCCTGTTTTGTGCGTCCTTCCCACTAGAAGGCCACTGTGAAACCGCCACTTTGTTCTCTGAAAGCTGCAAGTCTTTTTCAGCACACCAGCACGGACTGAGCTGCAAACTAGCTCACTGCCACAACGAAGAAGAAAGAGATGCTGAGATTTCACAAGAGGATAGAGAAAATACTGGGAGCATGGGGCACTGCTTGGCAGGCAGGGGCAGGAGGGAGCCAAGGTGATGATGCCAAGAGGGAAGAGATTCTTCAAGAAAGACTCACTTATTCTTCCTAGCTTTGTGGTGGGAAAAGTAATCAGAGATTGATGAATTGAGCCCCTTTTCTCTGCTTTCTTGCCACGCATGGCAAGTTCTAGGACTTTGTTCCTCAGTCTGTCCAAAGTGTCTCTATCCTTTATATCTCATTATCCTTTTATTATGGGCTACAATTATGTTCTTTAATTCTTTCTGTATGTATTTTCTGCTTGTCTCCCCAGTCAAAGTGGGAGCCATGAAAGCAGGGAGCTTGTCTGTCTGGTTCACCTCTGTATCCCTGGTGCAATGGGAGCGTAGTAAGTAGTCAATAAATTCTTTTTGTATGAGAGAATGGGTTTTGATACTCCATATTGAAAAGGCTGTGTATTCAGAGCAAAGCAAAACTACACCAGTTTTCCAGATCTAAGCATTTTAGTGGTGGGTTTAAATTTTTCTATGATAGAACTTAGATACATGAATATGTGGCTGACTTCATTTTCCTATAGGGAGCTCACTTAGTTTGTGACCTCCCACTTCACTCTTTTCCACCTTTCAAAGTTGTCTTTCATGTTGTATCTGTACTATGATTGTACTCCTTACTCTTTGTCTGACACATACCAGAGTTCTGGGTGGGAAGCAGGATACACTTTCTCTGTTGCTTTCGGATTTCCCCTTATCTTATTGCAAGTTTCCTTTTTCATCTTTATTTCCTTCTATTCTGCCCACCTATGTTTCCCTGCCCACCCCTCCCCCAATGTTTTCTGGGAAAAGAGCGAAGATTTTAACAGTAAAAATAAAACACAACAAGAACAACAATAACAAAAAAGCCATTTGCTGTCTCGAGGGCCTGGCACTTGCAAAGGAAATCTATGCTTTCAAGATTATTGTTTTGGCTGTGGGCTTAAAAAAAAGTCCAATTTGAAACTCAAAGCTACACGGCTTTCTTTGTTCCCAGCTGTATCCATACTCCCCTTGCAAAATGACTGCCCCTGTTTCAGTGGGAGGACAGAGGGGGGCCATTAGGAAGAACCAGGGGTTAGAGGCACTGAAAATACTTGTGTGTGTGTTCCTCACCCACAATCATGTGTGAGTCCTGGCATAAATGAATGAACTGCAACCTCCCAATCCCTTTTTGTTCACTGGCTCTAGAAGAGAAGCACCAGGGATTTAAATGGTTTGGAAATAACTGTACCACACATAGAATTTAATGATAAAGTTTGGATATTCTATTCTTAGAGGCCACATAAGGTGAGTACTATTTCAACCTAAATCAGAAGCATAAATCTTCTCGTTGTTGTTGTCGTTGTTTGCTAAAGAAACAAAATCATATACATGTATTTTGGAGAGATTTGCATCTTGAAACAAGTGTGTTCTAGTGTGTCATTCACCCACAGGGAAATTTCTTTGGCTTCTGATGTTTGGGGAAAGACTTTCTAAGGCTATGTGACTTTAACTGCTAATTTAGTCATTGGAGAGATTTCCAGAGACAGGAAGATGATTTGGTTAGAAAAGAATAGGATTTGGTTAATATGACAACCCCAGAGATGACAGCTGAGGTAAACAGGAAGGGACCCAAGGCCCACAGAGGAAAGGAAGGAAATCCAAATATTTTCCAGACCTCTAGCTTTCCTGGCTTCTTTTTAATTTAATCTGTGTGGTAATTCAGATTGTCTGCCTATTTTTTTAAATTTAATTTTTAGATCAAAGTAATATATGCACATAAAGAGCCAAATAGTGTTATAAGGTTTATTTTGAAAAATAGAAGTTCCCAATTCCCTATACATTTTTCCATTTTCGAGAGATCACTTTAAAATATTTTCACTTTTTTTGGTATTATCTGGTTTTTTTTATCTCTAAATAGGATGATTATTGGAGAGAATTTTCAGTTTTAGTCATTATCTATTGACTTCCATCTTTGGAAGATTAAAATAGAATTCTCTTTTCTGTCCCCTGTCCATTAACCACCACTATGTAAACATATAAACATTTTCCAATTTTCTGTTGTCTTGATATATTCAGATCATAATTTCAATTAAATCAATGGTCTCTTTTCATTATCATGACTATGCAAACACTATTTGCAGTGGAGTCACATGGTTTACCATGATTATTTTCCCATACAACATTTGGTTTTATGTCATTTTCTTTCTTGGTGTTCCATATGCTTCTTCTCCATTATGTAATGGTCATCTCAATACACTTTTACTAGGTAGTTGTCAACTTCTTGTCTTTGGAGGCTTCCTTGGAATCTTCTGACTTTTCCCAGTCTGGACTAGTCTCTATAGACCTGACCTGCAGCTCTAACTGAACCTAATGTCTCCCTTCATCCGTGAACTTGAGAATTTCCTTTGCCTTTCTCTTTTGTGGACCTCTATTTCCTACGTCTGTTTGGACGGAACAGCTCTTGTAATAGCCTACAGAGAAAGGATGACTAAAAGATAATTTTTTTGAGGTTGTGTAATGTCCTAAATTGTCTTTCATTTATCCTCACACTTAATTGATAATTCATCTGGATAGAGATGTGAAGAAATAATTTTATGACAATCTTTAGGCATTCTTCGTCTTTGAGTTTTCAGTGGAATTATTTAGAAGACTGATTCTGTTCGAGTCTTGATTCTTATAAATATGTTTTTCTTCTCCCTTTGTTTCTAGAAAACTTTAGAATCTTCTTTAGGTACCCAGCATTATGAAATACTATGACAATGTCTCTTTGTATGGGTCTGTTTTCATCTACTCGTCTAGATTCTCAATGAGTATGTTTAATCATTTGGAAATATTTATTCTTCACCTCTGGGAAACTTTCTTGAGTTATTTTATTGATAAATTCCTATTTTTTCTTTATTAAAATGCCTATTATTTAGGTATTGAATCTCCTGGATTGATTTTCTAATTTTCTTATTCCCTTCCTACAATTTTCTGTTTTTGTTTATTTTTTTTCTTTATAGTCTGGAAGTTTTTGTCAAGCTTATTTTCTAATCTTTCTACTGAGTTTTCATTTCTGTTAATTTCCAAGAGCTCTTGAGTTCTCTGTGTTCCTTCTTATAATACCCTGTTTTTCCTTCATTGGTTCAAAATTTTCTCTACCTTCTCTGAGGATGTAGGATAGTTGTCAGATCCCCACATAGTCTCTGTATCCTTCAAATTGATTTTTGGTTTGCTGGTTTTGGTCTCTGTTTCTCATCTTGGAGGCATTATGCATATGTCTAGGAATCCTTATCGTTTGTATATGGCTGGACTTAAGACTGTGGCCTTAATGTAGAGAAATTTGTTGGCTTATTTTGTGGAGAATACTCAATATCAGTATTTTTACATCTTTTCTGTTGGGTTGTCAATTTCCCCAGAGAGGAATTTTTCCAATTTCTAGTCTACAGAATATGAGCCTTGCTTCAGATTTCTGGAAGCTGAATGGAGAATAGAGCTGAATGTTTGACATTTAAAATGTACACTTTCACATACCCCCCGCCCCGTTTCAGTATGGTACCTTTATTCTTTGGTCTTCCCTCAGTCCAGAGACCCTGTTCAGTCTGCTGAGGGGTAGAAAGGGAACTGCCTGGCTCTGTGGAATTAGGCAGGGCATATAAGAGATGGACATCCATCTGCTTCTTAAACAGGTTATCAAAAAATCCTCCAGGTGAGCTCCATCCTTGCCCCCCTCCCACTTCCAGGGGTAGTGGTTGTAGCCATTCCTGGGATGTATGAAGGTTCCATAGAGCACATTAGGTCAAATCTTTGTTTCCCTTTTGCTGGCTTAAGATTCAGCTTTCTTGGATCTGCTAAGTCAGTTACTACTTGTTCTATGTTTTCCAGCTTTCAAAATTTCACTGTTGTTGTATGTTCTCCTATTGTCTTTATTCTTGTGGCTCTATGGCTTTAAAAAAAACACTTACTGTTATTTTATGGAATTTTGAGAGAAAACAGAGACGCCTACATGTGGTCAGTCCTCTATCTTTGGTTGAGCCTCTCTGTCCCTTTGGCATAGTTCTGTCCCGTCTCCTGGTTCTTGTTTTCTTTCATTTGTTTATTATCCAGATTTATATACCTTTTAATCTAAAAGTTCCCACTGCTATTTACCATTTGTCTCAAGGTACTAGGTTGGTAGGAAATACCTCAACCTTGCTAAGCCCATCAGAAGTTCACTGCTATAGTATCTGTCTACTTAGCCTGTAAGTCTACTCCACCATCTCCTTGGCTTCTCAGCTATGCTGCTTGGCCCCTGTTCCTTGGAAGTTCTGTGCCATTATGACAACCTCTGCTCAGTCATTTTCTCTGGCGTTCTTCCTTCTGTATTCATGAAAGTCAGGCTTTCTCTGATACTACATTCATCCTCAAGCCCGTCTCCAACAGGGCATCTTTCCCCAATCCCTTGTATATACAGAATAACCCTGTAAAAATGATCAGTCTATGTTGTTAGCCAGATTGTGTCAGGAGTCTAACTTTTTCATATAGGTTTCTACTTTAGAATTTAAGGAAAGTGTGCAATTTACCAGCATCATGGATGAAGCCAGCCATAGATATCTTCAATTTCTTAAAGTCAGCTACTCTTAGGATCAGAAGTGGTCAGCAATAAAGGAGTGAGAGGAAAAACCATTCTCAGTACTATGGGCTACATTCAAAGCAGTGGCTAAAATTCTTCTTCTGTCAGCCTTTAATAAATACATCCTGTAGTCAACAGTGAGTTCCACACAGTGACGCTTGGATTTGGTTGATAAACTTGTTATAGGTGTTTCTCAGTTTGTGTTGGGGCTGGAATACTGTCAGCTGGAACGCTTCACTGAGGCAGTCGGTGTAGGATGGGAACATATGTGCCTTTGATGAAAGCTGCTTTGCAGTGAAAATCACAGGGATTCCTGTGAAGCTCTATCTTGTGGACATTGTTATATAAGCACTGCCTTTAAAATCTTTGGCTTAAGTCTCAAGTAAATAGGTTTATAGAGTACAGGCCTACCTGGCTCAGCAGGAGTGAAAATAAAATGTCTCACTATTTTGGTATTTGGGACTCTTCTATTGTCAGATAGAACTTTGCCTACATCAATTTAAAGCAGGGGAAGGGCAACTAATAAAAATCTCATGATTAGTGATAAAAAGTAGGCTTAAAAGTATCATGATTAAGGGCTGTGTCCCCATTATAAATTGAGTAACTGGAGAGTCTGGGATAGAGTGAATTAGGGAGAAACTGGTGTGGAATGAGGTCAGAAAGGTACTGGGGACCGGATCATGCAGGGCCCTGGAAACCCTGTTAGCCTGTGGATGGGAACTTCTAGATGGTTCTGAGCAGGAAATGGCATGATCTGGCATTTTAACAGGGGCCCTCTGGCCACTATGCTGAAAGTAAACTCTAGGGTGACAAGGGAAGGAAGAGACAACTCAGGGAGGCTGTTTCAGTAATCTTACTGAGAGATGGTGGTGGCTTGACGAACAGCAGTGGAGATGGTATACAGTGGTTAGATTCTAGTTATATTTTGAAGCCAGAACCAACAGAATTTGCTGACGGCTCAGATATGGGATGTTAAAGGAAGAGAGAAATTAAGAATGACTCAAAGTTGTTTTGTTTTGGTCTACTCATCTCTGGGGATGGAAATGATTATGGAGGAAGCAGAGGGATTTTTGGGGGGAGGATATCATAGCATTAGAAGTTAAATTCTAATGAGTGAAGTTTGAGATGCTTGTTGGACAATAAGTACAGATATCTAATGGGCAGTTGGGGAGAGAAGTCTGGATTTCAAGGGAGAGATTCTGGCTAGAAACATATGTTTGGTATGTTGGTATAGAGCTGATATTTAAAATATGGCTGAGACTGGCTGAACACTCCATGGGATTGAATATAGATGGAGAAGAGGTCTAAGAATTAAGCCCTGGGCATTAGAATATTGAGTGGTAAGACAAGGCAAAACCAGCAAAGAGACTGAGAAAGAGCACTTAGTGAGGTAGGAAGAAACCTAAGAGTGAAGTGTCCTGCAGGCCAGGTGAGGAAAATATAACGAGGAGGAGTAAGTGAGCAACCATGGGAAGTGCCACTTACAGATCAAGCAGAATGAGACCTGGGAACTGATTGTTGGACTTTTAAATCAAGGTGTTGCTGGGCTTCTTGAGCAGATTTGATGGAATCTTGGGGGCAGAGGCTCTTACTCTAACCTCTTTAAGCCTCAGTTTTCCCATCTGTAAAATGGATAATATTACCCATTTCATAGAGTTGGTGGGGGAAATAAATAAATTGATTCTTTGGCAGATTCTCCACAGTGTCTTGGGATGAAATCTGACGGGCCCAGAACACGTGAACCTTTTAGAGCTATTAATGCTTTGTTTTCTTTTTAAATCAATTTGTCTCCTGTCAGGTTTATGTACTTTCACACAAGTGCTCATAATAATCTATACTCTGGCCTGAGTAGTGTTCTGCTTGAAGTAGAGAACAGGCAGAGCAGGAGTCAAAGACTTGTGTTTCCTTTGGATCATCCATAAACATTGACCCATAGCCCACGAAGCAGGTGCTGGAGACTGAGTTGTGTTTCTTCCAGATACTTATGTTCCAGCCCTATCCCCCCGCTCCCCCCCACCCCCCCGCCATGTGACTTTATCAGCCATAGGGCCTTTAAGGAGATGATTAAGGTTAAGTGAAGTCATAAGAGTGAAGCCCTGATCTGATAGACCTGGTGCTCTTATAACAAGAGAAAGTGATAATAGGGCTCTCTCTCCACCGAGTGAGGACATGGCAAGGAGGCAGCCCTCTGCAAGCCAGGAAGAGAGCTGTCACCAGAACCGACCATACGACCATACTGCAACCCCGTTGCAGCCTCCAGAACTGTAAGCAAATCCCCTTTTATGGTTTAAACCTCCGGGTCTGTGGTGTTTGTTAAGGCAGCCTCGATGGACTAGAACAGTGGCGGCTCTTCTTTCTTTCTCCTATTTGTCGTTGTAGCATTTTTTCAAACATTGGTTCTTTGGGGATTTTAGATTTCCTAACAATCTAGTTAACTGTCTGCATTTTAAAAAATCCCTGCTTAGGCCTTGAAATACTGGCAACTTCTTTAACTGCATCCAACATAGTGCTTTGTGCTGAAGACCATCTAAAATTTTCATGAATTCATTACAGCAGCTATAAAGACACCCTTCTAGTTCATCAGGCTCCTTAGCATTGAATTACTTTGATTTCCTGGAATTAAAGAGCAGGGTCGCTGATGCAAGCCTATCCTCCTTGCTTTCCTTGCAGCCTTTTCCTTCCTCTCTCCCCTGTATTCTCGTTATGGACTAACCGTTTGCAGTATTTCCTGCCGGAAACATTTTGAAATGTTTACTGTGTGGTATTTCAGGAGACATGAGCATTCACCCGGTATGTAGCTTTGCTCATTTTTAAAGCCTGTGCAAGCCTGCAGTGGCAAGAAGAAAAACTTATCTATTTCTTTGCCTTGTGCATTAACTGCTACAAAAATGCCAGTACCTGCAAGGTCTTTTCTCTGATTGTTCAAGATCTTATTTTCCCTAATGTGGGCATTTCTTTCTTCTTTAATATTGTGTCAGAAACCACTGCACCATTGCACTACTATTTGTCGTCTCTGGAAATCCATAACTGGAAATCTAACTTCAGATTCCAGAATTGTGTCCACATGGGTTGATTAGAAGCTGCCTGGTGGGCACGAGATCCAGACTGTGGACCATCCTGTCATTTAGGCACAAAAGAGAGTGTCTACTCACTGGGAATTTAAGGCTTTAAGACACCAGGTATATGTACCAGGGGGAGAGGGATGGGGTTGGTTAATACTCTAACTTCTCTATCTTCTAGCTGGGAAATGCAGAATGAATATGTGTCTGTATTACCTGTTTCTATATTTATGCCTCTATATACCATTACATACCTTATTGTATATAAATATATATTTTAGGCTGAGAAGAATCTGATGTTGAAGAATATTCATTGTGGTACACAAGTAGAAAAATATAACAGTGTACTTTTTGAGAATTTTCAAGGAGGAGGAGGAAACATTTAGAAGAACAGTTAAGTATGCAAGCTGCAGTTGTACAAAAGAGAGCCCATATGGTTTAATGCCATACATTAGTTTGTTTTAAACCTTTTGTGGTTTATTTTCAATTTAAAACGAATATGTGCTTTAATTAGTTTTGGAGTGGGATAGGGAGGCATATGTTTTTTAGTTAAACACAGAGTAATTTACATGGTATTCTCTCCCTTATACTTTGTGATAGATCTGAATTCCAGTTAGTCAACAAAATGTGGTCCATAGAGACTCAGGCCAGCCAATCCTTAATGTGTTGGGAATCTGTTTTTTTTTTTTTTTTGAAGATTTTATTTATTTATTTGACAGAGAGAGAGAGAGACAGAGAGGGAACACAAGCAGGGGCAGAGGGAGAAGGAGAAGCAGGCTCTCCGCAGAGCAAGGAGCCTGACGCAGGGCTCGATCCCAGAACCCTGGGATTGTGACCTGAGCCGAAGGCAGGCACTTAATGACTGAGCTACCGAGGCACCCCCCCTTTTTTTTCCTTATAGTACTTTGCTTAACTGAAAAGGAAGAATTTCGTAAGTCTTCATTCATCTTTTAATCGATCAAACACTTAGTTGACATATTTTATAATTATATCCACTATATAATACAAATTCATGTGTATATGCATACTTGTGTCATTGGTGCTTTGATATCTCTGTCTGTCTTTTGAGAGGTAGAGAGAGAGGTGGCTATAGATATAAATATAGATCTTAAGGCCCATGGATACAATATCAAGTAAAATCTTTGTCCTACTCTCAAGACTTCAGGGACACCAAAGGAAAACTACCTTATATAGTTGAATCTCGAAGTACAATTTAGATACCCAAATGCACTGTATAAAGTGAAAGCCAGAATGTATAGCCTCTGCATCACTATGTCCTAGAATAAGCCAGTACAGGAACACTGGTCATAGGTTTCATCGTGCAGTCCTGTGTATGTCACAGAGTTGCTACAAGGTCAGATAAAAGAAAACATGAGCATGTTTTAAGCTTTTAAGCATAAAACTTACTGTTGTTATTCTCCGAATATTCAAAATCCAGCCACCAATGTGTCTGTCCCTTTCAAAAGGGGGCAAAGTAAGATGTATTTTATTCATTATATCTTGACTCAGAAGGCTAGCAGGTGAAAAGACCTGTCCTTATCCGTTCTGGAATCAGGTCACAACCAGTCTGGTGGGCTCTGAGAGACAGGTCAGTCTTGATTCAGCCACGGGAGGAAGGGTGGAGAGCTGGGCCAGCGTGGTTCTCTGGTGTTATGCTTTCCCTGGGGTGGTTGTCTGCTCTTCCCGTGTCCAGAGGGGTGTGGCTTCTGCAATTCATTTATGGCCAAGAGAAATTGTAGGCTTAGTTGAGATTTCCCAGAATGTTGATGACTCAAAACTGGGTCCTACCTGGCTGGAGTTGTCTCCAAACGTTTTCTCCATCATGCTCAATTTCTAGGCATTTTCTTCTCATCACCAGTGGTCTATTAGACATTTCATATTCAATTAGGGTTTTGAGATTCTACCCACAAAGTCATGAAAATACAAATAACACTTTCCTGTATTTTAAAGGACAAGCATAATTTAGCTTCCATTTATTTAGAGAAGTGATAGGTTTTTAAGCTCCTATTTTTACTCTGTGGTATGTTTTTGGTAGCTGGAGAATGAAAATGGAGTCCCATGTCCCTGCAACTGTGTTTAATTATGGGACATGCTGAGCCACATTTGGCCATTTTTTTGTTTCTGAACTAATAATGTCAGCTTCTCCAGTCTGCCATAGAACACGTTTTGCAGCTCTACAACAAAGGATAAAAATAAAATAAATGTTTGGGAAAGTGCTTTGAGATAGCTAAAGATAGAGAGCCACACAAAAGCACATGGGCTTTGGTAGGAATGACAAATTAATTGTGCTGTCTTTAAGTGATAACACAGAACAATTCATGCACTTAATTGCTTTATTGAAACAAAAAGCTCTTTTGCAGTTTGCATAATTTCTTTGTGTAATAAGGGTGTTTCAAAATTATAAATGAATGCATGACCTCTGACTTAAAGAATTTTGGTAATGTAGCACTTTCTGTACTTCTTACTTGATTTTTATTTTCAGGACTTAAGGAATTTTGGTAATGTATCACTTTCTGTACTTTTTACTTGATTTTTATTTTCAGACAGTATTTTTCTTTCTTTTTGTGTAAATCCAGAACTGAGTTCATAATGAGATAAATTATTAGTAGTAGTTAGGGAAGGGAAAGAAAATGAAATCATTTTAGAATATCTAACAGCTTTGAATAATTTACTGGTATTTCATTTACATATTTTATTTCATTTACTTATTAGATACAATTTATTGGTATTTTATTTACTTATTTATTATTTATTATTTGAATATAGTTGGCACGCAATGTTACGTTAGTTTCAGGTGTACCACTTAGTGATTTGACAAGTTTATACGTTATGCTCTGTTTACCACAAGTGTAGCTGACATCTTTCCCATCACGTTGCTATCACAGCATCATTGACTGTATTCCTTTTGCTCTGCTTTTTATTCCCTTTAATTCCTTTAATTCCATTCATTCCATTTAATGAGTCTTGTTTTCAAGACTGTTTTTTTGCTTGATGAGAACACCCCCTAAATAAGTTTATTTTGAGGATTTTTTTTGTTTTGTTTTGTTTTGTTTTTTAACACAGAACAACACTGAGTTCAGTGGTTTTTAAGTTGCCCTGGAGAGCTGAAGATTTCTGAAGGGTCAGCAGGTGAGCAGGCAGGGCCCCACACAGTGGCCACATGAGGGTTTCTGTACCTCATTGTGTATCTAGCCCTTAGCACACTCTGTACTTTGGAATACAAGGATGAAGAAGCTGACCCCATCCCTCCATCCCTGCTTTAACTCGAGAGGTTCTGTTTTTCCCATTTTCTTTACTGCACTCAGAATGTGTTTTCATTTTCCTGGCTCCTCTCCCTGATATCTGCCTTCTTGTCCCCATTTCTCTCCACCGTTCTTCCTAGGCCTCCTGCTCCCCTGTATTATTTACCCCAGTGGGAGTTGGTGTCCTAAAGTGATGGTCAAACACCAGTTTCCATTCCCCCACTGAATTGGCATGGTGATCAGAAACACTGCCAACCCATTGTGGAGATGGGCAAGCTCCCTGCGAACTGTCATGCACTGTATAGGTGTAAGGTATTAGTAATAGTTTTCTACAGGAGTTTATTGATTTGTCGAAGTAATTGATATCACCTTGCTAAGATTGGACAACCTCAGCTATCCTGGGACTCTGGCTCTCTGGCATGCCTTCCTAAACCTTTATTGACCTCTCTTTCCATCCTTGGTTTGGAAATGCTATATTTAAATGTATTAATGTTCAGTAGACTGATCCTTCTTATTCTGAGACAGAGAAAATGATTCATCTTCTCGGTGTCCTTAGGTGACATATGATGAGCAGATAGATTATAACAATAGTAAATATTTATTGTACTTCCATGATGGGCAAGGATGATTCTACACATTATCTCGTTTTACAATGAACAGCTGACATTTTTTTCTGGGATGTCAGGTATGAATCTAAGTGCTTTACATAAATTGACTCATTTCATCCTCATGATAACTTTATGAGTTAAGTGATATTATTACTCATATTTTATAGCAGAGAGAAAATTGAACACAGAGAGATTCAGTAACTTACGCCCAGCCAGTAAGACATGAAACTTGGTTAGGCAGTCTTACTCTAGGCCAGAATGTGTGATGCTCACTGTTTAATCATCTTGGCAACACTGTAACTTCCATTTATGTTTTCCCCTTTCTCCCTGTGGATCCCAGCTTTTCAAACTTTATAAAATATACAGAAAAACCTAGGGCACTTATATCATTATTAAAATGTCATCTCTAGGGAAGTAGCTATAATATTTGTTTTCTAATATGAAAATAGCTTTATTTTTTATCTGATTATAAAAATAATTCATACTCGTGAAGAAAAATGAAACAATACAGAAAATACAAATGAGAAATCATAATCACTCAAAGTCCTACCGCCTACGGATATTTGGGTGGATGTGCCTTCTGACATTTCTCTATGCACATGTATGTATGTATGGATAGCATCTTTATAAATGAGACTATACTATGCCTGTTGTCTTGTAACCTATCCCTATGCTCGTGGTGTATTTGGGGTGTGTTTTCTGTGGCAGTGACTATAAGTACCTGCCATGCTTTTGAATATGGTGCTACTCTGTATGGCTATGCCAGACTTCATTTAAGCAATTCCATATTGATGAACATTTAAACCACTTCCAATATTTACATGACAAACAATGTTATGGTAAACGTGATTTCCACAAATACGTTGGTGTGTGGACATTTTACTACTTGGGAGCAAGTTTCTGGAAGTGGGATTATTGGCACAAACGACATTCATATTTTTTATTTGGGTTTATAGTACCAAATAAGGGCTGTAACAATTTACCCTCTACCAGTATATTTTGAGTGTGTCCCCCTCTTTTACTTCCTGCCATTGTTGATTCTGTCAATTTAAAAATATCTTTGCCTGTCTGATAGTTGAAAAAATTTTTAATTTTAATTTCTGATACTCAGTGTTTAGTGGGAGTGAATGTACTTATTATGTTCAGTATATGTTTTGCAAATTACCTTGTAATGTCTTCTATCCATTATTTTTGTTAGTGTGCAGTTTTTTTTGCTGACTTTTTATTCCTTTTTTTTTTTTTTTTTTGCACATTAAGGATATGAGTCTTCTATTTATTCTGTATGTTGTGAATATATTTTCCAGATGATGGTTAGTTCTTCAGTCTTGTTTTAACAGCTTATTTACTTATTAATCTGTTATTTGGCATGCAGGAATTTTAAATTTTATGTGGTCAAACCTCTTCTTTCATGGATTCTTTTGGCTTTGAGCCATTTTTAATAAAACTGTCCTTACCTACCCCAACATTACAGAAATAACTTCATCTTAATAGGACACAGAACCAGGCCATGTAACTGTCACTTATGTGTCAATCACTTGAAAGTTTACTGAGTTTTCACAAACATTTTCTCATTTAATTCAGTTCACAATATAACATTATTAATCTCTCTCAGATGAAAATGAGACAAAGAGAATAAAGGCTCCAAATCACACATATACTAAGGATTAGAATATAGGTTAACCTGATGTCTAAGCAATACTTTCTGCCTTGGAGTACACTGTGATCCCTTAGGTAGAGGAAAAGCAGAGGAATAGTAAGGTTAAATGGCCCATCTCATGCTGAAAAGTATTCCCCCTTTTTGATAGAAAGATTAGGAACCAAATCCTTGAATGTTAATAGGATGCTTCTTGCAGTAATCCAAGTTCCAGTTCAGTCCCTTGAAAGGAATTTCAATGGAAGAGCAACCAGATGTTAAAAGAAAAAAGGCATAGGAATGTTAAGGCATTAAATAATACGGGGTGTGCTTTGGATTTTAAGAATTAAGAGGATGATGTCCAAGTAGTTAAATGAATTTGTGAAAATGGGTCAACAAGGGAGCACCAAATCAGAATGCTTGTTCCATTTTCAGGCAGGCATATTGAGCAAATTCTTCCCTCATCTCATTTCCAGTAAATAGTCAGACCCAGTATTAAGCAGGATTTTACATGTACAATTAGAAAGGGTTTTATGCCTGGTATTATGCTGGATTTTGATGTAGATAAATTTCTCATCTGCAGAACACTTTCAGTCTTCAGGGCAGAATTTACCGTTAGAGTAAAGAGGTGTATAGATTTCAGTTGATATCACATCATTAATTATCAGCGCTTGTGTGAATGCACTGATATTTTTGGCAAGCACTGTATTTGAGACAATGCAAAAAGTAAAGGTTTTTTTTTTTCTTTCCTCCCCCCCCCCCCCCATGAGGATAAATTTGAGTAGGGAGCAGTAAGTGCTTCCTGGTCTTGCAGTGAGATGAACAGAGCTCAGTCTCATCAAAAATAACTAGGAGGGGCGCCTGGGTGGCACAGCGGTTAAGCGTCTGCCTTCGGCTCAGAGCGTGATCCCGGCGTTCTGGGATCGAGCCCCACATCAGGCTCCTCTGCTGTGAGCCTGCTTCTTCCTCTCCCACTCCCCCTGCTGTGTTCCTTCTCTCGCTGGCTGTCTCTATCTCTGTCAAATAAATAAATAAATTCTTTAAGAAAAATAACTAGGAAGCTCAATACAGAACAAAAGAAACTATATAACAATGTAAAACTATGTAACAGGAGTAACAGAGGTCTTGTGTTACTGGGGCAAAACAAGGGTCTTCGTTTTCTAATCTATCATCTCTGCTAGAAGTTAAACATTTTAAACTGTAGTGTAAGTTCCAATTTTTATGTTAGTTTGTATTCCTATTTCATTGGTGTGGATCCTCAAAGCCTAATTTCTTACATTTCTAGAAAGCAAACCACTGAACCTCCCATGTGAATTGCGTCTGGATCTTTCAGGACTCTTCTCAGTGATCAAGTTGATAGAGAATTGCCTAAATGTACTGGATGGGCTCTGCTATTTGTACCCAGTGGGCTCTGCTATTTTACCTTTGTTTGGACCTGTCCCCTTACAGCTGAATTAAATCAATCCTTTGCTGGGATTGAGAGCCGTAAAGAATAAGACTGTTTTCTGAGTCTCAGCGTTTATTTGCACCTGTGCTGCACTGACAGCATACTGGCACGGCGCTCTGTTGGGTCGTGCTTCTCTCTCTAAGCAAACCTTTCATTTCCAGAGCTTCTCTGTGTTCTCAAATCCTATTAGTAGTGTTTTCTGGCCTGGAGGTTTTCAGAACAGAATCCAGGGTTTATATGGCAGTGGGGAAAGATGGTTTTCTCATCAGAAAATCAGAAAAGGCACCTCGGTGATACAACAGACTTAATTGTTTTAGTGTTCTGACAGTTAAGCCTTTTCTCCTGAAGTTAATTCCTTCTCACACCAGGGTTATTCTTTCTAATAAAATGAAGCAATGACCCTAAGAAGAGGCCGATTTTTTCCCATGTTATAAGGAATAATATTAAGGAATTTGGATGTTGGAGAAATTAATTGACCTTTTTTTAATGGCAGTAGTGTTCCTTTCAGTGTCTTCCCCAGTAACCAATTATTCAGGGTATGGTTGTTAAGAATATGAGCTTCAACTATACTTGTATTCAAATCCTGGGTGTGCTATGTACTGTGTGGGTGTCCTTGGGCAAGTTGCTCATTTTTATTTTTATTTATTTATTTTTTTGGAAGATTTTATTTATTTATTTGACAGAGAGAAAGAGACAGCCAGGGAGAGAGGGAACACAGGCAGGGGGAGTGGGAGAGGAAGAAGCAGGCTCCCAGCGGAGGAGCCTGATGTGGGGCTCGATCCCAGGACTCCAGGATCATGCCCTGAGCCGAAGGCAGACGCTCAACGACTGAGCCACCCAGGCGCCCCAAGTTGCTCGTTTTTAAACCACAGTTTCCGCAAATATCAAATGGGAGTTTTAATGCCTTTCTCTTACTAAAGTTGCATTGAAGATTAAATGAGGTAATGTACATAAAATGCTTTCATAGTACCTTAAATTTATTTAATAAAAAGAATTCAGTACTTTTATTTGACACCGATTGTTATCAAACTGTTGGTACTCCCAAGAACAGCTGACCTTTGTAAATCCTTTTTTGGAAAAACATTTTTTCTCTCCTTATACTTTTACCTCATCATAAATTGAGGGCCAACGTGTTCAACATTGGGATACGAAGAAAAATAAGTATATGGCTCTTATTCCAAAGGAGTTCAGGACATAAACAATTCCACTTTCACTTTTACTGCCTTCACTTGTTTAAATATCATGTGTGCATTTTCATGGCATTTGTGACCCTAGAAAAGTCTATAGTGAAAGAAAATAAGCATACTACCCATGAGTATTCCATTTCTTGCTCTGGTATTTATTCATCAGATTTCTTCTACAAGTGACAGCAGTTTGGGACACTTACAAGCCTTACGTATTTTTTTTAAAAGAGATTTGTTTGCTTATTGTTTTAGAGAGAGAGTGAGTGGGGGGAGGGGCAGAGGGAGAGAGAGAGCATCTCAAGCAGACTCCCCACTGAGCATGGAGCCTGACGCAGGGCTCCATCTTACAACCCTGAGATCATGACCTGAGACACAGTCAAGAGTTGGACACTTAACTGCCTGTGCCACCCAGGTGCCCCAAGCCTTAAATATATTTTTCAGGGTGGTGTGTGCCAAAACATACAGTCCCCTCTTTCAGTTAATAGAGAAGGAAGGACTTAGAAGAATATGCAGATTTATGCAGTGAGCTGATGGCATTAATTCAACTCAGAAAAGATAAAAAACAAAATTAGTTCTATCCAAATCATTGGTAGGAACCTCACAAGAGTTTTGGCCAGTTATAAAGTCACATAGCCAATTAAATAAAAAGATTGTTACTCTTCATATATTGTTTAATTGGAGCCAGAGGGGGGTGGATCTCTGGTTGAGAACTGTGGTGTCTTGATCTGATTCCATAAACATTTATTGAATGTCTGTTCTGTGCCAGGTACTGGCTCAGCTTTGAAATTACAAAGGTGAGTAAGACACAAAGGCCCTGTTCTCAAGGAATGTAAAATCCAAACTTTAATGGGAATATGCATCATAATTTATGCTTGAGAATTCACTTTCTATTCTCACTGCTCAAATGGCAAAGTGTGCACACTTGAAATGTGAGTATTCTCATGAGTATTTCATCACATATGTTCCCTCCTTGTAATATCTCATATGGCAGTATTAATTGCCAGATTATAAGGGGAACTTGTGTATTTCTACATATAAACACTTCTACGTTTAGTAGTAGTGTAGTAATACAGTGGCTGGGTATTAAATGTAATTTAAAGTTGTTCCTAATTCTGTAAGTAGTAAAAGAAGGGAACATAAAGGAAATATCAAAAACCCCAGCTTCATGATAACTTCTAAAAAATACTTTTTTCAGTGCAGTAGTACTTCATACTCAAGCTGAAAAAAGACACAAAGAAAGGTTGGGTAAATTCACGGCGTTGATTTCTAGATTGTCAAACTTTAGAAGTGTTGTTTAATTTCAAGTCCATTTCTAGACTAGTACCCACAGACTGGAATAAGAATATAAGATATCATTCTTCTAAAGAAAAATTAAGGGAACTGGGAATGTGTAGGCTCTTATGACGGGTGGGTTCTTTGACCTGACTTTCTTAAGGATGGTGGTGCCAGCAAATGGACTATTAATTTACACTACCATTTCCCCCTTTATAGCTTACTTTCTGAAAATTGGAACTGCTGATAAAAATGATGGTTATGAGAAGGGGGAATGAAGCATGAGAGACTATGGACTCTGAGAAACAAACTGAGGGCCTCAGAGGGGAGGGGGGTGGGGGAATGGGATAGGCTGGTGATGGGTGATAAGGAGGGCACGTATTGCATGGTGCACTGGGTGTTATACGCAACTAATGAATAATCGAATTTTACATAAAAAACCAGGGATGTACTGTATGGTGACTAACATACTATAATAAAAAAACATTTAAAAAAATGATGGTTATGACCTGTTCCTCCTTCTCTTCTCTTTCATGTTTATGGAGCATCCAAATTCCTTAATTCTATTCTTTATAACATGTCAAAAAATTGGCTTCCGCTTAGGGTCACTGCCCCATTTTATTAGAATACTCCTGTGTTTACTGAACATAATACAGTCTGCTGGTGAGGAAAATGAGGCACTCACAGCACTAGTGTCACTTTTGCGGTCAAAGTAGTAGATATAAGAACGTAGGTGCCCTAGATCAGTGCAGTAGTAGTTCTGCTCCCAATATTTGCTGGTCATGTCACCTTGGACCACTTCTTGATCTTTCTAAGGTTTTGTTTCTTATCTTCAATGGAAGGCGTTACCTATCTGGTGGGTTGTGTGAGGCTTAGAGACATTGTGTTCATCCGTTCATTTGCCAAATATTTGTTGAGCCCCTACTATGTGTCAGATACCGTTCTGGGCTCTTAGAATACAGCAGTGAACTAAAAAAGATTCCTGCTGTCATGGAACTTACATTCTAAAAGGGGAGGGGATAGGTAATTAATAATAGACATAGTAAATAAGTGAATAGTCTGTTATGATGACGATAATTAGCAGATGGAAAAAGGATAAGTAGGGCAGGATCTGGGCATTTGCAAGTGTGGGAGGCAGCAAGGAAGTCAGGTATGTTTATTGAGAAGGTGGTAATTAGGAAAGACAAGGGAGTTAGACTTCCCTGGGCATATCTGGTGGAAGTGCCTTCCAGACAGGACAGCTAGGTCTTAGACCTTTAATGCGATTGTGCCTGCCGTGTTAACATCGAGGAGTAATGAGAAGGAAGCCGGCGTGACTAGGGCAGTGTAAGGAGGGGTGAGGGAAAATTATATGTATTAACCTACCCGACAGGTGTCTGACCAATAACAGGCACTATTGAATTGTATGATTACAGCAGGAGAAGCTGAATGGGCTGAGGTAGGCATCAAACTGTTTTTGTGGAACCCATGGTATTTGAGATGTACGTTAAGGGACAGGTAAGAAATACACTGCCTACTAATTAGCCTCAATTTTGTTATTTTGTCCTTGTGCTATGGAGAGGCTAGGACCCATATTGTTTTGTCATCATAGTGACGTGATCTAACCAAGCCTCTTGTTTTATTTGGTGATGTAAGATCCCTCTCCCACTGATATTCTGCACGTTCCTTACGTATCTTCAAAGAAAGATGTGCGTGTAGCATGTGTAAATGTATATGCAAAAAGTTTTATGTACAGGTAAGATACATGTAAATGTGAGAAGAGAGAAAGGAAGAGATGCCCTTTTCTTCCAATGGGAAATTCCTAGGAAATGAACAGTTCCAGTCACTTGTGAAGCCACATTGTAACACCCTCCTTTTATGAAATTTTACATAAAATCACGATTTTAATTATGTGGTTTCTTTTTCTTTTTTTAAGACTTATTTATTTATTGATTGATTTTTCAGAGAGAGAGAGAGAGAGAGCGAGCGCACAAGCAGGGGGAGTATCAGGCAGAGCAGGCAATTAGACTCCCTGATGAGCCGGAAGCCCGATGCGGGACTCGCTCCCAGAACCCTGGGATCATGACCTGAACCAAAGGCATATGCTGAACCGACTGAGCCACCCAGGCGTCCCTTAATTAATTGTTTTCAACCATCTCTCTGTTAGAGGCCAGTCCCACTTAATTTATTCAGTGATTGGAGTTCCCAGGTGACACAGAATCCCTGTGGCATTTTCTACCTCCATTTCCCTATTGTCTCTCTTTTTGTTGTATCTTTCAGTTTGAAGGGGGTGGTTTGGAGGCCTCCTGAAAATATAAACATGAGCAAGACTTTCCCAGATCACATTAGGCCCACATAAATGATGACTCACCATGAGTAACTCAATTAAGATGGTGATTAACAATTTCTATTTTTGTGGAAGGACTATGGTTAACATCTGAGAGTTCTTTATATATCATTAGCAAATCTAATTTTTTATAATAACCCTTAATATATTTTCCTATTTTAACAAAACACATTAGAATGGTGTTTACTCCTAAAAACCCAGCCTTTTTCACTCGGCTTATATCCGTGACTGGAATTTCTATGAATGTGTTTCTTTATTGATATTTTCTCAGACGTGAAGATGAAGTGACAAATAATCCTTGACTTTCATACACAGGGTGAGAGATTTTAGTTGGGGAGGTTTGAGGCTAAAATTGTTGCTCCTCTCTCCAAGACTCCAAGAGTGTATTACGGGAAGGAAGCCAAGAGAAATTTTTTCTTTTAAACCTCAGGGATGTATTACTGCTCTACAGTCACTTGAAAGATGAATAAAATTCTTTGACAAACTATGTTATTTTAGGTGATGATTATTAATCATTACGAAACCAAAGCTTCTTCCAGTATGCATTAAAAACCATTTTGCCTTGGATTTTATAGTGTTATTACTCTTTCAGCTTCTTCTGAGCACTATAATTATTCTAGGTGGTTATATAAATTGAATTTAGAGAGTCCCTATTAATTAGACAAACCATTGCTATCTTACTTGCAATTCTGAATCAGTTGCCCACCACTACTCTTCAAATAAAGAGGTTTCAAATTTATTTTGACGTGTGGTCGTTTCTGTATTTATGTCACTATTGATTATTCGTGGCTCATTTTATATCCTAGGCCTAGAAGATGCATTAGATTTATCCTGTGGCTTCAGTTGTCTTGACAAATCACTGCCCCAATCTGTCCTCCATACATTTTTATTTCTTTAGAATAAAATTTAAAGTAAGTACTGATTTAGAAACCATTTCAGGTAGACGTTGTTAGGAAAAATATATATATATATAATATTTATATAATATATAATATATATTAATATATAATATATAATAATATTATATTATATATAATATAATATTATATATAATATATAATAATATTACATACAATATTATATAATATATAATAATATTATATACAATATTATATAATTTTAATGTATAATGTATTATATATATATATATTAGGTATACATATATTTGTTAGGTAATTCTTCACAGTTAAAGTAAAGAAAGCCACTTTTTGCTTCCTGTAACAATTTATATTCCCAGCAAGGGTTTAGTCTTAAGTAGACAGATACACCAATCCATGCAACTTTAGGGGAACGTACCTGGCTATGTGTAAATTACTTCAGTCTGAAAAAATGTGGTTGAAGCTTTCTGTTCCTTTTCATTTTTCATACTCAAAATGGCTTATAAAAGCAATTAATTGTAAATTTAATTATGTTGTGTTTGTACATGGCAGATTGCTTTTTGAGGCAATTATTAAAATAAATTAAGATATAAGAAAAACTAAGAGCTAATAGAGCAAGGTAAGAGAATGGAAGACTAGAATCTGATTTGATTCAGTACACATTTAAGGACTAAAAGATAAGATTAAGATTTGATTGTTGTCATCAATTTTCCATTTATTATTATAAAATTGTCAAATAATTCTTCATACTAAACTGAATGTTAGGGACATTTTAATAGATTTTATTGTTCTCTAACATGTATCAGCTCATTTAATCCTCACGACAAGCCTAAGAGATAGGCAGGCTTAGGTAAAAGTAATCTTTAGTCATATTTATCTTTTCTTTAGTATCTTTCCCCGCCCAGCTTTATAGAGATATAACTGACATATAATATCGTGTAAGTTTCAGGTATGTGATGTGATGAATTGAAATATATATCTTATGAAACAGAGAAGTATGTAAAGCACTTTACATTTCTTAAGTTTTCAAAAGTTAACTAGTTCGAAGCCTTTATCCACCAACTTGAAATGTTGATTTTTCTCGTATACAGAATTTTCACATGCCATGGGCCCAGTTCTTCTTTTATTCTATTTTAGTGATCAAAATGTCTAATTGTGAATCAATGTCATGTTTTATTAATTTGTACGTCTTTGTAATGTATTTTGATATCTGGTAGGACACAATTCCAGGCTTTAGCTATTCCTGAGCATTGACTCTTCTGTATGAATTTCAGAATTACCTTGTCAGGTTCCATGAAAACATTCTATTGGACTCTTGATTAAGATTGCGTTGGATTTGGGGTGCCTGGGTGCCTCAGTCGGTTGAGCGTCTGAGCATCTGCCTTCTGCATGGGTTGTGATCTCAGGGTCCTGGGATTGAGCCCCTCCTGGAGCGCTGGGGCTCCCTGCTCAGCGGGGAGTTTGCTTCTCCCTCTTCCTCTCCCTTTGTGCTTGCCCATGCTCTCTCTCTCTGAAAAAAAAAAAAAAAAGATTGCAGTGGATTTATAGGTTAAATATAGATCATTAGCTTTCTTATAGCATCAACCTTTCCCCCATGCACGTAAATATCTCAGTTTATTCAGGTATTCTTGTATGTCCTTCACTCAGCAAATATTTTTTCAGCACGTACTATTTTTAGGACACTGTTATGGGTGTTGGGGATATAACATTGATTAAAATGTGCCTTCTTTTAAGTAGCTTCTATGTTAGTGGAGGAAAAGAGAAAACACCTAAGATTCAAATATATAATATGTTGCATGGTGGTAAGTGCCTGGAAGAAAAATAAAGTAGGGTGTAGGGAGAAAGAACAATAAAAGTGCATGTGTGCGCTTCTGGTTAGGGAAATCTTCACTGTAAAGTAACGTTTGAACAGAGTTGAATCAGGAGAGGAATTGAGCCCCATGTATGTCTTGAGAGAGAGCTCCTTTTCAGGTGGATCCACAGATGGAGGTAGGACAGGACTGCCTGCGGTGTTAACTAAACAACAGATCCCCAGCGTGATTAGAGGGAGAGGAGAGAAGAGGGGAGAGAGGGGAGAGAGGGGAGAGGGGGGAGAGACATTTTGCAGTTGTCTCCATAAAGATCTTGAGTATTTCTTGTTAGGCTTATTCCTGGGGCATTTCACAGTCTTTTCTCTGAATACATTTTTTTAATGTTCTTTCTAAAATTACCTAATTGGTCATTGCTGGTTTATAGGAGAATTACTGATTCTTGTATGTTGATTTTTTTATCCTGTTACACCATGAACTTAGTCCTAGTATTTCAAGAGTTGATTCTATTTGGTTTTCTGTTAAGTAACAATCCTGCCTAATGACTATCTCCTCCATCCTGGCCTACATGTTTTCTTTTTTCCTTGTTTTACTACATTCCTAGGACACTCGGTAAAATATGTAATAGCTATGAAAGTGAGCATCTTTTTTCCTTTCTGTAATTTTAATGAAATGCTTCTCTTTTCATAATAAAGCATGATGTTTTCTATTTCTTTCTTTAATGGAGCAGGGGAATTTTTCTCCTACTTATAATTTGTTGAGACCTTTTTTAAAGTAAAAAGTTGTCAACATCTGTTAAGTTCGTATGTGTATGTAACACATGTTAATGTAGTGAATGGCATTGATCTCTCTCCCTATGTAGGACTATTTTTCTTTTTCTGTTTTTTTTAATTTAAATTCAATTAGCCAACATATAGTACATCCTTAGTTTCAGATGTAGTATTCAATAACTCATCAGTTGCAGATAATACCCACTGCTCATCACATCACATGCCCTCCTTAATGGTAGATCTATTTTTCAATTCTCAGATATACATTGATTAGAAAACTATTAAGTGTCTACATGTACAGGCAATGTACTAAACATCTGAGTTACGTTAGTGAACACTCCAAAATTCCTTAGTTCACAAAGCTTCTGTTCTAATAATGGAAGGCATAAAATAAACAATAAATATGATAAGTGAAAAAATTGTAATTTTAGTAGGAAGAGATCAGTACATTGTGAAACAGAGATAGCAGAGCAGGTAAGGAGACTCAGGTGTGAGGAGAGGGTTTGTAGATGCGCCGACAGTGCCGATTCTGGGCAGAGTAGTGGCATGACCTGCGTTGGGGCCGTGCAGGCTCACTCTGGACTAACAGACATATGGGAGTGGTGAGCAAGAGAATAAGAAGGAGATGTGTAAAAGCTCATCGTAGTGAAACAGGAGAGAAATGATGGACACAGAACAGACCTGGTGAATGGTAGTAGAGGTGATGAAAATCTACTTCTATTTTAAAGAAAGCTAACAGTTTTCTGGCTTTTTTCTTTTTTTTTTTAATAATAATTTTTTTTATTATATTATGTTAGTCACCATACAGTACATCCCCGGTTTCCGATGTAAGGCTCGATGATTCATTAGTTGTGTATAACACCCAGTGCACCATGCAATACGTGCCCTCCTTACTACCCATCACCGGTCTATCCCATTGCCCCCACCCCCCTCCCCTCTGAAGCCCTCAGTTTGTTTCTCAGAGTCCATAGTCTCTCATGCTTCATTCCCCCTTCTGATTACCCCTCCTTTCTTTATCCCTTTCTTCTCCTACCGATCTTCCTACTTCTTATGTTCCATAGATGAGTGAAACCATATGATAATTATCTTTCTCTGCTTGACTTATTTCACTTAGCATTATCTCCTCCAGTGCTGTCCATGTTGCAGCAAATGTTGAGAAATCGTTCTTTTTGATAGCTGAGTAATATTCCATTGTATATATGGACCACATCTTCTTAATCCAGTCATCTGTTGAAGGGCATCTCGGCTCCTTCCACGATTTAGCTATTGTGGACAAAGGGGCTATGAACACTGGGGTGCATATGGCCCTTCTCTTCACTACGTCTGTATCTTTGGGGTAAATACCCAGTAGTGCAATTGCTGGATCATAGGGTAGCTAAAAAGTCATTTGGACCTTTGCCTTTTTTAAGATAGTGAAGAGATGTGTCAGGATTCTCTAAGAACACCCCATGTTTGGTGATTTGCTAGAAGGACTCAGAGGATTCAGTCTTTAGTTTTATTCATGGCTAAGCTTTATTACAGCCAAAGTGTACGAGGCAAAATCCACAAAGGGCAAAGGTGAATGGAGACAAAGTCTGGAGGAAACCAGGTGCTAGCTTCCATGGTGTTCTCCCAGTGGGGTCACATGGGGTATGCTTAATTTCCCCAGCAACAAGATGAACATATATGAACCGTGCCAAAGAAGAACATTGGAGACTCAGCACCCAGGGTTTTTTTAAATTGGGGGCTGGTTACATAAGCACCCTCTGTATAATGTACATCAAAATCCCAGACTCTCAGAAAGAATGCAGGTTTTTAGCATAAACCATATTCTTCATACAAACAATTTAGGCACAGCAAGCCGCTCCTTTAGAGGAAGTTTTGTATCAATGTAGGGAAGTGTTCACTGGTTGAGATCCCAGAAACCAGCCAAGAGCCAGCCTTGCAAACTGGCCTTTCTAATGGTGGCAGGCTCAGGTCTGTTATAATAAATTTTCTGCATGAAGGAATTGGGTGTCATAGAGATAGGAGGTAGATCTTCTTGATTACTGTTTCAATTTCTTCTGTATTTATTGATCGATTCAGAGTTTTAACTTCTTCTTGAGATGATTTAGGTAATTTTTTCCTAGAAAACTTGTCATTTTAACCAGGTTTCAAGTTCATTGACAGTTGCTCATACTATTCCCTTATGATATTATTTTTAGGGTTTTTTTATTTTTAATGTTTGCTTGCTTTGTCCCAGATTATACTTGCCAAAAATCCATCTCTGTTAATTTTTTTTTAATCGAGATAATTGTACGTTAACATGAAGCTTTAAGAAATAATACAAAGAGATTCCATATACCCTTTACTTGGCTTCCTTGATGGTGGTACTACTTGGTAAAGCTATAGTGTAACGTCACAACCAGCATTCTGACATTGATGCAATCCACTGATCTTACTCAACTTTGCTCAGTTGTGCTTGTACTTCGTGTGTGTGTGTGTGTGTGTGTGTGTGTGTGTGTGTATTCTATACAGCTTTATCACATGGCTAGATCTGCGTTTATAATGCTGTGGTCAAGATACTAAAGAGTTCCATTACCACGGTCATCTCTCCTGGTGCCCTTTTATAAGTACACATACCTCCCTCCTGCTCCCCCCCATATACACATTTTCCCCATCCTTAGCCACTGTCAGTCACTAATCTGCTTTTCATTTGTTTTTTTTATTATCATGTTCAATTAGCCAGCATATAGTACATCATTATTTGTAAGGATTTTTCATTTAAAAATGTTCTTCAAATGGAAACACACTATGTAACCTTTTGGCTTTGACATTTCACTCAGTATAATTTTCTGGAGATTCACCCAGATTGTTGTGTGTATCAATAATGCCTTCCTTTTAATTGCTGAGCAGTATTAAATGGCATGTATATAAATAGGCATCTGGGATGTTTTCAGTGTTTGGCAATTGTGAATAAAGCTGCTATGAACACTTGTTGACAACTTTTTGTGTGAACATACGTTTTTGTTTCTTTAGGATAAATGCCCAAGAGTGCAATTGCTGGGTCTTATGGCAATTATGTGTTTAGTTTTATAAGAAACTACCAAACTGTTTTCTGGAGAGGTTGTACCATTTTAAATTCCCACCAGTGTATTCCCAGGGAATGTGAGTGAGACAGTTCCTCCTCACCAGCTTTTACTATTGTCACTAGTTTTTATTTTATCCATGGTGATAGGTGTGTAGTGACAGTGTGATTTTAATTTTTGTTTTTCTGGTGGCTAATGATTTTGAACATCTTTTCATGTGCTTATATGCCACCTCTCTCTCTCTCTCTCTTTTTTTTTTTTAAAGATTACTCATTTATTTAAGAGAAAGAGAGAGAGAGAAGGATCGGGGGAGGGGCAGAGAGAGCGGGAGAAGTAGACTCTCTGCAGGGCTCAATCCCAGGACGCTGAGATCATGAAGGCAGATGATTAACCGACTGAGCCACCCAGGCACCCCTCTCTTTGGTTATTTTAAAAGAATTTGTTTCAGGGGTGCCTGGGTAGCACAGTTAATTGACCATCTGACTCTTGATCTCAGGGTCCTGAGTTCAAGTCCCACGCTGGGGGCCACACCGGGTGTGGGGCCTACTTGAAAAACAAAACAAAACAAAAAAACCCATTTCATTTCATTGGTACTTTATTTTTGCCTTACAAAAATTGTCTGTAACATCCATTCTGGTGTTAAACTTTTAATTTAGTTTAAGTTATTAATGTAATTTAGCTTATTAATTTAAACTTTCACTGCTGTATTTTCTTTGAGTTTATTTTGTTTTTATCTTTAATGGAAGATTGAGATAGGAGGAAGATCATACTGATTACTGTTTCAACTTAATAACATTAATTCTTTAGGTTAATATTTTTATTTTCTATTAAGTATACCTGTTGCTGCAGAGCCCCTCTGAGAATCTCCTTGGGCATACCCCACAGGTTTTGGTATGCCATACTTTCATTGTTGTTATATACCCTGTTTCTAATTTGTCTTTAAATTTATTCCTTAATACATGAGTCATTTAAAAATGTCTTATTTCTAGGTTAAAATTTTTGCTTTGCCTTTTGAGCTTAATATAGTTATGTTTAATTTGAATTTTGCTTCATAGGAATTAATTTATGTTTACTATGCTTTCTTCTCTTTCCGCATCCCCTTTTCTGTTTTTTGTGGAATTGACTGTTTTCATGTGTTTGGGGCTGTGCTGTTGTAGGTGTTTATTTACTTCCCCTTTAATGATTTGGAAGCTAAACAATTCTCTTGGCATTCTTAATTTTTAATACACACACTTGGCACCCTTTAAAAATAGTTTAAGTCAACACTGACATTACAATAAATTACATATATGTAAAATATAAAATTTTGTATTTTGAAAAACGACATCTATATGTATGTCTGATTTATATGTATTTTAACATATATGTATCTATTTTTAGCATGGCTCAGAATTACGATGTCATTCTGTCTTGTCCAAGAAAAGAACTACAGAATTCTTTCCATTTTTTTTTCCTTCCCTGTCCCATTGACTATGATGCCGACATCATCTAGAATTTGTTTCATGCTGTTCTCTTTTTGTTGTCATCATTAGCAATTACTTTGTATTTATAGCTGTTGAGTTCCAGTCCATTTGTCTGGAGGTTGGAGCTTTGTTTTCCTTCTTTGTTTAGATGCTGTCTCCCATCTTGCAGGGATTTCTAATAATTTCCTTGAATCTAGGATTTGCTGAGGGATCCTCGTCTAAGTTTCAATAAGCTGTTTTATAATTTCTAGGAATTTGGGGCAGGAAGGAGAGACCATAGCATGTTCTAAGACCACCATCTTGACTAGGAACTCAGGAGGCACTTTTTATATGAACAAGAGGCAGGCAGATATTTGGAAGTGAGACTTGTCTGTTAGATCTCTACTTATCTCTGCTCCCCTGACTACTAACCAAGTAGTTGACCTCATTGACCTTTTAGTTTCCTAATCTGTGAAATGGACATCATAGCAGTCTTGTGAAGACAAAATGAGGTCGAAGATTGCACAAACAGCCTTGTATTACTACATATTTGATGCTTAATAAATACTGGTTTCTTTTCTCTTTTTAGGTCAGATAAAATGAAATATAGTACTTTTATACAAGCTAACTTGTGAATATATGGACTATATTACTCCGAAGAGTTTGTGTAGTTTGCATACTTAACTATGTTTGAAAATTGTTTATATAAGGTCTTGGGTGATAGATTCATCATGGGGTATCAAGGATACCCTTGGGATATCTAAGAACATATCCCCAGTACTTAGATGACTTCCATCTTGCACAACGCCCTCCTGGAAATCTAACAGCAGGAGAGCATTGATTGTTAGTTGATTACTGAGTTATAGATGATGTTATTATGTAGGGCACGGGCCCAGAGCAAGTTTCAGACGCTGCTGTACTTTGTGCCTATCATTTGATACTCCAGCCAGGAAAGCCCGAACTAGAGAACTGCTTCCTGCTTTACAGAAAATAAACGAATGAGCAGGAAATGACAAAAAGATGTCACTTAGTATTGAGATCCTTATTTGCATTTAATTTCTAATACTTGTTACTCAAACTCTTTGTTTCGGTATGGTCCCCAGTTTTTCAACCCTGTAGGCATCCCTTGATTGCAGCCTCTTGTTTTCTTGTCCTAGATACTGATCTCTTTGGATACCAGGCCCCTTGTTATGTAAGCTTGGGAGTTGCCCTTTCTTTAAGACTATCATGTGGGAATGAATAAAAATGCACGATAAACTAGGAAACAGTCAGCGTGGTACTGTGAAGACAAATCATGGCAGACTTATTTCATTTTCTTCTCTGATAGAATGACAGGCCTCATAAACAAGGGGGAGTAATGGACAAGATCTATGTTGCTTCCCTGTAATCACTCCTGAAATACTCCAGGTATGACTGGGTCATATTTTATGTTTCTATATAGATGAGAAACACAGGATCTTTGTCAGTGAGCCTGACTAATTTGTCCAGTTTTCCTGAGACTGTGCGTCCAAGCCAGCATACTGGATGTGAACGCTAACAAAAACCAGGGCAGCAGAATTCAATAATTAAAGAGAGAACTCCGTTTCCCTAGGTTTTGTACATGTGGGAAATTGTAGTCAGAATTACAGGAAGGGGTTCAGATGGTAAGATTTAAAAAAAAAAAACCACAACAATGGGGCTTGAAGATGCAAGAACAAAAAATTCAGGAAGAATTGAGATGATGTTGTAAGTTGTCCAATGAAGGACACAATTTTTGTTTTTGAGATACCTTAGGTAAGGTGTTAGAAAGTATTTTTTTTAAAGATTTTATTTATTTATTTGACAGAGAGAGACAGCAAGAGAGGGAACACAAGCAAGGGGAGTGTGAGAGGGAGAAGCAGGCTTCCTGCCAAGCAGGGAGCCTGATGCGGGGCTCGATCCCAGGACCCAGGGATCATGACCTCAGCCGAAGGCAGACGCTTGATGGCTGAGCCACCCAGGCGCCCCTGTTAGAAAGTATTTTGAATTGAGTTGGATTCTGATTCCCTGTTCAATCCAGTAAACAGTCTTTACAAACATGTACTTACATGTACCTTCATGGGGAAAGTGAAATGAGAAGGAATATCGATGTCACCAAAAAATGAGACAAGAGTTCACAAGAGGGGCACCTGGGTGGCTCAGTTGGTTAAGCGTCCAACTGTTGAATTCAGCTCAGGTCATGATCTCAGGGATGTGAGATCGAGCCCTGAGTCAGGCTCTGTGCTGGGTGTGGAACCTGCTTAAGATTCTCTCAGTCCCTCTCCCTCTACCCCTGCCCCTTGCTTGCACATCCTCTCTCTCGCTATCCCAAAAAAAGAAAAGAAAAGAAGAGGAAAAACCCCAAACTCTCTAATTTTATCCTACTATGGTAGGTGAACAACATGACTTTTATATGTGAAGGGTGGTCAGTTCTTTTCATCTTTATGAGTTTAACAATTTCAGTTGGAAAGCGAAGGGGAAAAGCCTTGCTGTGTTCTGTTTATTGTTCAACAGAGAACTAGACAGGTCTTATATTTTCAGTATCCAACCTTTTCTTTAAAAGAGAAGATGGATTATTCTCAATCTTAGTGGAAATCATGAGCAACGTTGACTCAAGTGAAATATAGATTTGTGTCAAAGAGAGGAAAGTGGCTTTGTTACAGAATGGGCTTCTATGCTTCCTCTACATCTCAGCTTGTCACTATTTCATTGGAAGTCTTCTCTGACCTTCCAACTTAGGTCATCTCAGCCTTTAATAAACTCCCAGCATCAAGTATGTGTATGTCTGTGATGACACACATCCATGTACAGAGGTCACGTTTGTGACTTTTTAATTTGATCCTTCCCACTAGACAGATTGTAAGCTCCCCTGAACACGGAATGTGTAGGTTTGCTCACCATTTCCTGACAAGAACCGAACATGGTGTCTGACAGTCATTAGACTCTCAGTAAATGAATGACAATGAATGAATGAATGTAGTCAAGATACTAAAATCCTGGAGAAAAGTTGAAAAAACAAACTATGACGTTGAATAAAACTGTAGTCATTGTCTGTGAAGGGAGCTTTCACGTAGAAGTTTTACAGTAGGTGTGTTATCTTTTTGAGTAAGGAAGGCAACTTTCCAACCATAGGGAAGAAGCAGAGCAGTGGGCAGGAGGCAATGCTGTCACGTTCTGCGTGGGTGGCAGATGGATGAGAAGTGGGTCTGATTCCCGCCTTGGTTTCTGCCCATGTCGCTAACTGTTACTGAACATGTTTCTCTTTAATCGTGCCATGGAAAACCTATTTAAAAGCACTCTGAAAAAAAAAAAATAAAAAAGAAAAGCACTGTGTGGGTCCTTGGGATAGAGCAAGTGAGTGTGACGGAGGGCCTGGGAGAACTAGACATGGTTGGCTCAGCCTGGAAGCTGGCTGCACCACACTTGTTCACTCCTCTCTGCTGACATTGCTTCCCTGAGCAGGAAGTTGGCCTCATTTACTGGAGACTAGGAAAGCTAACAGGAATTTTGACAGCAAATGAACACATGCCACAGAGTAATTTTCTATCCTTTAGCAACTTCATGATTTCATGACTTCCTCTTTGTTGGGAGAATCCAGGATTCTTACCTAACATCTGTCATCTTTTGTTTCTCCCCCAAAATGCAGGAGAAGGGAGGAAAGCGATCTTAGCAAGGATGGAAAAATAAGGTAGAAAGAATACAAACTTTCATCGTGTGGTCATTGTGAAATCAAGACCAGGATGGGAGTGACTTCCGCAGACCTGCGTAATACTCACTTTCTATGGCCTTATTCTCTGGGCCTCATTATTTTGTATCTTCATTAATAATTTTCAGTACCAGGGTTATTATGCCAGTGTTACCAAAGCTGAAACAAAACAAAAGAGGCTTCATTGTATATTCCGAAAAGATCTGAGGAACTGGTGAGGTTTTGAGATTTGGGGATAGGATAGGAAGGGAAGTTGTGGCTACTTACTGGGACATCATCAGGAGGGGAGGTAGGTTTTTTTTCTTAATCCATTTTGGGTACAATTCCATCTGAACCCCGATGATTGGCTTGCTGACTTCTCAGTGACCCCTCCAGAGCTCTGATTCTGTGAACAAAAAAATATACATCTAGATCACTGCTGGGGTAAAATTTAAGCTTTATAAATGAATATTCTTTACATCACAATCATTTTCTTTTTAACTTCTTTTTTTCCTGAAAAGCAGAGCTCTAACATGTAAGCTAATGATTCCTATTGGTAGTAGGCTTTGTGGAAGTCAGACATATTCAAATTTCACGTGTAAGGCCCCTGTTTGGCTTGTGGTAGGGGAAAATGAATTGAGAAGTACATACAAGTTGGAATTCAGCATCTTTTATTTCATCAAAGGCTTATGGTTATCTTTAGAAGCCACTTAAGATTCAGTATATCATCTGTGAAAACTATGAGAAATGATAAACCTGACTAAAATAAAGATGATTTTGCACCTTTGATGAGGGCTTAATTTCTGTGAACTGTGTATGTGTATGTGTGTATGCATGTGTGTGTGAGGGAACCCATGGCAGCTTCTCCAGATCAGAGAAGGTGTGGGTTATGAGGAAACCACAGAAGACCATTAGGGTAGGAATGGGGGTATATGTGTGGGTGCAGTTTTGCTGAAGACGAGAGGGTCTCTCTGGTTGATTGGGAAGAATCAAACATAATACCCCCTCCAGTCAAATCAATTAGTCTGCTTCTAACTAGGTTTCATCTGCTTTCGTGTCTATAATCATAGTGTAAAAGTGAGATCACAAGACTGAATTCAGTGTGGAGACCCTTCAGTTGTGTAAAATAGCAGATCCATGCCAATGAAGGAAAAACACAGATAGTGATTAAGAGAAAATATTCTGATAATTTCATTCTCGATGTATAAAGAGTTTACTTAGACTAAAATTATTTATATGCCCATGTGGAAACAGTTACTTTTTGATTTACTTGCATTCTTGATGAAGATGATGTGCATTTCTGAGGAAGTTATGCATTTGTAATGACTTCATCAGGGAGTACTCTTACATGGATGCCATCATTTCTGACATGTTCAAAAACCATACTCTCTTAATTTCACATAAATGTTTTATAGCTCCTTAAGAAATTGATACAAGAATGACTTTTTTCATTTAAGGAAAAAGCCTATGATCTCCTCACAATCAATATTTTCTGAAAAATAAATAAATATCTATAATATAATGAAATTATTTAGATATGACATCAGATCAACTTTTAGTATTAAACTATTTATAACAGCATTAGCAATCATACATTCTGTATAACTTTGATAGCCCCAATAATGAAGCCACCCATCCATCAATCTATTCATTATTTTTCTAGCGGCTTCCTCAGGCCATATGAATGATGCAGTCCAATTTCATCTTTGTCATTGTGGAATAATCTTATTTATTTACCACTGATCCCCTGGCACATTCTCTGCCACTTCTAAAATATTTTTTTCTGAGCTTGCAGTGAGTCAACATCCTACATGGGCTGATAGAGTGCTAGTACTGAAGAGGACCATACATGTTGTCTGACCAAACTTTTCAATGAAACTGGGGTCCAGAGATACAAAGTAACAAGATTGATGGTACCCAGCATTCACTTTCACTGTCTGCCTTTCAGCCCATCTTTCCTTCAATCTTGGAAGAGTGGTTCCTTCTTATTTCTGAAGTGACAGGCTCTGAGTTGGGTCCCGTTCCTTCCCTCTCTAGGAGAAACCCAATTTTCAAAATAAACACTTGCCACATTCTCCTGACAAGATTTTTAGCAAAATGGAAACCAGGAGGGGAATAAGCTTTGGTAACATAGCAGTGTGTGGGTGTGGGTAGTGGTGGTGGTGGTTTGAGGCCTCCATCTTTTGACAGGAGCCCAAGGGTGGTGTGAAGAGGAAGGGAGGTCTGTTCTTTCATTTGGAATATAATCAAAGGACTACAGAATTCTGCTTTTCCCCACAACTATTTATTATGCCCTAGTTATGGGTCTGACACTGTTTGTAATTTTCATAATTTGTGGAAAATCACATAATTTTCATAAGTGCATTTATAACAGTCTTATGAAATAGATATTATTATCCACATTTTTTTCAGATGAGGAAATTGGAACAAGGAAAAATGAAGTGATTTGTCTGAAGTCCTACAGCTAACTGGTGGCAGAGTCAGGATTTAAGCCAGATTTCTCTGACTACAAAATTGGGTTCTTAAAAAACATACCATACTCCCTCTATCAGACCCAGCCTACTCGGTGTTAGAGAGGTCATTAAGTCAAAGTTTCCAAGAGTGGGGAGATAAATGTGCAAGTAAAAAGAAGTTTCGTGAAACTTTTAAGGGTGTGTTTGCAAGATTTAGTTCTGCAAGACGGATACATTGTGTAGACGAGCTGCACAGCATCAGAGCGCCTAGAAATGCCACTTCAAAATCTGTTCCGAGGCTAGGTCGCATGTTCGGTGTTCTTATCACAACAAAATAAAATAAATTGCATATAGATTATAAAATAAACATCTGCTTACATATATATTTTTTAAGGTTTTATTTATTTATTCGGGAGGGGGGAGGAGCAGAGGGAGAGGGACAAGCACACTCCGTGCTGGGCGTGGGACCCCACACAGGGCTCCATCTCAGAACCCTGAGCCAAAACCAAGAGTCCGACGCTTATCTGACTGAGCTCCATATATTTTTAAAAGTATTATGTATTTTGCTGAGGGTAGGAATTACAAGTATTCTTTGTTAAAATTGTTTTTGTCACGTGGTACATCATATATTTAAAGAGTGTCTATTAAATATATGTACAGTATCAAAGCAGCAAAATGTACCTAGTACCCAGCTTAAAGAGAAAAAGAAACACTACCAATGCTTTAGATGTCACCCTGGTCCTTGACATTCCAATACTCTTCCCCTCTGCCTTAGAGGAGACCACTCTCCTGGTTTTGTTTCCATATCCAAGGAATGTGTCCCCAAATAATACATTGCTTAGTTTTGCCTGTTTTTGCATGTTATATTCATTTGGCATTTATATTCATACACCATATGCATTCTCCTGTGACTTGCTCATTTGCCTCACTATTATGTGTATTAGGTTCATTCACTCAATTATGTGAGACCGTAGTTCATTTTTTCGCCACTGCCAAATAGTGCTCTATTGTATGGTTCCTGCAATTCCTGTTACCAGTCTAAAGTGTGCTACATATTATGATTATCTCTAGTTTTATTTTCAGTACAAACAGTGCTTCTGTAAACATTTTTGCATACATCTCTCAGTGCAGATGTGCAAGAAGTGTATATATATGCCTATGAGAGGAGTTACCATGTCATAGCTGTGCATTTGGTCAACTTTACAAGATGATGTGAAATTTTATTTCCATGGTGTTCCACTGGTGGTAATCATGAGGTCCTGATCCATATCACCACCACCAGGGGGATGGGAATGTGATAATTGTGTTTTCAGGTTATGGTTCCCTGATTACTAATCAGAATTTTAAAAAGATGAGAATCATTTCATATGTCTCCTATTCTATAATAGACCTTTTTAAATCTTCTGTCCATTTTCATTTGGTTGTTTGTCTTTTTAATTGATCCTTAGTTACTCTTTCTATATTCTGGATATATCTTTAGTTGCAAATATCTTCTCCCAGTGTATCGCATATTTTCATTTTCATTGTGGTATCTTATGGGCGTACTTCGTACTTCCCCTGCGCCACTCTGCTAACCATCATTATGGTATCTTCGGAATAGATCTTCATTTAATGTAGTTAAACCCATCTTTCGTGGTTTGTGCTTTTGCCATCTTGTTTGAGATCTTAGGAATACTCTCCTATATTTCCTTCTGAATGTTACAAAATTTTTCCACTTTGATTTAAACCCTAGTCAGATCTAAAATGCATTTTTTATTAGGATGTGAGGTAGGGATTTAGTTTCATTTCCCCACATCTGGACATTTTAGTACCATTTACCAAATTGTTCATTTCCCCCAACTCATCTACAGTATTACATGTTTTATATATCGGGCTTTCATTAACCCATGGAGTTGATGGAGTTACCTGTCTTTCCATATATCTACCACACTGTCAATTTATCAAACACGTGTATAGTGCCTACTGCATGCCAGTTGCTGTTCTAAGAGTTTTATAAAGATTAACTCACTTAATCTTTATAAGGAAGTTATTCTTATTACCCTAATTTTATAGATGTGTCAACTGAGGCACAAAAGCTTAATTTTTCTAGAGTCACATATCTGGAAAGGGGCAGACCCAGACTTTGAGCTCAGGCAGTCTGGCTCTGTATACTATGCTGCCTCTCCAATATTTACTTGTTGCTTTTTGTGGTAGAAGTTTATAATTAATATTATTATGAAGTAAGGCAAATCTCTCAGTCTGGTGCTGCTCATTTCAGAATGTTACAACCCTTGTTAGCATTTTTCTCTTCCACTTTTAGAATCAGCAAGTAAATCTATGCACACACCTATAGGAATACCTATAACCTGTTGATATTTTGATTTCACCTTGAAACTGTAGGTCAGTTGTTAGAGAACTGGTATCATGATATTGAGCATGGTATTTCTATGTGTTTATAATTTTCTCCATAAAAAACATATACATTAAATATATAATATACCATAATATGTCATCTGCCCAACTATAGTTGAAAGTTGTCATTGATTATAAGATACATTCTGATTTCAGAGATATTAAAATGTGAAAAACTGCATGCCCTAGATTAGATACAAGATAGTGTTCAGTTCTAAGTATTTTCTAATTTCTGTTTGGATATCTTCTTTCTTCTTTAACCTGTAGGTTATTTAAAAGCTTATTTTAACGTTTCTAAATGCATGAGTGTTTTATTTTTGCTATTAGCTGCTAATTTTTTTCCATTTTTATTTATTTATTTCAACATTTTTAAAATTTGAGTATAGTTGACACACAATGTTACATTAGTTTCAGGTGCACAACATAGTGATTCAACAGCTCTAAACATCATACTGTTCTCACCACAAGTGTAGCTACCCTCCATCAGCATTCAATGCTATTACAGTATCATTGACTGTATTCCCTGTGCTGTGCCTTTTATTTTCATGACTTATTCATTCAATAACTGGAAGCCTGTATCTCCCACTCCCCTTCACCCATTTTGCTCCTCCCCTCTTCTCCCTCCCTTCTGGCAACCATCAGTTTGTTCTCTGTATTTATAGGTATTGACTGCTAACTTATATTCCAATATAAATCAATGTATTTATATTAGATATATTAATAAATATATTTATATTTATACACATATTCTAATATATATAAATATATTCTACATTGTGCCAGTGTTTTTGGAATTTGCCAAGACTTGTTTTACTGCCTTGGTATGGTTCATTTTTGTTACCACTCCTTTGAGAAGAATTAAATTCTCCAGGTTTTGTGGCTTATGTACTGTGTGGCTCGAAATGTATGTTTAATGATTTTTTCATCTGCTTGATGAATCAGTTTTTAAGAGAGATGTGTTAAAATCTCCTTTCATCTTCGTGAATTTTTCAAACTCCTATCTATTGGCAATTTCTGCTTTATATATTCTGAAGCTATGTTACAAGGTACATACAAGTTTAAACTGATGTCTTCAGGGTAATTAAAATTTTGACCCATACGTAGTTACTCTATATATTACTGTTTTGCATATATTGTCTATTATATAACTATTATTATTATTTTTTTAAAGATTTTATTTATTTATTTGACAGAGACAGCCAGTGAGAGAGAGAGGGAACACAAGCAGGGGGAGTGGGAGAGGAAGAAGCAGGCTCCCAGCAGAGGAGCCCGATGCAGGGCTCGATCCCAGAACGCTGGGATCACGTCCTGAGCTGAAGGCAGACGCTTAACGCCTGCGCCACCCAGGCACCCCATAACTATTATTTTTTGTATTTAAAGTTCCAGTAAAGTTAACATTATTATATAACCATTTTATCTCTAGCAATAATTTATATTATCTCTAGTAATAATTTTTATATTATTTGATCCCCAGCAGTATTTGCGTATATCTCTAATAATGATTTTTGAATGGGAATCTATTATCTATTATTAATACCAGATTTATTTTGATTACTATTTATCTGACATATAATTTTTAACCTTCAACTTTCAACCATTTGGTGTTTTAATGCTTTTTTCAGTCTCACATAAATAGTTCATTGTTGTATTTTTGAAAAATTCACTTTGGCAATCTTGATTTTGACTAAAGATTTTAGTCTGTTTACATTTGTTTTAATTACCAGTACTTTAAAATTCTATCTATAATCTTTGTGCTTTCAATTTCTGATTTTTCTGTTATTTTCTTTCTTTCTTTCTTTCTATCTTCCTTCCTTCCTTCCTCCCTTCCTCCCTCTCTTTCTTTCTTTCTTTCTTTCTTTCTTTCTTTCTCTCTTTTCCTCCCTCCCTCCCTCTCTTTCGTTCTTTTTCTTTTCTTCTTTTCTTTTCTTTTCTTTCCTTTCCTTTCCTTTCCTTTCCTTTCCTTTCCTTTCCTTTCCTTTCCTTTCCTTCCTTTTGGATTGAATTTTCCCCCCTCAACTATTTTGGGAGTTATAATCTCCATGTCTATTCTTTCAGTGATTTCTCTAGAAATCTTCATATGCATGTTTAACAAAGTCTACTGTTAATGAGTAGCTTTCCCTTCTTTTAGTGCAATATAAGGGATTTTAAACCAAATCCACTCATTCCCTTCTGTACTTTTTACCTTTGTTCTAGTCTATTAGTCCTATTTTTAATACCAGAAATTAGATATCATCATGACTAAATCACACATTATACTATTTCTTTTCTTACTTTCTAAAATGTAATCTTAAAAATTAACCCTTTATTATATTATATGATATAATATCTTACATAATATTCTCTAGTCTGTGCCCCTAACATATTCTATGCTCTTTAGGACTAAGCATCTGGTTTTATTTATTTATTTATTTTTATTAATCCACAGTGCCTGGGACAATGCTGTGTACTTAGTAGGTGCTTAATAAATACTTGCTGGCTCATTGACTCAGCATTCAATTATTCTCATGAGTTTTCATTAAATGAGAAAATTTAACATCCAAGTTAAAATGTTGAGAGATTTTTTTTTTCTGCTGTGGTTAGTATTGGTTTTCCACGCTCCATTTCCACAGGACTGATTCAACTAGAAGTTTCAATTACCAGACCAAGTTGGTATGGAAAGTGGTGGTGGGAAGAGACAGAAAGAGAAACAATGGGGAAAGCAGAAAGTATTATTGCATTTTGTGATTATGTGAAAAGCTGTAAAACTAGTATGGTTCCACATTTCATTTGCTGCTCTTCTATCTACCTATATTCTTTCTTTTTTAATTCATTGACATCTATGTGTACTCATAATAGTCCCATGCTGTAGATGAGTCAGTGATAGATTTTATTCCTTGGCCTCGTTCTGGGTCAGATAAGGCCATGGTAGATTCAAGACAAAATCTACATCTCTTTTCTTTTTATCCATGCTGTTTTCTTCCAATATTCTGGTGTCTTTCAGATTAAAAACCTCTTTCTTCAGTATGTGATGAACACCCATGTTAATTTTTCAGTCTTATCTTTTTCACTTGGTTCATCCTGAAAAGCATTTCTTTCCCACTAATAAAAACACTTTTCTTGCCTTATAGTATCTGATCCAAGAGAACTTAAAAATAAACCTGAATTCCACTTAAGATAATGTAATAAAAGGACTCTGGATCAGACATCTGTTACTCATTATTTATAACCTCTGGCTAAAAGTCATGCTAATCTAGAGTTATTGCTATTTATTTCTCAGACTGCTTGTTCAAAAAACTCACGCATTGTCTAGTTATTTTCACTTTGCTTGTGATGTCAGTAAAGCCTCGGTAAAATCTGAAACATTGGGTGTTATTGGGAAACAAGGGACCACCACCATAAAGCAAGTTAGTGGTCAAAATTTGTCAGTTCTAACCACTGCTTCACAGTGACCTTTTGTCACCATAGTTAGTTGCTGAAGAATAATTTGGAATTTTTAGCTTTCAATAATTGTTTTCTGCTGTACAATATAGTAATTTAACACTTCAGATTGTATACCTGAAACTAATATAACACTGTATGTGAACTAACTGGAATTAGAATAAAAACATAAACAGTTATTTTACCAGCAAAATAATAACAACAACAACAGCAACAACAATTGTTTTCTTCTAAAGAAAGGCAGGATGTTTTTATATATATTTCTTCATATGTGGCCATGTGAGATTATTTATATGATCTTCAATAATTTTTACATCTTTCATTGAGATTATTAATGGGTTGTTACATATAGTTGCTGGGATCCAAAATGATCAAGAGAGGGATTCCTATGACCTCATGAAAATCTTTGTTTCTGAAAATCCTTGAATTCTGATCAGAATGCTTATAAAGAAATAAGAATTCACTTCGTAGTCTATAATGAGTTAAGTAGCAGCTTATTATGTAAATTCTTTTGATGCTTGGACAACATATGCTATATTGATCATAAAATTGATCTCTGAATCTACCTCAGAAAGACTTTCAAAACATATGGATCAATATACTTTCTGCTTTCCCTTTAAGGATAGTCCCCATGATAAGAGGAAGGTGGATGGGGGTTGTCCTCTCAATTCTCAATATTCCTTGGCAATGTAAAATGAAGAATTGAAGCAGCTATACCCATAGTAGGTCTCCATCTTGCATTCTCCCCCAACCCCTAAAACATTTTTATCTAAGTTGTCTGCTATTTGCTGACAAAGGTGAATCAAACTGTGTCACTGTATTACTATAGATATCCTTATGCAGTCAAACAGAACGTAATTCTGATTGATTCATAGCATATAGCTTCAGGGACCCATTGACAATTCAAATGGAAAGAAGGATTTGCTTGGGACTACTGATAAATATTACTTGTGCCCTTCCTGACCTCATCTAAAAGTATTGCCATTGGGGAAAGCAATATTCTTGGGACTGTTGCTGTAGATTCCCTGTTTCTGGACATACCTATGGATTATTGGGTTGAAGACATAGCGTAGATTTCCATCATTTATGCCCACTGCAAAAGCTTATGGTGTGAAAGCGATTTCTTCCTTCTATGCCCACACCCTTGGTCATTATTTTCCCTACTTAAGAGTAAATTAGGTCTTTATGTAAATGGAGTTAAGGTTATACCTCCTAAAGGAATTCATAGAAAGGAGGGTTTAACGTAGGGTATACATGCATGCCAAGAAGAGGTGATCCTCAGTAGTGCTGAGGCAGCTTTACAAGATATCTGTTTGGAGTAAAAGTTTTATGAGAAAAAGACATAAATCTTCTTGTCTTAAATTTCAGTGTCATCTCTCTGAACTAAAAAGACTGCGACTGTAGATGCTGTAAATGAGCATTTTAATTTGTCTTTGCCCCATCCTAACTCAGAAAGTGATTTGCTTTATTCAAATCATGATTCAGAATGAGTTATTGTTGACTAGTGAGTTCCTTAATCTATATTGATAGCATAAAGGTTAAATTTGTGAGGCACAAGGTTATCAGAATCTATCTGTAATTTCCTGGGAGCCTGAAGAAAATAGAACAACAAAGTATATTTACAGTTAATATTAATACTTTAAAAATCTCAAAATAGATGTAGAAAAAAAACCTTCCCATTTCACATTTCCAAAGTGTAAAGGCTTATTTAAGAATTAATTGAGCACATGAGAATTGTATACTATTTGTAATTTTTTAAGAGTCTAGAACTAAAGAAAAGCTGAATGTTAAGTTTCCTTCCATTACTAAGTTCACTATTATGAATTTAAGGCTTTTGCTCCATTTCTGAGTTATCATTAGAGTAGATTATAGGCTTGGTTATCTATAGATTCCCAGCTGTAGAAAAGAGGGGAATGTATTCACTCAAGTTTTAGAAATTAAATTAAGAGGAGTTATCTTTTGAAATACCTGAAAAATTTATTGAGCCATGGTGAGTTTAATTTCAGTGTGTTTAATGAAAATCAAAGGTGGATTCATTTAGTTAAGGCTGTCAGATGGAGGAAGGCGTTCTTCCATGCAGAGACTTCAAGAAAGAGTGGAGGATGACTTACACTTCACCTTTAGCTGCAGATCTAGTGAATGGTCAGACCAAAGCTACCTAGAAATGGTTGGATGTGAACCAATATTAGGTAGCTTTTGTTCTGGTACAGTGGAAATTATTAGTAACCTCGACTTCCGGGTATTCTAAGGGATGTAGCTTGAAGGTAGTGATAAAAGCGAAGACAAAATAACTTGCTGGAATAAGAAACTTGGATTAGTTCAGTATCATTGCCACTTGAGTTGGAGGAAATCTGTATGAGGTGGTTGAACACAAGTGCAATTACTACATACACAAGAGGCAATAAAGGGAAACACTCATATCTCTTAGTTGATGACAGTTTTTATTACTTACCAGTCTGAACTCTTCCTGTCCCACTCCCACACCCCCCCCCCCGGATGGAGAGCCCTTCTGTTTAATACATAGATTCTGTGTGCACGTGTATTTTGTGGTGTGTGTATGTGTATGTGTGTTCTCAGTATAAGGCTGTAGGATTAGGAGCTTAGTGTTCATGTATAGTTTCAAGTCTTGATGACTCATATTGTTTTAATGACTAGTTGATCAATGGCACTTTGATGACCTCCAACTTCCAATTTTTTTACTTAACCCAATGCCCTTCTGAGCAACTGTCTTCCATACTCATGGATTACTCACTTATCTCCTATGTAGCTATGTATTTGATTGAAATACACAGACAGCATGTAGGGTAATTTATTGCCACACAGAATTGTTATTGTGTGCAGAATTTGATACTTAATGAGCCGGTTTTGTCTCATATCCAATACAATGCAGGTACTAAAAGAGTCTGGGTGTCAGAATCTGCCCTGGCTTCTCACCTTGTAGAGATTTGGTTCTCAAGAATCAGAATGGCAGAGCAATAGAAACTAGGCCAGCCCTAAAAACCTAGCCTTGTAGTGTGTGGTCACTGGCTAAAAGTTAATGTGATCACTGTCTGTTCTCTAGACTACTGTATCGTCGTTTTCCTTTGAGTTCTAGACTTTCCCCTTGTTTCCTGTCACTGGGCTGTACTAGTCTTGATATTCTTCTCCCCTGCAGTTGAGCTTCTTCAGTACAGTCTCTACCTTTCCAGGGTAGGCCCATGTGATGTTCTGCTATGTAAGCTCGATGAGGGGAGGATATCTGTTTATTTTGTTCATTGCTATGACTTCAGTGACTAGGACAATGCTTCGCAGGTGTCAAGTTCTCAATTAATAAATATATGTTGAATAACATTGACTGACTTCTGTTTCTATCCTTTGCACTTCCGTGAGTAGACTTTGTCGTCAGGTATCTAACCTGTGTTACCTACAGGGTGATCCTGGAACTCCAGAGAAAATCCCCTCTTTCTCAGTGCTCATGCCATCTAGCCACTTCTAGTTCATGGCAATCCACTGCATGGTATGTTCAAGGATGTTAATATTATAAGGTGTTATCACCTATATTAGAGTACATTTCAACTGGCACTAAGGATGAATTAGAGTCTCTACGTGACTTTGGCCTCTCCCAAATTAGATATTTTTATGACTAAGAAGTTCTTAGGTTTTATCAGAGAGCAGTTTCAGGAAATTCTTAGATAAGCAGATTTATTTTTCTATATTATCTAACTGTTGGGGGTCAGTGATCTTTTCTGCAGCATGAAAAATATGCTTTGGGAAGAAGGACACAGATCCGAATGGATTATGCAGGTGGATGACAGGCATTCTGCCATCTTCGGAAATCTGCAAGTAATAATGATACTATTGTGGGGGTACCTGGGTGGCTCAGTCGGTTAAGCATCTGACTTTGGCTCAGGTCATGCTCTCAGGGTCCTGAGACCAAGCCCTGCGTCAGGCTCTGCACTCAGCGGGGAGTCTGCTTGTCCCTCTCCTCTCCTTCTGCCTTTCCCCCTGCTCATGCTCTCTCGTTCTCTCTCTCAAATAAGTAAATAATATATTAAAAAAATAATGATACTATTATGTAGGTGAAGATGTACACAGACACTTGCTTCTAATATCTAGTGACACTATTTCTGCTGTTGAGAATTAATCTAATACAGTTTTCTGAGGGAAGCCTTAAACTTCTGTAAGACTGAGTTTATAGGTATGTATATCAAATTAGTCTTCAGCTTAAAGCCACAGAAAGAGCTCAGAGTCACCTTAAGAGATCATCTATTTCAGATACCTACCCGTGGGTAGGTTAGGTATAATTCGAATTTCATACAAAGCATTCATTCTCATGAGACTCAAAGAGGTCGAATGACTTTCCTGCCAAGGGGGACATAGCAAAGCTTTGAAAGAAAATAAATTTCATCTACTGGGGTACAGTCCAAAAGGGAATATATGTTCTCATAATTTTTGTTTAAATTTTCCTTTCATAGAAAGCTTCTAAAACATCAGCAGTGTCCTAAGCATGTCCTCTTATAATATGTGCAGGACTTTCGGTGTAGTTTCAGCCGAATGGGATTAGACGATAAAATCGAAGGCTTTTCCCTTTCTGTCAGGCAGAGGGTTTATGCTCTTGTAAGACAAATCACAGTGCATGTAATAAAGTATAGCAGAATGGACAAGTCATCTGCAGAGCCTCAGACTGTTGCCCGCAGTTTTCACCATTCTTAGGTAAAAGAAATGTAAAATGCTCTCAGAAATACATACACTAGTATTAATTGAAGGATTCGTAAAATTTCAGAGATAGCTGAGACTAAGAATCATCTCAACTGCCCTTTTTATTTTAAGGAAGAAGAACTGGGTCCTAAAAATTGATGAGGCTATATATTTGACCACAGTTAAAAAAAAGTCACGGGGCTCCCAAAGTTTCATGCTAGACTACGCAGTGACAAAGCCAACACCAGAACACGTGTTCTGAGCCCAAGGCCAAGCCTCTTCCCATTTTAATGAAGTGAGTCTCCTTCCGTGAGCCTCAAATCTTATATCATGCTTAGCAGTATTTTATTGGATATGTTCAGCACTGTGGTTCAAGTTGAAAGTTTATTCCCACACTTTTTTTTTTAAATATACTCAAATGATTTTTGAAACATTGATAGAGACAGATTTTGTCTTGCTCTTTCCTTATACTTTTGTGTTTTGTCTTCCTGCTTCTGGAAATATTCACCACACAGTCTCCCAATACTGACATTGAATTGCATGAGGCACACAACTTCTGGATGTGACATCTTGGGCAGTCCTTATAGTTGGTGGCAGCAGCAGAGTGTCTAGCGAATGCTATTTCGCTCCACCCTCAACCGAGAACTTGCATTTGACTTGCATCGCTTCCCTCCTATTGCCAGGGAGATCATCTGGGCTGAGTGGTATAGTTTTGATGTCTGTCTGAAGATTAGACCTGTATTTTGTCAGATGTATGCAGTGATAATAGTAAAACGAACATCTCATTAAAAATAAGAAGCTTAATAATTTATGGAAGGGAAACTAGGAGCAAGGGGGCTAATTATATATTCTCCCTTATAATTAGCCCTTTCTGCCATTGTCAGAAATATAGGATGAGGTAAATGAAATGCGGCATTTTGTTTAGTATTTTCTTCAGTGTAGAAATATTATTTTCACACTCCTGAGAAGCGGAACTTCCCATATCATCATACTGCCAACTCTACTCAAATCTAACATTCTTTTATTCAACTGTTTGAACTAACGGTCTTAACTGCTATTATTCCTTACTTAATCATATTATTGTTTATACAAAGATGTAGTAATTTACACATTTTGTGCCTTTTTCAAAATGCTCCTTAAGTGCAAACCTATTCTGTCCCATGGCCAAGTGTGTGGAAGGAAATAAGCGTCCAACCGTGCGTGTGTATTAGCACAATGCTCATGTCGACAGGGGCCATAGTTTTCCTGAAAAGCACGATTGATGAAGCCAGTTTTGCAGACAAAGAGCTTATGACCAATTTCTTTCAAGATTCAGTTCAAGTTTGACTTCATGAAGAATTTCACGTAGCAAATAGGAAAATACTCTTTTTTAAATTTTCACCTAGTTTCACAATCATTATGGGCTTCGAAATGTACCCCTGGCCCAGCCCTGGCTCAAGCCAAGGTGGCTGGCTGGTTCTGCCACGGCTTTGGTGTAGCACGGCCGCTACAGAGACCACGTGGCTGGTTGTGTTCTTGAAAATATAAACCCCGCAGGATTCTGCTTTCTGTTAGTTTTAAGTGCAGACCAAATGGCATAATACAAAAATCGAAGCACAAATGTTGACATACTACACGTATTGCAGTTTATGACCAAGCAGCCAGATGGCTTGGCTGTTGTCTTTTGCATTGATGGGCTCCAGAGGAAGTCAGCTGTGCAATTAGAGGTGTTTTGGCACGTCTGTACCAAAGGTGAAACCTAAGATGCCCGGAAGAATGATATTCTCGTCTGTGTGTGCGTGCGTGTGTGTGTGTGTGTGTGTGTGTGTGTGTGTTTTTTCTGCAGGTGCTAAATTTTCAAGGAGAGAAATGTTCAGCTTGAGCAAACATGACTAATAATTGTGAGATGTTTATTTTCAAACAGACGAGTGTTGGCAGTACAGAATCCAAAGCAGAAATTACTACCATAGAGAAGTGCTGTGGGATTTGGGACTTCATATTTTCCTTGCAGGTCTAGCCCTTTCTTCTGAGGTTCCTTCTTTGGAATTTCAACCTTTTATTTATTTGTAAAAAAACCCCACAAACAACAAAAAACCCACTATGTAACATACTGTCTCTAACTTTGTATTTAGTTGTACTTCTCCCAACCACTTTGTGCTGATAAATAATAACTCTGAAACATAAAAGGCTGTTTAGGTAACAGTCTTCACCGTTCTTTCAACAAATTTCTCTCCTTATACCCATAAAATTTTAAAATACTTACTTGTTTAACTGCCTGCTACTTCTCCTGAAATCTAACTCCCCTGAAGTCACAGGCCATGTTATTTTGTCATTGTCTCCCCACTGTCTGACACCTTGCCAGGCACATAACAGGTATTTCGAAGATGTCTCATTGAATGAGTTATTCTATCATTTTTAGTACTTGTTCAATATATTTTTGTGCTATGAATATTTTAAAGTTTTGTCTTCAAGTGTGTTATGTGGGATAATTCTCCATTAGCTAGTCCTCCTCTTACGCAATCATGCAGAAAACATGTTTTCCTGTAAGAATATTTTTCACTATAATTTTTTAATGATTATTTACAAGACTGGTCAATAATGAAGATTGAAAATCTTAGTTGTAAACCTTTGTCTTTTCATCATAGTTCTGGAAAATACTTTTTTATATTCTTCTATAACATTTTATACTTACTATATTCTTAGAATATGGGATGTAATAATTACAATTAATAAAATTGTCTTAGAGATGAAAAGAACTTTAGAAATCATGTAATCCAAAGGAAATGAAATTAAATTAAGGTCCAAAGAGATGACATGACTTTTACCATATTGGTAGGTTTTAGTTTCAGTTGTGGGCTGTTATGTTTTATATAGATAAATAGATAGATAGATAGATAGATAGATAGATAGATATAGATAGATATAGATAGATATAAATTTGGTGGTATTTCAAGAATCTTTTCCTGAGTACTAAGATCAAGCATGAAATTATAATTACTATCGTTATCCAATTCATTCTTCAAGAACTGGTCTTTATTTTCATTCATTAAAGTAGAATCCTTGTTTTTTAGGGATTTGAGATCATCTTTGTTTTTTTGTATACTGGCATCCTATAAAATTATACAAATAATTCATTGATTATGTGCCTTTGTTTTCAAAGCATTTTTAAAAAGCATCTATTTGTGTCTAAATTCATTTATTTCATACTGGAAGTGATATAATTTGTTACAGAATTTAGGTGAAAATTTTCTGATGTTTTACTTGCATTAATTCAGGTTTAGATTTGTAATGTTTTCATCATCAGTATTTTATACTTACTAACTTATCATCCAGCTGTCTATTCCTTTGTGTTTGCTATTTGCCTTTTTAAAAAGCTGGCATATTCATGGCATATTTATATCCCCTACACATACATGCCTCAAAGCTATGTAAATGACAAGCCAAGAGTAGTAATTTTTCATTTTTAAGTCTGTTGCTTGGCATGCAAATCACAGACCTAGGGAAATCAGATTATAAGTGTGGGCCATCTACATACTGGAAGCTCTTAGTATCACATCATAGGTACGTTACAGATTAAGTGGAGGTTTGTATTATTGTCCAGTTTTATTATAATTTCAATTAGAAAAATATTTAGTTCTAATATAGATCTTGAAGAAAATATGCTCTTTCTGCAGTACTGGGGGTTCTCTAAGTTGCAAAAGGGCTTTGGCTATCAGGTTAGATACTTCTGGGTTTAAAATCTTGTTCAATTTCTATGTCTTAATAAGAGAAAGCAACTGGCTATGTTTTCATATCCAGTGATTCCAAATAGGGAGCAAAGGACATTTGCCTCCATGGCTTAAATATTCTTAACTCACACTCCTCCAACTTTACTCTTTCCACTTATTGTGAACCACTAATCACTATTATTATTGTCGTTGTTGTTGTTATTATTATTTTTTTTTATTTTTTTTTAAAGATTTTATTTATTTATTCCACAGAGATAGAGACAGCCAGCGAGAGAGGGAACACAAGCAGGGGGAGTGGGAGAGGAAGAAGCAGGCTCATAGTGGAGGAGCCTGACGTGGGGCTCGATCCCGTAACGCTGGGAGCACGCCCTGAGCGGAAGGCAGACACTTAACCGCTGTGCCACCCAGGCGCCCCTATTATTATTATTATTATTATTATTATTATTATTATTATTATATCACTGATGTGATACATATCCATGGTGGGAAAAAAGAACAGCAGGATTAATGTGAAAAATTTATCTTCCTTCACCCTAACTATCCCATCATTACACAGGAAGTGTTTAGTATTATGAATAACATCTTGTGTATTACAACAGAAATTTTATGTATCCACAGGTATATATGTTATTCAGACTCTTTCAATCTTAGGTTTTCTCTTGGATATTCCATTTACAAGTCTAGCCTCAATGCACATTGGATTGCCAGCAACCCAGATTTAATGAGTCCAAGAATTTTAATTTACATTAAATTTAATTTACATTGCATGAGCAGCAGCAAGGTATTGCTGTCCTGAACTTAGAGGCAGTTCCTAGTTAGTCATAATTATTCCATAATGAGAAAAGACTTCTATGTTTTTCAGGTGAAATTGCTGCATTTCCTGTAGTACCTAAGGGACTAATTCATTTACCAGCTTTCAAAACAAGGCAGGTAAATTTTCTTAGACACATCTTAGGTAGTTGAATTCTACTGAACGTGCACATACATCCAATTCTTACTCAAAAAGTTGTCCCAGTTGGATCAAATAGTTAAATGGACAGTTAGAATGTGGGAAAAGAACCATACTACAGAGAGCAGAAAGCAAGCATCTGCTGTTTATCTCCCAGATTAATGAGCGCAGTTCTGTTGGAAGAGTGAGTACTAATTAACTCATTAAACAGTTCTCACTGTGATTCCTCAATGTAATTTCAGGCTAAACTCATGTTTAGAGACTTAAAACCTAACCACAGATGTTTATCATTGTAAGCTATTGATATAATTTTCAAGGATATTAGATAATTTCTTAGGCCGCATAGTAGAAAGGAAATAATATAAAGCTAAAGGCTCTTGTTGTGCAGAAAATACTTGAAAACTTTTTTTAGCTTAGTTTTCCAAATGTTAATGAAGTTAGTTGATCACTATGCACTAAAGTTGCATGTTTTATTAATAAGAACTTTGATTGAGGGGTGGCCGAGTGGCTCAGTCGGTTAAGCATCTGCCTTTGGCTTGGGTCATAATCCCAGGGTCTTGGGATCGAGCCCCGCACCAGGCTCCCTGATAAGCAGGGAGTCTGCTTCTCCCTCTCCCTCTGCAGCTCCCCTAGCTTGTGCTTTCTCTCTCTCTCTCTCTCTCTGTCAAATAAATAAATACAATCTTGAAAAAAAGAAAAAGAACTTTGGTTGTGAATTTGCATCCGTGTCTGATTCTGAAGACTCATGCTCCTCAATTAAAACCCACTCAGGAAGCATGTTCAGCATGCATTATAATGGTAAAACAAATTTAGTAAGCAACATTGAAACAGAAAAGAGAAAAGGAACAATTCCCTACTTTGTTTTGAAGCGACTACTGTGTGAATCAGAATGGTGGCACTATTATTCCAGGACACATGTTACATCTAGTTTAGAACCATGAAGGCATGTGGCCCTACTCTACGTGGGCACTGTGGAAACTGTCAAGTTTAGGTGTCCCGTACTGTTAATTGTGAGTCCGATTACTGAGTATGTAGTGCATTGCTTGTGAGACTGGGCTGAAGTCCTGTGGTTGTACATGTCATGGAGCATAGAAATTACAGTATGCTAGGAACACCTGGGTGGCCCAGTTGGTTAAGCCCCAGAGTCTTGGTTTCAGCTCAGGTCACGATCTCAGGGTTGTGAGATTGAGCCCTGCCTTGGGCTCTGCGATCCATGCAGAGTCTGCTTAGGACTCTCTGTCCCTCTCCTTCTGCCCCTTCCCCTCACACACACAGTCTCTTTCTCTCTCTCAAATAAACAAATAAATCTTAAAAAAAAAGAACAGAAATTACAGCATGCAGCTCAGGACCTATCCATAATTCACATGCTCTCTTCTTACAGGGAATCATTATTTTCCTGAGGAAGACTTAACCCGTAGTCCTCCTCAGATGACCAGGAGGAGAATGACGTTGAAGAGTTTCAGTGGATTCCAGAAGTTCCCTAAAAGATCGTTAAATGTTTTAAATAAAAGATTTCCAAGAATGATAGAAATAGAGTGGATTATCAAAGTTATTTTAGGAGACCATATCTATATCTGATCGGGTGGTCGGGAGGCAGTTTTTTGAAAGTAGATAGCCTGAAATTCGAACCTAGGCTTCATCACTCCCCAGCGACTAGTAACTTTGGGACATTATTTAACATACTGAATCTTCTTTTTCTTCATCTGTATCTGTAAAAAATGGATACTTACATCAGCCTTGGAGAGTATTGTGATAGAAAGTGGTCATTAAATGGCACCTATTACTAGAAATATCCATGGTGATAATTAACTATTTTCCATTTATTTACAGCATGGGGTATATCAGGGATCTCAGAAGAGAGACATTCTTGTCTTAAGGATTTATAAATGATGGAACTAATCCAACCTTCCATGGAAATCTTTAAACAAGTGACACGCATTAGTTTCTTTTCGTTCTTATGTACCTTGAAGTTGCTTATTTTAGAATCTAAGATCTTGGAAAGTAAGCACCATTTCAGGGTACCATTGACTACCTGTAATGCCAAATAGGGGTAGAAAAATGTGATCTATTGTGGGGGCTAAATATTCCCTAATGCATATGCATTTTATTGAAGGCTTAAAAGTGTTTTTATACAACGTCAGTACAACTGATTAAAAAGTGACACATTTAGATAAATTCAGCTTTACAAAATGACTGCAGCTTTGCTGCATCCCCCCCCCCCATGTCAGTGAGAGGAAGGACTGAGCCATTATCAGTGGCTGGCTGGCACTCTGTGGGGAACCTTTGTTAGCTCTAGATTCAGCTTGGCAACAAACACATATGGGACTTACTTTTCATCTTCTTCTAAAAATAGTCCATGTTTCTGAGATGTTTTCAAATGAATAAATACTGCACTACATTTATACTGGCTGTGCACTATTTTAAAAGGAGAAAAAAAAAGTAAGAATTGGGCACAGTGATGAAGTTGCCACTAATGATGATGAAATTCTTCACAGTCCTCTCTTCTCTGCTTGTCTACAATCTACTTCTTTTATCTCTTACTCTTGTCCCCCAAAACATCTACACATTGTCATTTTAATATCATCCTAAAAAGTTATGATCGTATACAGTTTCTTGAACATAGTTGGTAGGCAGTCGTGTTTTGTGTGAGTTTCTCCTTTTGGCTCTCAAATGCACCATATCCTAACTGGTGTGTGTAAGGAGATCCAACAGTTCTCATCCCAGCAGTGTTGTCCATCAGATCCTGCTTTCTACTTTTTTCCACTGTGAAAGGATTTTTGAAACTCAGTGTTGGGTTTTCTTTTTGGAAAAACTTTCTCATAGTTTGAGATTTTTTTCCTTTAATTTCAAGAATTTTGAGTGGTATGTGTAAGTGCATGAGTGTGCGTATATGTGCAGTTTTAAAAAGAATGGAGTGTATAGCTCTAATATATGATTGGACCATTGATGAACTATTTTTCAAGTGCCACAGTCTGTTCCACAGAAGATATGATTACATGTGGAATGATGTCCTAATAAAGAAACTGTTGCAACGTCTTGAATGTGAAAGCATGAGTAGAAAGTGAGATAATACGTTTAGTTCGGTGTGTCTCCCATAGAATTGCCACCCAAAATTTCACTGAATGGAAATGTAGATCAGTACATTTCTGGTAGTAAAGCATAAAATGTTGCTTATGGTGAAGCAGCTATGTTGTAAGCAGCTAATAAACATATTGCTTAGCATTCTTTTTTTTTTTTTAAAGATTTTATTTATTTATTAGACAGAGATCGAGACAGCCAGCGAGAGAGGGAACACAAGCAGGGGGAGTGGGAGAGGAAGAAGCAGGCTCATAGCGGAGGAGCCTGATGTGGGGCTCAATCCCACAACGCCAGGATCACGCCCTGAGCCGAAGGCAGACGCTTAACCGCTGTGCCACCCAGGCGCCCCACATTGCTTAGCATTCTTAATGAAATATTCTCTAATAAAAATGTTCTTATGTAGCAGAAAATGGACACAAAGTTCTGTCCTGGCTCTGTGAATTTAAAAATTATTATATGGGCTGTATTATGATTAGAAGACACGGAAGGCATTTGATTTTGAATAGCACTAAAGGCAAAACTATAAAAACAAGACTTCAAAATATACAAAGAAGAAACGAATAAATTTAATGGAAAAAGATCAATGCCTCTGATAATTAATGAAATGCAGACTAAAAAAGTAAAATCCAAATTAAATTGGCAAAGGTGCAGTAAATTTTAATGCCTGACACTGAGAGAGAGCAGAATGAACACTAGCACCTTACAGGTAGGAATATAAATTGCTACGAGTTTTCTGGAGAGTATTTGGGAATGTGCTTCAGGAGGCTTAAAATGTGCCTAAATTACCAGACGTGGTTGAAAGTTTACCTTTACGTTGGAAATAAGCTGAATGTTAAATAGTAATGGCCCAGTTAAAGAAATCCATTCTAATATTTTGTCTGTGCTCATTACGTGCCACACCTTGTTTCAGTCTCTGGGGAAATAGTTGGGAACAGATGACAGATATGATTTGACACTTATAGATTACATCATTAGAGTATAATCATGGAGATTACATGGCGTTGTTGGTTGTATGGTAAGGATATGTAACTTGGAAGAGACTGACAAACTGTTTTCCAGGGTGGCTGTACCAGTTTGCATTCCCATTGGCTATATGAGAGTTTGGGTTGTTCTGTATCCTTTCCGACGTCTTCTATATTTAGTCTTTAAAACTTAGCCATTCTGGTAGGTGTGTAGTAGTATCTCCTTGTGATTTTAACCTGCATTCACATGATTACTAATGGTTTTGAGAATTGTTTTTGTTCTTGACAATCATTTTTTTCTTTTCTTTCTTTCTTTCTCTTTCTTTCTTTCTTTCTTTCTTTCTTTCTTTCTTTCTTTCTTTCTTTCTTTTTTCTTTTTCTTTTTTCCAGTTCACCTATTACCCCTACCCTGGCCCTCTTGCTGCCTCCTTGCCTCTGGAAACCCCCAATTTGTTTTCTATATCTGTGAGCTTGTTGTTTTTTCTGAAGATCCTACATACAAGAGAGATCATATGGTATTTCTCCTTCTCTTATTTATTTCACTTAGTATAATGTCCTTGTGTCCCATGTTGTTGCAAATGGCAAGATTCCATACTTCTTTCTGGCAGAATAATATTCTATCACGTATATATTGTAATTTCTTTATCCATTTATTCATGGATACTTAGGATGTTTCCATATCTTGGCTATTGTAAATAATGCTGCAATGAACATAGGAGTGCATCTTATCTTTTTGAGTTAGTTTTTTTCAATTTCTTCAGATAAAACCCAGAAGTGTAATTAATGGATCATTTGGTAGTTCTATTTTTAATTTTTCAAGAAACCTCCATACTGTTTTCCATAGTGGCTGCATCAGTTTACATTCCCACCAACAGTGCATGAGGATTTCCTTTTCTCCACATTCTCATTCACTTTTTTTTTTTAATATAATAACCATTTAAACAGGTTTGAAGGGCTATCTCGTGGTTTTGATTAGCATTTTCCTGATCATGAGTGATGTTGAGCATCTTTTCATGTACCTGTTGGCCATTTGTATGTCTTCTTTGGAAAAGTGTTTATTCGGATCTTCTGCCCATTTTTAATTTGATTGTTCTTTGCTATTGAGTTGTGTGAGTTCTTTATATATTTTGAATATTAGCCTCTTATCAGATACAAGTTTTACAAATATTTTCTCCCATTCTGTAGGTTGCCTTTTTATTTTGTTGATGGTTTCCTTTGCTGTGCAGAAGCTTTTTGGTTTGATGTAGTCCTACTTGTTGGCTTTTGTTTTTGTTGCCTTTGCTTTTGGTATAAAATGAAAAAAATCACCACCAAGACCTATGTCACAGAGCTTATCATCTATTTTCTTCTAGGAGTTTAATGGTTTCAGGCCTTACATTCACATCTTTAATCCATTTTGAGTTCATTTCTGTGTATGGTGTGAAATAGTGGTTGGGTTTTATTCTTTCGCACATTGCTTTCCAGTTTTCCCAGCATCATTTATCAAAGAAACTGTCCTTTGCCCATTATATATTGTGGGCTCGTTTGTCATAAATCAATTGACCATATATGCATGGGTTTATTTCCCACTGATTTATGTGTCTGTTTTTATGCCAATACCATTCTGTTTTAATTACTATAGCTTTGTAAGATAGTTTGAAATCAGGGAGCACAATTATTAATCTTATTTATTTATTTATTTATTTATTTTAGTAAAGGAATTATGGGATGAATTGTGTCCGAAAATTAATGTGTTGAAATCTGTAGTACCTCAGAATATGATTTTATTTGATTATAGAGTCTTTAAAGAGATAATTAAGTTAAAATGAGCTCATTATGGTAGGCTGTAATCCAGTATGGCTGGTGTCTTTATAAGAATAGGAAATTTGGACACAGACAAACACAGAGCGGAAAACCATGTGAAGACATAGGGATAAAACAGCCATTTACAAACCAAGAAGAGAGGCCTCAGAAAGCAGACCTGCCATCACTTGATTTCAGACATCTAGCTTTCAGAATTGTGAGACAATAAATTTCTGTTATTTCAGCCACCCAGTTTGTGGCACTTTGTTTTGGGGGCCCTCACAAACTTAATACAAAGGAACTTTTTTTTTTTCCCATTTTAAGTTACTGGTTAAAACATATTCTTTATATACTTTGGATAAGTCATATAAATATGTATTTTTTCTCCCAACCTGTGGTGTGAATTTTTATTTTCTAATGATAATACTTTGAAATGCAGAAGGTTTTGATTTGTCAGATGTCCAGTTTATCAATTTTCAAAACTATTCAGTACTTTTGTGTTCTGTAAAGATATTTATTTGCCCTAAGGTTGATAAGATTTTCTCCTGTATTTTCTTTTAGAAATTTCCTAGCTCTAATTGTACTTTTAGGTGTATTTTGAATTTTTTAAAGATTTTATTTATTTATTTGATAGAGACAGCCAGCGAGAGAGGGAACACAGGCAGGGGGAGTGGGAGAGGAAGAAGCAGGCTCCCAGCGGAAGAGCCTGATGTGGGGCTCGATCCCAGAATGCTGGGATCACGCCCTGAGCCGAAGGCAGACGCTTAACCGCTGTGCCACCCAGGCGCCCCTATTTTGAATTTTTAAAAAACAGGTGGTGTAAGAGTCAAGATTCATTTTGTTTCATGTAGAGATAAGTTGTTCTGTCTCCATTTATTGTGGACTACTGTCTTTTCTCCATTTAATCACCTGAGCAAATATCAGTTAATCAAACATGATTTTATTTCTGGACTCTCTATTCTGTTTCATTGATCTTATCTATCTTACATATCTTACCCTTATGGCAATGCCATTTTATCTTGATAAGGCTATCTATATAGTGTGTAGTATATAGTATGTTTTGTGGATTTTATTGTTCAGGGTTTACACATATGTAAATTTATCTTTGAATGTTTCATGCTACTTGCTTTTTAGAATGTCATTGTTTTTCTAATGTACTTTTTCAATTTTTTGTTGGTAGTGTATAGAAATAAAATTACATTTTTGTTACTTCTCTTTGGGTCTTGTAACATGACTATATTAACTTTTTTATTCTAATAGTTTTGGTGATTTCTTAGGATTTTCCGTTAGTACAATCATGTCATTTGTGAATCCACCCTACTTCACTTTTCCATTCAGTGTGTCTTTTATTTCTTTTCCCTGCATTTATTCCACTAGTTAAGACCTTACCTTAATATAGAATAGACGTGATGAGAGTGAGGAGGTTTTACTACCCTTCTTAGGGGAAAGTCTTAAGTCTTTCACTATTACTATGCTGTCACTTAAAGGCTTTTTGTAGATTCCTTTTATCACTTTGAAGATATTTCCATCAAGTTGTACTACCTGAGAATTTTTACCGTAATGGGCATTAAATTTTGTAAAGCTCTTTCTTGGAATCTATTGAGATGATTGTATGATTTTTCTGTTTTAGTCTGTCATTTTAGTAAAATACATTGATTGATTTCCCAAATGTTAAACCAATCACACATTCCTAGGATGTATCACACTTGGTCATGATATTTACCTTCTTTAAATATTGCTGAATTTGAATTGCTAATATTTTAAAAGCGTTTTTGTATTAACATTTATGAGAATTACTGGTTTGTAATATTCTTGTATACGTTTGACTAGCTTTCACATCAGGGTAATGCTGTATCTTCAAATGAGCTGAGAAGTTATTGCCTTTTTATCTATATTCTGAAAAAAACTTACTTAAGATTAATATATTTTTTCCTTAAATATTTGAGCAATTCCTTGTTAAAGCCATCTGAGTGTAGAGTTTTATTTGTGGTAAGACTTTTATTTCAAATTCCATATCTTTAATAGATATTATATTGTGCTAGTCACCTTTTCTGTTTATTCTTTTGGCAGTTTTATTTCTGCTTTGATATTTAGTGAATACTTTCCACATTCAATTTCATTGCTTCTATTGATTTATTAGCTAAACTTCTTTGTTCTATTTTTTTTTAAAGATTTTATTTATTTATTCGACAGAGATAGAGACAGCCAGCGAGAGAGGGAACACAAGCAGGGGGAGTGGGAGAGGGAGAAGCAGGCTCATAGCAGAGGAGCCTGATGTGGGGCTCGATCCCATAATGCCGGGATCACGCCCTGAGCTGAAGGCAGACGCTTAACCGCTGTGCCACCCAGGCGCCCCTCTTTTGTTCTATTTTTTAATAGAGGTTTTAGGGTTTTAAATATGTACCTTTACTTCATCATCATATTTTACCTTACATAATGTTATACCACTTCACATATAATGTAAAAATCTTACAACAGTGTATGTTTATATCCTACCACTATTTGTGTGCTATGGCTAATCATATACTTACTTTTACATACACTATTAACTCTACAACATAAAATTGTTTTTACTTTAAGGCCAATTTCCTTTTAAATAAATTTAAAAATAGAAAATGTCTTTTATATTTAGCTATGTATTTGTTCTTTCCAGTGTTCTTCATTCTTATACAATCTAATCTGCTATAAATCCTATTCAATAAATTTTTTATTCCAGATTTTTTGTATTTCATATCTATAAATTTCATCTGGCTTTTTATGTGCCTTCCCTTTCTCTCCACTGTACTCATATTTTTATCTAAATCCTTAAACATATTTGTAAAAGCTGTTTTAAGTCCCTGCGTGCTAATTCTGTCATCTCTATTAATTCTTGATTTGTTTATGTTAATTTTTTTCATGTCTATGGGTCACATTTTTTTCCTTACATATCTAGTAATTTTTGATCAGATGTTGGATATTGTTAATATTATATTGTTGATGGATTTCACTGCCTGCCTTTAAAAAGTTTTGAATATTCTTTTGACATATGGCTCAGTAATTTGCATTTAAACTTGATCCTCTTAAGGCTTGGTTTTTTGTTTGTTTTGTTAATTCATACATTTATTCAACAAACATTTCTTTTAAGATTTTATTTGTTTATTTGACAGAGAGAGAGACAGCCAGTGAGAGAGGGAATACAAGCAGGGGGAGTGGGAGAGGAAGAAGCAGGCTCTCAGCAGAGCAGGGAGCCTGATGCAGGGCTCCATCCCAGGACCCTGGGATCACGCCCTGAGCTGAAGGCAGCCGCTTAACGACTGAGCCACCCAGGCGGCCCATCAACAAACATTTCTTGTGATCTATTGGCCCATCACGTGATAAATGCTATGTTACTGGACAATGAAGGAGTTTAATGAAGCAAGAAACAGGCTGATAGCACCATGTGCAGTAGAGGTAAATAGAACATACACAAAGGAGGCAATTTTCTGTGCCAGGGAGATTAGGAATAACCTCTTTTTCTGAGAAAATGTTTTTATTGGATACTTAGGCTGCACCAAGGTTTCACATATGAAGAGGGGGCGGTTTGGGAAGTTTCTCCAGTGACAAAACAAAGGCAAAAAGCAAAGATTTGCTAAATATCTAGTGGCTGAGTCAGAATTAGAAGTGTCTTTTGAATGACCGTCTGATGATCTTTTAGCGTCTTTGACTTAGTAATTTCTCTTTCCTTTCCTAGTTTTTTTTTTTTTTAAATTTTTTAATCACTTTGTCGTTCTCTCCCTTTCTCAAGTCCTTAAGTCAGAAATACTCATTTTTCAGATTATCTATATTTGGATTCATTTTTTGAAGTAATGTACATTCAGCTAATTCCAGACTTTTGTTGCTTCTTCTCCCATATGCATTTCAAATTCAGCACGTCCAGGTCTTATTTTTTCCCAGAAGAATGTGAACTGGGACTCAGTAGTGACAAAATTTTCCTCATTCTAAGCCTATTTATAAATATATCACTGACCATCAATTCTTTTTTTCATTGTTTCAAATTTTTAAATTCGAGTAAGTTAACATATCGTGTAGTATTGGTTTCAGGAGTAGAATTCAGTGATTCATCACTTACATACAACACCCAGTGCTCAACGCAAGTGCCCCTTTAAGGGTTGTTTTTAAAGCTTCGTTAGGTGAATCGAAAATACGCTTTACTCTTTTTTTTTTATTAGTTAATTTATTTCTTTTGAGAGAGAATAAGAGAGAGAGAGTGAGCACAAGCAGGGTCAGGGAGCAGAGGGAGAGAGAGAATCTTAAGCAGACTCCACACACCCAGCAGGGAGCCCAACACGGGGATCAATCTTATGACCCGGAGAGGACCTGAGTCAAAAACAAGAGTCAGATGCTTAACCAACTGAGCCACCCAGGTGACCTGCCTCTACTCTTTTACTAGTTTATCCCTAGTCCCAAGACATGACTTTTCTGGGTTTTCTAGTGAATATCCTACATATTCAATGAGGTCTCTTCTCTCTGGCTGATTGGAAGATAAATCTAGAACATCCCTTTATGAGACCTTGGTTCAGCCTACAGATTCACAGGTATTTCTAGCTTGGACTCAAGGAGTATCACACTATCCATACATTGTAGTGTGCTGGCAGATTCAAGGGGGACTTATGTAGATTTCTGGAGTTTCTTTGCTTGTCATATTCATTTCTGATACTCTGTCACAAAAATTTTAGCCTCCTTAGCCTTCCCAAATTCTGATCTCAGTCTCATCAACTCAGCTTGATCGCCTTGGTCAACCTGAATTCCCTCCCCTACTCATTCTGTGATCAGTCGTTGGGCTCATCTTGTTTATTTCCTGTTCCTCAGGGAAACAGTTATATCCTGTTTAATGCCCAACTTTTAAAAACTCTTGTTTCATCTCTTTTGTCTGATTTTCTCATTATTTATAATGGAAGGGTATAACTGTCATCAGTACTACATCTTGGTTGGAAGCAGAAGTCCAGATTTCATTTTTAGGAAGGCTCTTAATGTTCCCTAAATATATGTACCATCATTTCAGGTTGTTCAAAGGTGAGCTTAATGAGAAACAAGAATTACAGAAAATAATCTTTCTAGTCTAAATTAGCCTTTTTGGCTTTTCATCTACCAATAATTTTAAAAGCACATTTAATACCTTGTCATCTTATGGTTACTTGCTTTATTAAGTTTCTTTATAGTCTATTTTTAAGAACAGCGCATAAGAAATCCAGAGTGTATTTAAAATAGCAAGCAAATCTTACTAAAGTTTTAGAATTTGAGATTTGACTGATCACCTGCTGTCATGTTCTAATCATAAAAAATGCTTAGGAAGTATTTTTCTGACTTCCAGAATCTTTAGATAAGCCAATATAATATTTGAAGTCAAAGTTAAATTTTCCCATATAACAACGTACAAAAAGCTGGCAAGATTTCAATATTACTTATAGAACAATAGCTTACTTTTATTTTTTTAAGTTGAAGCATAGTTGATATATAACTTCTTCAGGAATAAAGTTCTAGGAGATAGACTTTATGCTCTGTTCTTTCTTCTATGGGAGGATTTTTAAGTTTATTTTAAATATGAATTATTATTATTATTATTTTTAAAGATTTTATTTATTTATTTGAGAGAGAGTTAGAGAGAGAGAGCACGAGTGGGGAGAGAGAAGCAGACTCCCAGCTAAGCAGGGAGGCCAGCACGGGGCTCGATCCCAGGACGTTGAGATCATGACCTGAGCTGAAGGCAGACGCTTAATCATCTGAGCCACCCAGTAGCCCCTTAAATATAAATTACTTTCAGGCCTCAGGACTCTTAGGCCTCCTGCATGCTTAAGAGTTAGTGGGCATTAAGCCCCCTAAAATACACTGTTATGTTAGAAGCCTGGGTTCCTAATCAAAAATAGAAGGCTAGAACCAGGTCAGCCCTTGGAACATGAACCATCAGTTGACCTATGCAGACACAGAAATCACTTTGTGTCTGTCAGCAGCAGACTAGCGATAGTCACTCCATGTGATTTGCAGTGTCTAAGGTCTGCTCTCATTTCCAGCTTCTTTTATATCCTGCTACCTGATTCTTTCATTTGGAGAAAATATTGAGGAGGATTTGGGACATTTATGATAAATAGATACAGAATTTTATTATTTTCTTTTACTCCAGATCTTCTCAGAAAAGTAAAAATAAGTGATTGATTTCTTACGTGCCTCCAAACAACAGCTAATGCAATTTAAAGCACTGGATCGTTAAGCAGTCATTCTTCCCAAATGTAACGCCAGGGACTTAGTCAGTTGGACAACTCACTTTTACCGGGCGCCTAAGGGTGTAGAACATACTGACATGTGCTTGACTCTCTGATTTGTGTATAGTTCTCATTTTCAGGTAAATCATGTGAGTTTTCCTAATATTTAAAACAATTGCAAAAGGCATTTATTTCACTCATCAAGAGCCACACTGTAGATCTGTAAATTAGACATACGGACAACATAATGAACTGTGTGATCCCATCCACCCTCAAGTTGTGAATGACAAGTAAAAATGGGTTATTGTTCAGCAACTGAGTTTTCAGGTTCTTTGTCCTCCCAGAAAAGCCTAATATTATTCGGTTCTTACAGCTGGAACATGCTCGTTGGCAAGGACGCCAGTCAGGAGGCTATGGCAGTAATTCAGCTGAGAGATGATGGGTGTCTGAATCAGGGAGTGGTGATACGGACTTGGAGAAGAGACATCTTTCTCACCCATAAGTGCGGAATAATGCCCAACCCCATGTTTGTTAGGATGATTAAATGGGAACGTGAAAGCACCTGTAAATTGTGAAAGCTGGGAGATCTTAGGTGGCATATTTCTTCTTCACATTGTTAATGACAGCTGTCAGCCGCAGTCACCCAGCCTCTTCATGTAAATGTTCAATTTTAACCTACTGTCAGGTTACGTACTACCTGACAGGAGCCCTGAAGATCTTTTTCATCACACGCTTATTATAGTTGACATTTCTGCCACAGTGATGTGCCCAGTAAAATGAACTTGGTATGGCTTTATTCCATACACGTCAGACCTTGGCAGTAATGATTTATTGAAAAGGTGAACATTTGGTACCAAGTGTTATTAGAAAAGAATGAAACCTAGTAATGTGGGAGATAAAGAAGACATTTAGTAATATATCATGTCGTGTTTCAGGGGATACACAGTACTTCACGGGGTACATAATCTTGCAAATTAGAAAGATGAGGATAATTTCATCAAATCAAAAATTAAAGCCTTTGAAACCTACTAAGCCAATACCATTTCTGTTGACCTAATGGGTTTGTATTGGCTCCATTCATTATGGGCAATTAACTACGTTTTGCATTTCAGCCAGCAACTAATGAATAGGCTGAGGGTAGGAAATTTCCCTGGCCAGAATACTCACGGTTTCTACAAATCATAGTTCCCTGGAACTGTAGGTGGAGTAATATATTCTGTTTCATGATGGATCACTTTCATGTCTCCATATATCAGCACATGGATTTGCTCCTTTCATTGGATGACGGTATGGTTGTCTTCTACGTGATAGGCTCTTGGCGATTAGTCTTTAAAAGACCCAATCCTGTTTAAACCCAGGATGGGAATTTAACTTCAAAGTAAGTCAGTGAGGCACTCTTTCATATATAAAATGCATGTTTATAATCAGTTAACCTTTTACATCATTTAATTTATTGCTCCAAGTCACGCACAGGGTTCTCCTCAGAAATGCACAATTCATGGAAAATATGTTTTCTTGTTTACAATAAAATTTACATGTTATATTTAGAGAGAAGCTAAATGTATATAATTGAAGTGATTTAGAAAAAGATTCAGGAAGGTACAGATCAACATAAGGGAAGATAGTATGCACTGGATATGAAGAAGGCCGAGATAGGGCAGACCCTTCCCAGGCCCCCAAGACTGCAAGGACTTAACTCTCTAGGGTCCACTGACTTAAGGCAGTCTGTCTTCTGATTCTTCCTCATGTCTTTGGTTGGTTGATTTCTCTCTACCTGCCAGTCCCTGCTGTTTCAGGTCCTCTTAATTTCTTCTTCACAGAGGTGGTTACCAGCCTGCTGGCTTGTTTACCTGTCTTCAGGCTCTTTCACACTCCAGCGCAAGCTGTCTACACCTACAAGAGTAAGCTTTTTCAAACAGCATTTTACTCTTTATTCATCAAACACTGACTTCAGACTCAATTAGAGAATGCCACTTTGAGACCCACAAAACAGTGGCCGGGGAGCACAGGGAGAGTGGCTACTCTGGCTAGAGAGAGCAACAAGCCCTGCCAACTCACCTAGACTCTCCCTCGCCTTGCTGTCTACCACTGCCTGGATTATTTTTTGATCAAATTCAAGTTTGGCCTCACCACCCAGCACTCCTTCTCTTGCTTTTCCTGTAGATAAGCATTACCTGCCGTACTTGGTTCCTTCTCTACATCAGTCTGTGACACTGGTTGATGTGGCATCACCGGTTTTTAGATTTGCTGAAATGGGTTCCTCGTTGCTGGCCGGCATTAGCATCCCAGGACTGTGCAACAGTCTCTCACACGCTCCAGTGCCTGCACCTGCTCCCTCCTGCCTTCTGCAGGGACTGTGAAATGATTTTCCATGGAGATCTGCAAAATGTTCCTAAGGTTTTAATGAATAAAAAGGGTTCCAAGAACAAACTATGAAAAATGGTGTTTTTACTGCAAGGCTTCTCAGAGCTTTTGATATGTTAATAAGCATTGTGATATGCTAATGTGAATTGGGACTCTCAGAGAGAGAGCTAATAGAAAACTTATTTGATCCAGAAACTGTTTTTTTTAGACAAACATCTGTTAAAGTCATAGAGAATTATAGTGTTCCGAAAGAATACGGTTTGCAAATTCCGAACTGCTCCATCAAATCAAATTCCTTCCACCTTGTAAGTCATTTTGCCTTCTCTAGACAGAATTTTCCCATCTCATTCATATCTTTTTCAAAATTTACTGTTCATTTTAAACTCTCAGGGTCAGCTAAATTAGTCTGTATACGGTCCCAGCAAAAAAAAAAAAAAAAAAAAAAAAAAAAAGAATGTAGGGGTTTCAGCTTCTAGGGCCTTGGCTTTTTACTTTATGCCCATTCAGATGATGGTAAAAAGAGATTTGGGGAATATTCTAGGCTGGGAGGAAACTACATGATTCCTTTTAGTCACCACACTAGGCAGTTTGCGAGATATGTTTGTCCGAATAAAGTGATGTGTGTAGGCACTTGCAACACGAGATGGTAGGCATGAAAACAGGGTAGCTATCTGTGTTAGATGCTAGTTGATCCCATGAATGACCAGTCTTCCTCGAGGAGTGAGTTCTGATGCAAAAGACTATCAGAAGCCCATAGACCTCATAGACCTCCTTTCTTATAATGAGGGGAGGGACTGTAGGAAGAGGAATTGGAATAAGAATGGAATGACCCATAGTGTCCCTGGTTAACCTGGGACAGATCGACTAACTCCTGTTGTCCCAACATAACTATTGAGAATGCCCTCTTTTACTCTCAGAGCGTGTTGGTTTGAATGATTAATTGGACAGACAGCTTAGATAAGGGAGGAAACAAGAGCCAGGAGAGGAACAGTGTGTCCTAAAAGTGAAGGAGATAGCACTATTTACAAGCAAGAGAGTAATGAGAGTTGTCAAGGGCAGTGTTAAGTCAGTGATGATGAAGCTAACCTGTGATTTTAATGTAAACAGTCTCAATAGGAAAGTAAGGTCAACCTGTTCCGTGTTGACCTTATCGACTCTTCTAGAACATTTTGCCCAATGTATTATTATTTAATGATCAGGATTCTTATTGTGTTGATATTTTGTCAGATTTCTGATACCTTGCTGAAGAACATTTTTAAGGAATATGAGAACATTCATAATCATTGCTGAACACAGAATTTTATAACAAAACTGCTTTGTGTTAATTTAAAAATTTAAAATATATGTATAAAATTGCACATGTCTGTATCTCCCATAGTGCCTAGCATTGTGTTTACACACAGTAAGCACTTAATACATGTGTGCTTGATATGTTCATGAATACCCATGGCCAAGGCATGGGGGGTCTAATTATATTTATAAAATGGCTAAAATACCATCCTTAAAAGTTTTGACAGTGAGCATGAAGCTTAATGTCTTTATGCTCACACAAACTCGTGGTATAAGTTCACCAAAAAAGGGAGAGAGTCCCTAACAGTTTCATCTTAGTCAGCAACTTTTGTCGGTCACAACTTTTGTTGAAGAATACCCAGTTATTCTTGAGGATTTGGAAGGAAATAGATGATCCTGGCCCTGGCTTAAAAAGCTTAAAGAATACATTCATTCAGGGATTATAATGCCTTGCCTTTGATGAAGTGTTTGCTATGTATTACATGAAATTCTCATAAGTAGGAAGACTGTTCGTGCTCTGTACAGGCAGCCAGAGAGATTCGGTCATGCTACTGTTCTGTTATACTCACATAGTCAGAGAAATCCTCTCGTCCCCTTATTTATAGAAGGCTAAATTAACTTTCATTTATTCATTCACTAGGCAAAACGCTGACTTGGTTTGAAAAAAAGTCAAGGATATAGTTTCTAACTCTCAGTAGCTCAGGGTCTGGGGAAATGATAAATAAAATGTGGGAGAAAAATAGTACTGAGTCTGGCAGATAGATCCTTTTTCCCATTGTAGAGATCCTGCAGTTTCTCTCAGAGTGCCTTTACCTTATAGCCTTTGTGCAGATACTAAATATTTTTAAGGAGGAAGACAGGATCACAGATTTTAGTATTTTAAGAAATTTTGCCAGGTATCCACGTGCACACTGTATTATAATAGAGAACAGAGATAAGGAGAGCAGTTAGGAGGTTGTTGTGGTTAAACTAGCGATGGGATGACAAGACTGGATTCTGAGATGTTAACGGAAAGGAAGCTATAAGAGTTCATCTGAAGGCAGAATGAAAAACTCTTAGTAACTGATTTTATAAAGGGCTCTTACAGAGAGAAGTGTCAACAATGGACTAGAGAACAGTAGGGTTGCTTTTTTTTTTTTTAAGAGGGAGAGAGGTGGGGTAGAGGCAGAGAGAAAGGGAGAGAGAGAATTTTAAGCAAGCTCCATGCCCAGTGCAGAGCAAAGCATGGGGCTCAATCTTACAACCCTGAGATCATGACCTGACGCCAAGAGTCGGATTTAACCGACTAGCAGCAGTAGTGCCCTTGATCAAAATGTCTGCCTCATAAAATTGTTCAGTTTTACCTTTGAAAGTTGTAACATCTCCACCGTGTTAAGGGTCTATAGATCATATATGTTGAGAAATGGTCACAGAAAGAAATTTACAATATCTCATCTCCTTTCCCAGCTCCAAAATGAAAGTCTTCACTCCACCACCCAAAGTGCTGTTTACCTGGCTTCAAAACTTGGTGTTTTGTGTAGTTTCCAGATAAAAGGGAAGAAGGAGAGTAATGACAAGCAGATGGATTTCTAGACTGGACAAGTTACTCTGGCCACTTCTTTAAAGAAAGGGTTCAAAGATGGCTGATAAAAGATATTTATTTATTGCTGAGTTCGGTGGGCTGACCCTAATAATTGAGAAAAATAGAAGGAGGAGTCCCGCTGAAGGTCTTACAATCATTGCGAAGTGATGACACAGCATCTAAACTAGGTTATAATGGAGGATCAAAGGATACATTTAAAGTACATTTAAGGTACATTTAAGAATGTACAATGTGAGGTGGATGATGGGGAGACTATAAGTGTTAGATTTGTATTGCTCATGTCCCCTGGGTATTTTGCCTTCTCAGAGTCACAAATTAGAAATTCCATTCCGTCAGTTAAGTGTATATCCAATTTTCTTGAATTTTTAATTCTGTCAAAGATGAATGCCTGATTAGTATCAATATGTATCGTAATATGTAGTAGCGTATCATAGTGAATAAGCATAAGCAACATTAACTAGAATTTTCCTTTTATGTTACAGGGATATTAATCAATAAATTTTGTTTTCTACTGCATTAAATGACCATTTGGATATTGTGGCAATCATAGCAGATTTAAGGGTTTCTTGTCTGTATTCATGTAAGCATATCATAGTTTAGCGATGGGTGCATCCTATTTCTAGTTGACCTATAATGTAGACCCTGGGAATATTTGATTCTTTGAGATCTGCTGTTCCTGCTTAAGCACTTTTGGTCAGATCAATGATTAGTAAACAGCTAACATTGGGTATCAGAGGTCTGCTATGACAGGATGATAATCATTTGCAATATCAACATTAAAGCTGATAAGGGTGTTAGGTTGTATAGTTACTGAGACTGAAGCTCTGACCTGACTTTGGGCAGATTAATTTCCCGAATTTGTTTTCTTATGTTTACAATGAGGATAAAATAGTAACTTAGGTTGATTGTGTGAATTTGATGAGATAACGTATATAAGGCTCATAATAAGAACTAAATACAGATTTGCTATCACCATTAGCATCTTGGGTGTTTAATGACTTTTCAAGAATATGTCACCTGGGGACTGACCTAATTGTCCTTTAAAGAGATTTATAGCTCTGTCCTTTCTAAAACTGCAAATAACTTATTCTTTATGTGAAAATGGTACATGCTTATTGAAAAATTTAAATGTAGGCTAGTTTAAGGAACACAAAAATTGCCACAAATTCTATTGCCCAAATATAGCAACTATTAATATTTTGTAAACATCCTTCTAGTCATGTTTCTATATATACCATAAATCAAAAGCAAAGTTGCATGATATCATCTATGCCACATTCTGTTGGAAGTCACAAAGCCAGCCCAGAGTAAAGGAAATAGATTCCACCTGTGGTAGAGAAGCAATAAGTCTCAATGCAAAGACATGTGCATACCAAGGTGGAAAAAAATTGTGGTCATATTTTGAAATCCACCACAAAGGAGTTGCATGAGCGAAGATTTGGAAGTAAGAATGAATTGTATTGAGGGTCAGCAAGAAGACAGGTTGCAAGAGTATATGAGGAGCTCTTGGCCGTTCCACAGGTACTGCTCTTAGGAGCCCTCAGGTTTTTGTCAGTGCCGCTTCACTTTTGGATCTTGGATCAATAATACTTTTGTTTGGGCAAAAAGGTATCTTAATATTATTCAAATACTATATCTGGTGCTTCCGTCTTAATGTAAGCATGATAGTAACACCCACTTTATAGATACGTAGAAAGAGTAAGTGATTTAACGTTACTCTCTACTTATGTTTCTTTTTATATTCTGGTGCTAAAGATTACAAAAATGACTTGCAGATATCATTACTGAAAATCAAAGAGTACCAAAAAACAACTAAAATGTGTATCTAGTACAAAATAAACAGAGAAGAGACATAAGTAAAAGAAATTCCATTTTCACCTTAATTACACAATTCTGAACTCACTTTATTTTCTCTCTATTTTTTCATGTAGCTCATAAAACTGAACTTATAACTAGGTAAAGCAGGTTGGTCTTGGCATTCTATAATTTGAGGGGCATAGGAAAATTCCTGTGTCAAAATCATTGAACTGCTATAGTCTGACTCTTACCATTATAGTTTCCTTATTTTGTGTTTTAAAGTTTTTTTTTAAAGGAAAGATACAATATAAGAATTTATAAATATCCTGAAAAATACAACTTATATCATTATTATCTATTCATCAGATCAGGTAACAATTGAACTCTGTGTGTGTGTGTGTGTGTGTGTGTGTGTGTGTGTGTGTGTGTGAATAGAAATTAGAAAGGAGAAAATGTGCCTTCTCCTAACTTAACAGAGGAAAAACAATATTGGAAACAAAATAGAAGTACTAGAAGCACATGTTATTAGTTAAGTAACTTATAAAATGAGTTTATACTTTCAGTTACTCCTAGAAATCAAAACAGTAGCAATTTTTAGACATAGTAAAAAAAAAAAATCTCCTTAATTGCAAAAACAGACAGGTCCATCATGCTATCTTTTCCAAGTCAGTGTTCTGCCTTTTGTGTTTGTGCTGACCTTTGCCTAGCTTGGCATCACCTGAAATGAACATATCTTATTTTCCTTTAGTCATTTGTACTCAGCTGAAGTTTTAGTCTTTCTTGTAACTATGATTTTTGAAAAAGAACGTCAAAATAAAAGTATCTCCTTTCCCTTCGGGCTTGTCTGAGTTACTCTGCATCACCACAATCTCCGACTGTGTGCTTTTTGATTTCCAAACCTCCTCGCATTTCTCCTTCCTCTGTCACTTTCTAAGATGGCTTTAGAATTTCTGAGAAACATAACAAGAGTGACTAGTGTCCCAAGGATGGCAGATCCAGCAGAGCCCTTGCTAGAGATGGTGTTCAGTACCTAAGACAGCTCCCTCTGAAGAGAGAGAGAGAGAGAGAGAGAGAGTGTGTGTGTGTGTCTGTGTGTGTGTGTGTGTGTGTGTGTGTGTGTGTGTGACTAATCTCACCTTTGCATCAGCTGAGCAATGCACCAACTGGGAGGATGTGCTGTCCTAAACAATGAGGTAGGCCCCTGTAAGAGGGGGGCTCAGGCTGGTAGTGGGCATATCAAAGAGAGCGAAGAGATGGGTACTAGGAGGGAGCTGGGGGCCTCTAAAGATAACCCTAATGTCTGGTTGTCTCTGGTTGCCGATAGATCTTGATACTTTTTAGGAACTATTGTTTGATTCATAATAAAGGAATCTGAAACGATGAGGTCCGTATTCATTGAGCATCTCTTCTTATCAATCTGTTGTTATCATTCCTCTTATTTCAGAGTCATCGTTCTGCATTTTCCAGCTAGTCTTTGTCAAAGTTACAAAAACTTCCATAGCTATATAATCGAGGCAAATGTACTAATTTTATTGGAGTCTAAATGAATTTTGCTGGATTAGAAAGAAAAAGAAAATGGGTTTACTTACCATAAAAAATACAGTAACTGTCACAGAAAGATTAAGTGAAGATCCGGCTATTTGATCCTTTGATTCTTTGTTTTTCCTTGAACTTTAATTCCTTGGAGTTCTTCTGAATGAGCAATGCTCTTACATCTTTCCGTTCATCTCCCTCCCTTTCTTTGTAACATCTTTGATGTTACATTAGTAATTGATTGACAGAGTTTTCTGTTATTATTATATGTATTAATTTCATAAAATTAAGTGACTCTTTAGGGTATATAGGAAATAATAACAATAATCATTGCCATGTAATTACTGAGACTATTTTGATGAAGTTGGTTTTATGGTACTCATGGGATCATCTACAAACTGGTGCAATCTGTCCAATATTATGCTATAATTTGCTAAGTTCTAAAAATTGTCCCTCCGTGTCCCAATTCATCTCACTAGTTGGCATTTAATTCAAATAATGATTTTATCAACTCATTGTATTAACTGGAATTCCTCCCTTCAAAATTCCAATATCTCTTAGAGAGATAGTATATTAAATAGTTTTTAATATTTAACATAAAGTAATAAGATTCATTTCTAACTGGATAATTGGCACATTTCAGGTACTAAGCGGAGTGGGGCGTGGATTAAGTGAAGATTGGAAAAGAGAAAATATCTGCTCATAAGTGGATGCCCAGAAGGTGCCTACATATTTGGGTCATTGCAAAAGAGCATTCAGGGAAACGAGGAGTCATTATGAGAGAGCTGGAAGGAGAGGAAAGCTTTGAAACCACAGGTTTCTCCACTTTGTCCTAAGACCAACAGGAGTCATTTCATATGTTTTAACAGGCTGGGAGCTACCCATACAGTCACAGATTGATGGAACATTTTCCTTCTTAAATATCATTATTAAGGATGGATTTAGTGAACGTAATAGAATGTAAATAGAAAGGAAATGATGGTTAAACCACGTATTTGGTTTAAAGGTTGTCAGAAACACATTTTCATTGCAACATTTTAAATTGCTCATTCTAAGGCCAACGTTTACTTGCCAAGATTTATAAGAAGGTAATTAGGAAAAGTAAATGTTGGATGTCATCATGAACAGTCACAAAAAGTCTAAAAAGTACAAACCTTTAATGAGATGAACGGATGCAGCTTGACCTAAGGAGCAAACAAAATGAAGCGACCGGAGAATGTAATTCCTTCAGAGACCCAGCTATCATCATCTTAATCTGTTTTCGTGCGCAGCTCCTAAGAGGGGAAGCTGAGTTACAGTTAATTCGCTGAACAGAGATTTTTGTTTCACTTTGCAAATAATTTAGCCATGAGAAAAAACTATATTTATTTTGTATACTCGGACTGGCTGTAAGTTTATTTGTGAATTTTTGTGGCCTTTGAAAAGGAAAAGATCATTAGCCTTCTTCCAAAGAATGTGATTTGGGAGAATTACAGACTATACTCTTCTGTAGAAAGTAGTGCTACTACTTGAGAGCAGGAATTACGTCTGTCTTTTTATCATCATTTCCTTAGTGGCTAGTGTAGTGGCTGGTGTAAAATAGATGTTCAATAAATACCTGCTGAACTCAACAATGTTCAGTGAGTAATGAAATCTGTGATTAGTTATGATGGCGTTATTCAGTCTTTTAATCTATGCCTCCTTTTGAAAACATTAAACATTCATGACCTTAATGTTTATATTAGAATTTGAACATATAAAGTACATTAAATATTTCAAAAGCATCTCCTAAAATATACTATTGAGCTCTGATGTGCATTGTAAGGAACTCACTCCTCCCATTCCCCAGGTTCTCTGTCCTGTTGAGAATCAGTCTGTTTTATTAAGATTTAAATTATTTTAGTTGTATAACTAATCAAACTTAGCAGCTTAAAATAAGAGCATCCATTTATTTTACTGTTTTATTTTTTTTTAAAGATTTTATTTATTTATTCGACAGAGATAGAGACAGCCAGCGAGAGAGGGAACACAAGCAGAGGGAGTGGGGGAGGAAGAAGCAGGCTCATAGCAGAGGAGCCTGATGTGGGGCTCGATCCCATAACGCCGGGATCACGCCCTGAGCTGAAGGCAGATGCTCAACTGCTGTGCCACCCAGGCGCCCCCATTTATTTTACTCTTGAGTCGAATTTATGCATGGGTAGGAGGGCATGACTTATTTCTGGTCCTTGTGGTATCAGCTGTGGTGGCTTGAGTGGGTCTGGAAAATCCACTTCTTAGTTGGCTCAGGTACAGGCATAGCTGGTTAGCTGATGTTGTCAAGCTGTGTGCTGCACACATAGTTATAGATTGATGGAACATTTTACTTCATATCTTTTATAATTTTTAAAAAAGATTTTACTTATTTATTTTGAGAGAGAGTGTGTGGGTGCATGTCCATGAGAGTGCACGTTCAGGGGAACAGTCAGGGGCAGAGGGAGAGAGAGAATTCCAAGCAGTCAGCATGGAGCCCAATATGGGTCTGGATTTCATGACCTGAGCCAAAATCAAGTCGGACGCTTAACCGACTAGGCAACCAAACTCTCCTCCTTCATGTCTTAACTATCATTATTAAGTAGAAATAGAAATAGAAAGGAAAGTGATTATTGAATCACTGATATAGCCTTAAGTGTTACCAGCAATGTCTTCTCATATCAATATTTTGAATTATTCGGTTTAAGGCCAGTGCTTAGCTGGGAGCTCGGCTATGGCTATTGGCTGGGTGCCTTGATTGCCCTTCATGTAGGCCTCTCTAGAAGAATGCCTGGGCTCCCTCACAACATGGATTCCAAGAGCAAGCATTCCAACAACAAGGAATTGGAAGTTTCTAGTTTCTTAAGGCCGGGGCCCAGGCATATGAGCATAGTAACTATATTCTATTGGTCAGTCATAGAGTATGCCTGGATTCAAAGGGAAGGATGGAGACCCTGCCTGTCAATGGAAGAGGTGTCAGAGATTTGTGGCCATCTTTAATCTACCATAATTATCTTCAAAATAATTTCTTTGTGTGAACAGGAAAATATAAGACTTTTAAGATAAGATAATTACCCATCTGTATGCCAGAATTACCAAGACTTTAACTATGATAAGCTTGCAAAAGTAGCTTGTCTAAAGTTGTCTTATGCCTGAAAGGCTATGGGAGTGCATATAAAAAGAGGCTTATCAAATTTTGATAAATGGGCCTAATTATTATTAGTAAAGTAGGTGAATTGACTATATAGCATTGCATTCAAAGGCTAAAATTATGTAACAGGCCTCTACAAAACTGGCTAGACCAAGCATGGTCATTCATGTTTGATGAATGATAATGGGCCTTCCTAATTTATGTATTATCTTAATATAGCCAGGGCGTGTGCCACCTTAGCTTCTAAATATTTTATTCTCCTACTCACGTTAATAATGTGTATTCCTTCTGTGTTTTTGTACCACCAGTAGTGAGACTTTGATGAGCAAAACGGATGTTTCTGACAAACTGTTTCTTAGGTTTTTGGTGTATGAATATACCGGAAAAAATATTTGAACATTTATCATGTTCCAGAACCTGGTCTATGTTCTGGAAATACAGCAGGGAGCACAAAGAACAAAGCCTGAAATACAGCAGTAAGCAAAAAGGACAAAGCCTATCCCTGCACTCATGGAATTTGCATTTCTAGTGGGGAAGATAGATAAGTAAGTGAGTAAAGAAATAAGTAAGTAAATAAATAAGCGGATAAGTAAGATTAAGCACGTAGTTGTAGTAAGGTAATGGAGAGTGATCCTGGAGAGAGGGACCGTTTCGGAGGGTAGTCGTGGAGGCCATCCGTGGTGAGCTGGGTTTTAAGCGGATAGCTGAACGAGGAGAGGAAAGGGGAGGGTCTTGGAGAAGGGTGCTCCAGGCAGAAGAACAGTTAGTGGAAGTGTGCGAAGCGTTAATGACTGTGGCGTGTCTGAGCAGCACCAAGAGGCCTCGTGTGACTGGAGCAGGGGAGTGAGGGCAGGTTGGAAGTTAAGATCAGTGAAGATCAGTAGTGCTCTGATTATAGGTGTCCTTGGACCATTACCAAGTTGGATTTAAGTCCTATGATGGGAAGGTTTTAAGTAGAGGAGGGCCACGATCATTTCATTCTTTTTAAAAAAAGATTATTCTTTCTGCTGTGTGAAAAATTGTTTGCTAGCTATTGTGATGATGATGACGATGGTGATGATGGTGGTGGTGGTGGTGACGATGGTGATGATGGTGGTGGTGGTGGTGATGATGGTGGTGGTGGTGGTGGTGATGAGACATAACACTTCATGGAGGCTTGCTCCCTACGGGATTCTCTTTTTAAAACTGTTTTATTTGAGTTATCTCATGTTTTAAAAAGATTTTATTTATTTATTTGACAGAGCGAGAGAGCACAAGCAGGGGGGACAGGGGGAACAGTAGAGGGAGAGGGAGAAGCAGGCTTCCCGCCGAGCAGGGAACCCGATGCTGGGCTCGATCCCAGGACCCTGAGATCATGACCCAAGCTGAAGGCAGACGCTTAACCCTCTGAGCCACCCAGGCGCCCCTTGAGTTATCTCATTTAACACAACCCCTTTGTGAAGATTCTAGTGTAACTTTAAAGTTATAAGTGAAGAAATAGAAGCCTAGAGAGTGGCCCATAGACACACAGCTAGCCAGTGGAAAAGCACGTACTCATCAAGGCGATGCAGGGATGTTGGTAAAGGCGGTGAGCAGTGACTAAACTGAGCCTATATTCTGAAGGTAGAGCCAACAGGAGTTGTTGATGGATTGGGTATAGGAGATGAGTCAAAAAGTGAATTGAAGGATGACTTTGTAGCTTTTGGTCTGAGCAACTAGGTGTGGCTTCGCAATTTACTGAGATAAAAAGTACATTTGGTTGTTGGAAAGAGGGTGTTGTAAATTAACAGTTCTTTTTTGGATACGAAATACTGCTGCCCCTCCCCAAACTAAGACCCAAATGGTTTTTAAAGATTCAGTTATTAAAACCTTTTGGGGTCCTCTGTTGTGTCCTATTCAAGGCAGAATGAGAGGGAGAACCAAAGGTCCTCCAAGGGATTAGAAAAGTACTATAAGATAAAAAAGGAAAGATTGGTTGATGGTAGCCACATTGTTGTCAAATATAAGGGCTATTAAAAATAGACATTTTGGGAGGTGCCTGAGTGGCTCAGTGGGTTAAGTGTCCAACATTTCATCTCAGCTCAGGTATTGATCTCAGCTCAGGGTCGTGAGTGTGGACCCCACATTGGGCTGCACTCTAGGTGTGGCCCCTACTCAAAAAGAACAGACATGTTGGCAAACACACACGACACAGCAATGTGCACATTTATCCTGGGAACACAGACTGCGGCGGCAAGCAGCGTTGTTGCTTGCGGCAGAATATTGTTGCTTGCCCTAACTGTGGTTTTTGAAATGTATGCTAGTCCTAAGCATTGAAAAGATTTTTAAGGAAGAAGTAGTTTCTCTTTTCAAAAATATAGATGTATTACACAGATCTGGATATGTGATAAACTTTTATAAAATTATATACCAAAAAATGAGTGCATGTAAAACAATGGGGAAGCGTGAGTAAGCTCTAGAGTCTTGTTAATTGTATTGTGCTGTTTTCAGTTGCCTGGTTTTGATAAATGACTTCAGTTGTGTAAGATGTCATCACAGCGAGAAGCAGCATGTGGGTACATGGTGAACTTTCTGCACGTTTTTTGCAACTTATGTCAAAGTAAAAAAAATTTTTTTTAAATACAGATACATATAATTGAAAGTCTTGCCTTAAATTCTGACCTTGTTCCGTCCTACCCAGTGCAAGCCGCCACACTCCCGGGAAGATGGGAAGCAGAAGTGGGTATGTTTGTAACATGCAAACTTCACGGGATGTTGATTATATTCTTCATTTATTAATGCTGCACACTTTTAATACTTTGGCAGTTTTATTCATATTTTAGTGCTTAAACTTCTTATATGAGCAGAATGTGTGCATATTTAATGTACCCAAAATGATGAAATGTGTGGTAATTTGTTAAACTAAAAGGCGGAAGTAAGACACTTTGGCAAATACAGCATGTTGCAAGCATTTTAGGGAGCCAAACAAGCTGAACATGTCAAAATAATAGGTAGTTCTATGATATTTATTAACGACTTATAATAGCTGAACACTATTCATAAAGATGATTGTAGCATTATTTCATTGACTTCTGAAATGTTCATTATTGAAAAACATAAATTCTCTTTATTTCTCTTTTCTGAAAAGGAAGACTTCCGTATTTTGTTATATGATTCGTCTGCCATTAATTTGTTTACTTTTCTTTATTTGTCTTTCCTGATACCAACAACAATGGAATAGAGATGTTAAATCTCTGATTACCTACTTTTTTTGGTTATTGTTTTTAAATATAAATATTCCAAGATTTAAAGACCCATCTTGCCATTGGCAACAACATGGATGGAGCTAGAGAGTATCATGCTAAGTGAAGTAAGTCAGTCAGAGAAAGACAAACACCACATGATTTCACTTCTATGTGGAATGTAAGAAACAAAACAGATGAACGAAGAAGAAAAAGAGACAAATCAAAAAACAGACTTTTAACTATAGAGAAGAAACAAACTGTTGGTTGCTAGAGAGGCAGTGGGTAGGGGGAGGGGTGAAACAGGTGAAGGGGATTAAGAGCACACTTGCCTTGATGAGCACCAAGTAATGTATAGAATTGTTGAATCACTCTATTGTACACCCGAAACTAAGTGTATGTTAACTACACTGGAAATAAATGAATGAATGAATAAATAAATAAATTCCCAGTTGAGAAATGTCAGCACTATATTGTTCCTACTCAGTTTTGTTTCGTGTTGTGTTTTATTTTTTTAATTATTTTTTTAAAGTTTTAATAGAATTTTATTTATTTATTTTTAAATAATTTTTTATTTCGTTATGTTAGTCACCATACTATATATCCTTAGTTTTTGATGAAGTGTTCCATGATTCATTATTTGCGCATAACACCCTGCGCTCCATGTAATACTTGCTCGTGTTGTGTTTTAGCAAAGCAAGGATTATTGGGCGATAGTAAAGTGACATAGTACAAAACTCCTGAAGAGGTAGGGGACCCGAGAAAGTTGCCTTGTTTCCTACTCAGTTTCAACAAAATATCGTGGGTCTTAAAAATTGTTCTGAACTGGCATCAAAATCCCTAAATAACAACAAAAGAACAACTGAGTAAATGCTTATAAAATCACAGCTTTCTATTGTAAATTTATTTATTTTTCCCAGGAATTTATTTCTTATTTTTTATTTTATTTTTTTATTAAGTTAGTCGCCATATAGTACATTTATAATTTGTTGTATTGAAAAAACAACTTTTCTTAAAAAGAAGAAATGATTTCTGAAAATGGATTAAGGTTCTGAAGTTGCTTTACTAGCTTGATTTTATATCACTGTCATTAAAAGGGATTTGGCTGATGAAACTGCAGGATGAAACTGACCGTACTATTTTTCAAATGCTTGGAGGATGTAGAATGGAAGTGACCTCTGGTTGATACTCCACTTATTTGTGAAATGCTATGGAAAGTATGTGGTTGCTAAACACTGTGTTTATGAGCATTAAGGGGAATAAAATACTGCCCCTTTTCAAAAGAGCTTATTGCCAAGCAAGGAATGGCCAGAAGGGCAGGATAGGGTGGGGTGGGTGGGATTGGAGGTATGTTGAGTTTGGGCTGAACTCAGTTGTTTTTAAAAGCTTTTACAAGATGAAGTCAACATTAGTAGCCCGACCACATCTGGAGAGAGGAGTTGGTGAATTATGGGTTGAGGGAGGGGGTAGCAGTCAGGGGCATTAAAACACCCTACTGCATTCATAGGGCTCTGTAGATAAGTAACAGTGATCTGCAAGTTGGCTTTAAAATGATGGAATCAAAAAACTTACAATGCTGGGATTAAACATTATATTATTATTATTATTATTATTATTATTATTATTATTTTAAAGATTTTATTTATTTGAGAGAGAGCTCACGCACACACACACATACATGAGTGGGGGGAAGGGGCAGGACTCTGGGATCATGACCTGAGCTGAAGGCAGATGCTTCACTGACTGGGCCACCCAGGCACCCCTAAACATGATATTAAACATGAGTTTAATAACTGGAATTTTCAGACACTTGCAAAGTTTTAATTTAGCTATTTATTCCAATTCCTTATTTAAAAAAATGGAACTCTTTAATTTGTCTTTACTCCCTATATTTCTGATGTTCAGTTAAAAATATTTATTAGCAGAGAAGGATTCCAAAAAGCTGGAAGCAGCAAGCAGTGCAAAAGAGCATACGTTTCTAAACCGGATCATCAATTCGTGGAAAATTTAAATTGATGCGGCTTCGTTCAGGAGGACAAGGCAGCAGGATATCTTTAGTCGTAAGGCTAGAATTCCTCAGGCAAATTATAGCTCTGGCTTATCTAATTCTTTAGGAAGTTGATTAGCCCCTCTCATGTTTTGCCACGTGGACTGGGATGGCACAGACTCACGAGGTCACGTGTCTCAGACTGAAGGTAACATTTACTGAGTGAATACCAAATTCCAGGCACTCTTCTCAGGGGTTAACAGGCATTAATCTCTAAAAGTTTATAAAGACATCTCTAACAAATGATTCCTTGGTTAATAAATATTCATATTTATTTTTCACTTGGGGTATTTGTTATATTTTCATTATTTCTTCTCTTTCAGCTCTTCTTTATGCAACTATTTTTGGAAACGTTACCACAATTTTCCAGCAAATGTATGCCAACACCAACCGATACCACGAGATGCTGAATAATGTGCGGGACTTTCTGAAACTTTATCAGGTCCCCAAAGGCCTTAGTGAACGAGTCATGGATTATATTGTCTCGACGTGGTCCATGTCAAAAGGCATTGACACAGAGAAGGTATGGGTTATTATTATTGTTGTTGTTATTTATTTTCCATTTCAGTAGGCTCTTCAGAGGCTTGTAACTTTCCCACTCATACATTGCTTGTATAATTGCTTCATAAGTGTTCCTCTGTTTTTCATAAGCGACGTATCAATCAATCGTAGTATGTATTGAGTGCTTAGAAGGGGCATAGCACTCAACCATTAATCATCAATTTAGAAATCTTGGTTTCTGAAAACAACTAATTACTCCATTTCCTTAAAACACTCATTACCACTCAGAGTAATTTGCTGAATTCCTCTAAAAGTAATGATGCTGCCATCTCTCCTGGTCAGTTTTATTCTTGATTTCTCCTTTGACTTTTTTGCCCATTTAAAATTTAGAAAGAAGCTTCCTTGCTTATAAAGGAAAAAAGTTCTATGTCTTCTATGCTGTCCTCCACTTAAATCTCTTCCCTCTCTCACACGTGTTTACAAAGCAACGTACAATTCTTTTTCTCTTTTCCTTACACAAATCTATAGAGTGAATACTACCTTCCCACCCACCTGACATTTCTAATTTCTTGCTTGTCTTTCCGTGAAACCTCTCCTAATTTTTCCCGTCTTATATTAGAAGAGAAGGACCCAAAGTCCTCCTTAAAATAAACAAAACCAAATTAAAAAAATAAATTCCCACGTCCTACACCCAGCGAGTCACATCCAATATGAGGGGATGACAAAGAGACCGCACACGAGTTTCAAGAAAACCCATCTCGAGCTCTTTTACTTTACAAGCATCCGTGGAGGCCATTATTTTTAGGTACTGAATTTTGACGGGATGATCAGTTAGTACGTTACTTTCCTTGCCATTTCCCACACATTCGATTTGTTCTTTTAATCATATCATGTTGACTTGGAGTTTTTCTTTAAGGTCTGTTCAGTAAGCACCTTTCATTGTCAAAGGGAAAGAGCAAATGAGCAAAGTTGATATTCAGCTGGAGGAATTTCACTGAGGTAGTTTTAAGCCAGAGCAGCTGTTGTTAGGAGCAGCTGGTTGAGGGGAAAATTAGGGGTCAGACATGGAAGACTTGAGGGAGGGAGGCCTTCAGAGGAAGTGCAGGTGAGATGCTCGGCGGGGGGGGGGAATTATTTGAGGAATCATGAAAGAGGATGAGATTTCTCCCTCTTTCAACAAATCTTACAAGCTGCAGTATCAATTTCCTAGTTAAATGGCCAGTAAAATGGAATGTATGACTACAGACAGGAGAAGGACAAACTATGTTCTGTGGAATTTGATTTATATATGCCTGAGCCAAACATTATATGGCTGTAGGGAGGGTATCCAGAGAAGGAGGAGAATCTTCCTCAGGGACACAGGTGGGACTCAGTGTTGAAGACATCAAATGCATGATGTTCTTGGAGGTCCACATTCAGTGAAACTGAGATCAAGAGGCAACGGTCTATATACCCTGTTGGTCACCATCTCAGTCAGAAGCTTTTCCTTTCGGAAAATGCAGTGGGGGCACATGGTAGCTGGCAGAAAGCATCAGCCAGATGATTGAATAGGGCGCTTTTCGTTTGAAAAGAGACTGACCCATTGCCTATGCCACAGAGCTGTTACATGGCAGATTTTTGAGTCCCTGTTCTCTGTATTCCCAGATGCTGGGTTAGTTCAGGAAGGAAGCCGATTAGATTCTCACAAGCTTCCCCTCGAGGACCTGCACACCTGTCTGCTTCCTGATGTAGTTAGGGTGTGGTACACTGGCCTGTGGTGAGTCTGGAAGTGGACACGCCATGCAGCAGGAAACAGTTTCTGGGTTCCTAGTATTTACCACTGGTTTTTTGTTTTTGTTTTTGTTTGGTTTGCTTGTTCATTATTTGTGGTCACAGAAATGTACCTCTGATCAGTAGAGTATCCACAGAAAGTGGAGTAATAGGAAAAAAAAAGATTGGGAGGCTAACATTAAAGGTAAAATAAAATGTTAGTTCAAATGAAAAGATTCTTAAAGAAATAAGTCAAAATACTAAAGCGTATTAGCTTTTGGATAAGAAAAAAGTCACAAACGTGCTTCCTAACTGAATGGGGAATCCAGAAAGAGTAGCTTTTGACTAAAGGGGGAAGCAGAGTTAAATTACTGGCAAGTATGAAAGGTTTGTTGTGCATGTATAAAAGATATCTAAAGTTTAACTTAATGTGGCAGCAAACTCTCCATGCCTGTATCGATTTCTCCCCGTCTATTAAGAAAATCCCCACCCAAATGTGCGAGAACTAGCTGTAACAGAACTGTAAATAAAGGGATATACACCAAAGTCTGGGCCTGGGACAGTTACAGGAGATTCGCATGAATTGTATAGTCAAGGATGAATTTAAAAATGCATTCTTACAGAAACAGACTCTGAAGTATAGAGAACAAACCCATGGTTACCAGAGGGGAGAGGGAGGGATGGGTGAATCGGTGATGGGGTTTAAGGAGAGCAGCTGTGGTGAGGAGCACTGGGTGATGCATGGAAGTGCTGAATCACTACATTGTACGCCTGAAACTAATATTACACTGTGTGTTACCTAACTCAAATTTAAGTAAAAATGTTAAAAAATGCATCCTTGGCACACCATATGCTCTACTGAACAAAAAGAAAACATAAAATTGCCATTCAACTTTTTGGTTTAGTAGAAAAACTCCAACCAGAGCAGAAGAGCCACATTCCTGTTAGGCATTCAGTAATTTGACAAATAAATAGTGTACATAACATAGAACTTTAAAATATGATAATGAAGTATCAAAGTATAGACCCAAGAATTATTAGCCAAAGCAAAGAGTGGGAATAAATATCTCAGAACTAGATTTTACTATAGATAAGAACTGAATGTAAGTTAAAGGACGTATCATAAAGAAGGAATTGATATATTATTTAATATAATTATAAAATGAGCTAAAAATCTCAGAAACTATTTAATAAGGGTTTCCTGCATGGCCTAACATAAATATCAGATGGACTGAGTTACATGTAAAAAAATAAGAAACCACAAACTAGTAAAAGGAAAATATGGGACCATGTTTAATTTATCTCTGTACATATTAAAGCAATGGAATACATAACAAAGTAACTGATAAATAGATTTGGCTAAAAATGTAAAACCTTTCGCAAGTAATGAATCATGGAACTTTACATCAAAAACTAGGGATGTACTGTATGGTGACTAACGTAACATAATAAAAAAATTATTATTAAAAAAAAGAAAAAAATAAAATAACGTGCTGACAAAAAAAAAAATGTAAAACCTTTCATACCAAAAACCATGAAAAGGAAAACAAGATAGAGTATTTGCAACAAATATCACAAGTGAAAAGTTAATTACCTTAATATGTAAAGTGATTTTATAAATGAATAAGAATTAAAATACCTGAGGAGAAAGATGAGCTAAGTACATAGTTTATTTATATAAATATACAAAAATACAAATTAGTAATAAACATATAAAATATTATTTTAACTTGTAATAAATAAATATTGAAACGAGGCCATTTCTAATATGTCAAATGGACAAAGATAATGCCCACTCTTAGCAAAGCCTGTAGTGACTGACACTATCATATATTTCTGGTTTGTGTGTAATTTCGTGTGGCATTTCTTGAAAGCAGTTTGACTAAGATAATATCTTAAACTGGGGGATATTCTAGAGCTCAGTCCTTGTGCCTCTTCCCTTTTCTGTTCATCTTCTCTCCTTCAGTGATATCATACAATCTTACGACTTTAAAAATGTATGCTAACGCTGCCCAGATACAGACACTCATCTCGGATCTGGTCTGGAACTACAGACTCCCCTATCCAGCTGCCTCCTCACATCCAGGGAAGCTGTCCAGAACTGAACTCCTCATCATCTCCCATAAACCTGCTCCATGGACATTCTTCCCTAATGCAGTTAATGGAAACTCCACCCCTCAGTTGCTTACACAAACCTCCCCGCATTAAAACCTCCAAATCTTGCTGGTTCCTCCTCCAGTGCTCACCACTCCATCGCCATCTCCTGTTGTGTAGCCAAACAGCTGGTCTGTCCCATTATAGTATATTCTCCGCACAGCAGCTTTTGAGCTTGTGTGGCTTTCATAATGAAGCTTTCTATCTATCATCTATCTATCTATCTATCTATCTATCTATCTATCTATCTATCATCTATCTATCATCTATCTATCACATATTCATCTGTACTATAGGCTTTTTTGAGAATAAGAATAAAATTGATTGAGCTTGTTAAAATATAATGGTGGGGAAAAGGAAAGGAAAGATTGATGATAGTAATCAAATAAATACTGTAATTCACATCTTAGCAATATGAATGTATTTGAGGATGTAGCTTTAGTAAATAGCATCTGAGTGTTAACAGTTATCCTATATTTGATGTCAGAGACCTCTATTCGACTTCCTCAGTAAGCCAGATACTTAGTCTTGCTATGTTTCTTATCTCACATTTTGTTGATAGTCTCTTTCAGATATTTTATTAATGTTGGTTGTTATCAGATTTAACTATGAGTATATACTGAAAAAGATTGAAATGTACAAAGTCAAATGTCTTTGTTCTAATGCTTCTCTTGTTAGTTCTGTTTTGAAACAGTGAGATTTTTTTCAGTTGCTAGTACAATAGAACTTAATGATGCATTGCAGCTAATTAGAGAAGAACCTTCACCCCAATTATTGACATTTCCTTCTATCATTTCCACATATTTAGTTTTATAGATTTTTTTTGAATTCAGCTTTACCCCGCAAGCAAATTAATCACTGTGATTTAACTCAGTCTTACCTTGCCTTGTGTGAATAATGCTTTCTCTAATACAAATAGTGGCATTAAAGTCAGGACTGACATGAAGATTGTAGCATTTCTATCAGGAAAGGTTGCCTTAGGCAAGATTTTCTATATGGAACAGTACCGAGATTAATTTTATTTAGTTGAAAGTGTTTTATTGATGACTAATTGCTCTAGTTGCTTTAGATTCTTTTCAAATGTAATAACCAAAATCCGTCCTCTGGGCTTTGCTACTTGTAACATCCTGTGTGCACTTAAAAGACTGAGAAATGGGTGGAATGAGTGAGGATTTAAAAAGGAAAAAGGAGATTATGGGAAAAAAATAGAAAGGATGATGAAGCTTAAAACCTTGTCATTTTTTATTTTTCACTGTCTCACTTTTTTTTTTTCTAACATGTAATTTGGAAAAGAGCAGTAGAAAAAAGCTCTTTGGTCTTCGTTTCTTGTTTCATGTGCTTTGTAATAAGCATAAGTATCAGTAGGAAGATGTCATTATATAAAAAGTTCTGGCAGAAATATGCAAAGCATTCATGCAGAAATACGCCTTTAGAATTTAAACAAATTGAGATTTGAATATTTAAAAATCTTAGATTATTTTTTTAACCAAATCTATCAAAGGAAGTACTCTACATCTTCCAAATATGGTAGACAATATATTTTGTTTTTCCTACAAGTTAAAGTAACTTCCTTTTAGTCCGTTTACTTTTATCTTTTTTTTTTTTAATTGAGAAAAGCATGTCTAAATATTTTTCTTCGTATTCCTAAATGTGAAGAACCTGGATGACATTTTCATACCTGGCCTCATTTTCTTGGTTCAATATTCAAATATTTCAAGAGGTTCCTATGGCAATGTACAACAGAACCTGAGTGACGGCACTAGCCTTCCAAGAAAGACTCTACAGACAAATGTGCTGTGTTAAATAGATCATGTAAATACATACATGTGAATGTAGTAAAATGAAACTGAATTGGTCTTAATATGCATTAAAAGCACTCTTGTCTTTGGATCAAGGGAGGTAAGAATCATTCCAGTCCATGGCAATCAGATTGCACATAAAATATTGTGTTATAATTCTAGCTGGATAATTTTAAAAGAAATACTATCAAATGACAGCACACTTACCAGAAAATAGCCATGACGGCATGAAGTTCTGGGAATCTTGTTATTTGGTGGATGATTAAAGGAAATGTGAATATTTAGTTTGGCTAATTGAAGACCTGGGGAGAGGTATGACAGGTGGCTTAAAGTATTTTAAAATGCAGTGATCTAACTGCTTCAGGAGAAAATTAACTCCCTGCTAGTAAAGGACACAGGCCAAAGGTAGTACAAAATGAACGTGCACGTCCTGACACTAATTTGGTGATATTGAAGATATTATATGATAATTGTGTCTGAATGATTTGGAGTACTACTATGTATCATATCTTATTTCAAATTGAGACACACATTCAAGATAGCCTATATAAAAATTACAGAATAGGACTCTGTAGTAATTATTAAATCTGTAGTGGTCAGTAATTATTTTCTCAACAATTTTTTTATTCATACATCTATGTACTGTAGTTTTACAAATGAAGCTAATTTTTTAAAAATTCTGAGGAACACAGAATCTCTGATAAGGCTGAGTAGGCCATGCCCAGGAGACAAATGGCATATTTTTTCTGTCGTCATAGTTTAAGAATGCTCCAGTGCAAGATTTATATCCCTGTTAGCTGATACAATTATCAGTAAACTTCTGGTGTGCGGGCAGTAGGCAGTCTTATTTTGCTCTGGTGATGATAGGGAGGCGTTGTATGATTAAAATAAACACTGAGTGACCCAAACCTCTCTCCAGGAATGTTAGTGTATTCTTTTATTTTATTTTTAAGGTTTTTTTAGGGGGAGAGAGAGAGAGAGAGAGACAAAGACAGGAAGGAAGGATCTTAAACAGGCTCCACGCCCAGTGCACAGCTGGACACAGGGCTTGATCTCTATAACTCTGAGATCATGACCTGAGCCAAAATCGAGAGTCAAACGCTTCACCGAGTGAGCCCCCCAGGTGCCCCATAAGCATATTCTTTTCATGTACCATGTTGAGATGACTTCAGTGCAGTAGTGTGGGCTGGCTTGTATTTCATTTTCTTGGCAATCTGCCAGGAGTCTCTGAGGAAGGGACTGAGAAATCATTATCAAATGATCTATAGTCTAGGAATGAGAAGAAGGACGTGATGATTTAGGGCAACGGATGACTTGCGCAGTCGCGTGGCTCTATCAGACCAGGAGGATTGGGTTTCATTCTTCCGTGTTCACACCTGTATTGGAGATGCAAACACCCACCTTCCTTATTTGACAGGAAGATGAAAAGTACCCGTGTAATGCCTGCCTAAGAGAAACAATAATAAGGGCTAACAAATACTTTAGTCTGTGGTGGTTGTAATTTATTTCTTCCTTTACCAGTTATAAATTATGAGAACTTGGTCATGCCTGGCACCGTTTTTAATCTGAGTCTTTAATCTTAGTATTCAGTGCATACTGTCATCTTTAAATATAGATGAAAATAGAACCTCATTTGTAGAGTAATTTGGTTGAATAAAATATTTCTATCTACATACACTGAACACAAACACACAGATTTATTTTAGGCTTAGGGGAAAAATTAAATCATGAATGAACCCACATGCTGCAGACAGTGTCATAGTATGAGTAGGTGTGTGTATCCATCCTGTTATTTTGTTCTGAGCTGCCTTGATTGATCTGTTTTCAGACTCTCACTAGAGTAAGTCTGCAGAAATGTCTATTGAAAAACCTATTTTTGAATGAGATCATAGTGTTTCCTACAACTTTTGCAGTTTACTAGACAAAGGTAGAATTATGCAGATGGTTGGATTTTATAAACTGAACTTAAAAAAAGAAAGATGTCTCCATTCCTGTGATTTCTGTTGTTATTATTTGACTGTGTTTGTTATGTTAGATTTTTCTTCCAGAGCTCTGTGGCTTTCTGTTCCTTAGCCACTTTCCCATCTCTTTTCTGGTTCTTATGATAATGCCTAAAAGACGCCGTATTTTGGCTCATGCTGATTGTTTTCTTAGTTTTGGACTCATTTATAGTTTATGAAGTAACGAAAAGCCACTTTGAGCTCCTTTACTAGTAGTGCCAAATAATCATAGGCATCCCTTTCTGGCACAGCAGCAGGTGGCAAGAGGGTGGAGAAAATAAATACGTTAAAAGAAAAAGAAAAATTGTCATGTAAGAAAGAGATTCCTCTAGTTGTTCACTGCCAGTTGCCTGAAATCCTACTTCATGCCCTCTTCCTGAGCCTGGTCCTGGAGTCAAGGAGAGGAACTCAGGGTCTGCAATCGAGTGGCTTTTTCTCAGGTTTTGCTTTTTATGAGTCTTGACCTGTCTTGAGATTGAGACCTTCAGGCATTCTCTCCTTTTGTCACATTAGCATTCTTCCTGATTTCTTTATATCTGGAATTTTCTTGAGAAAGTCTTCCCTCATTTCTCCTGGGGTATCTCTGAGATATGGAAGACATCCATTAAAGAAGGATGTATATTATGGTGGAATTTTGAAATAGGGAAATAACCATCCTTTAAAATTTACATCCTCATCAAACAGAACCATGGTTTTGTAGGATATTGTTGTAATTGCTATGGAGTGGGAAATAAAGATAAACACAATCCATGCTCTTGGGATGTACAGTGTCTAACGGGGGAGGAAAGACTTAAATAACCACAGAGATAAACATAGGACTCCAAATCGTGATGATCCTTGAAATACAATATAAGGAGCTATGTAAGATTTTTAAAAGAGGAGAGGGGGGTGAATCTAATTTAGGTTGGAAGGGTGTTGGTCAAAGAAGGCGATAGAGAAAGCAATAGAATTTGGACGTAAAAACCTGTTAGAAACTGAAGTTCTTCACATATTTTAGAAAAGAAACACAATTTACCTATGTGCTAATCATTGTTACTAGTTTGAAGATGGAAAAGAATAGAAAGGAGAAAAAGCAAAGATCCAGGTAGTCCATTAAGTACTAATAAATTGTTAATTAACCAACATTAATTAACTGTATATAGAAGAATTTCAACTGATCATTCACATTGGTTAAAAATCTTACTCTAAAGCCAATAACAACACAGAAATTGATATGGGAAGTACTGACCTCACTGGTACCCTAATCCTGATTAAACTAACCAACACACCTCTGTTTAGAACTGGATCTGCTGCCTTTGTGGGCAAGTGTCAGAGAACAATACATTCATGATCCGAGTATAACTTTATGCATTCTGTTATCATTTCTACCAAGGATGAATAAATGTTAGAAGAATATTTTATAACCTCTTATCTATGAAATGTTTATTTTACATAAACATTTTGTACATCTTTCATGATATTCCATTTCTGAGATTAAAATTTAAACATATATCTGGGAAGCTTGTGTGAGAAATATTGGTAGTTTCCTTTTAACACCTAGGAAAAATCAGAAGGCAGTCTGAATTAAATAGTATAATATTGTAACCCTGTATCTTGGGACAGTGAATGAGAAAGTAATGGGAAGCAGCCTTCTTAGGGGAAGCCAGTCACCGTTAGCAGAGAAATAACCCATCCCAGCCACCAAGTCACACCCAGCGGTTTCAGTTAAGATTCCTCTTGCCTAGGGCACAATTTAAAATGCCAGTACATCCAAAGAGACTTTCCCCACTTCATCTGACAGTTAGTACTTGGCTTCAGAGTGTATTGTAAGGCAGTAAAATCCATGGTCACATGATTTTACATGTGTTTAATGATTCATACACTTCAATAAATAACAGAACACAATATGATGAGAAGCAGGTCATTTATTCAGCCATTCTCAAGACAGTTGAGAGCCATCCTTCCATATGGTGAGAAAGCAAACAAAACCCAAACCCGAAATCCTCTTTATTGTTAATGGTAACACTTCATTATCATTTTAATTTTCTGTAAGAAGGACTTTAATAATGGCTTATTAGTTTTATAATACAATTTTGTATGCTTAGAAGAAAAACAGAAAATTTTTTCTAAAGGAAGGTAAAATTCTCTATGCTGAGAGCTGAAGCCTGACAAGTTTCATCAAGAATTCTTAAGTATTGGGACACCTGGGTGGCTCAGTCGGCTAAGCGTCTGCCTTCAGCTCAGGTCATGATCCCAGGGTCCTGGAATCGAGTCCTGCATCAGGCTCCTTGCTCAACAGGGAGTCTGCTTCTCTGTCTGCCTACCACTCTCCCTGATTGTACTCTATCTCTGACAAATAAATAAAATCTTTTAAAAACATTCATAAGTATTTAGGTAAATATTGATATACAGGTTGATGTTTAATTTAAAGATGGTTTCCTGTTCCAGTCTCTTTTTAAAAAGATTTATTTATGGACTCTGGGAAACAAACTGAGGACTTCAGAGGGGAGGGGGTGGGGGATCGGGATAGGCTGGTGATGGGTAGTAAGGAAGGCACGTATTGCATGGTGCACTGGGTGTTATACACAACTAATGAATCATCGAACTTTGCATCAGAAACCAGGGATGTACTGTATGGTGACTAGCATAATATAATAAAAAAAACATTTAAAAAAAGATGCAAAAAAAAAAAGAATAAAAAGATTTATTTATTTATTTGAGAGAGAGAAAACAAGCAACTAGGGGGTGGGGGCGAAGGGAGAGAGAATCTTAAGCAGACCCCCTGCTGAGTGCAGAGCCCGCCATGGGGTTCAGTTTTATGACCCTGAGTTCGAGACCTGAGCTGAAACCAAGAGTCAGAGGCTTAACCTACTGCACCACCCAGGCGCCCCGTTTTCTGTTCCAATCTTGAACAATAAACGTTGATTAAGCCTCTATTTAGATTCAGGACATTGCTCTAGCCTCTGCAATGCAATAGGGAGTGAGACAGTCTTGCCACGTTAGACTTGCATTGTAGCAGGACTGATCGAATCAATTTCTGCTTTCTTTGATCTCCTGATACTATCTTATGGTTACACCAAGAGGTACTTGGCCTTTGGGCCTGGAACACCTGGAAGAATGCAAACCAAGAATCAGAGGTTATGGTATATACATTTAGTGCATGTAATGGCAGAGAAAATGGTTCATTCTGATTCCTAGGATTCTGACTCCGAAGTCAGTGTTCTTTGCCCTACATCACTCACTAATTCCATACCTACTGTGTTCCACATCCTACACCACATTCTGGAGATGAAGCTGTGAGCAAGATGGGCAGGTCTTTGACTTATGAAACTTGCAGTTTAGTGGGGGAGACAGAGAAGAATAGTTATGTGAACAATTAACATCTTCCAATTCCCTAATAAGGATTTAAACCAAGTGTTAACATTAGTATGTATATATATGTGTAAGGTAAAAAAATACACACACACACACACACACACACACACACACACTCACACACAACTTTGATTTTCTTCCTTAACATAGAAAAGGTTGGTTCTCACCTGCACTGAGAATGGTGGAGTAAACTCAGTATTCCTAAATATGCTGTACTCTGTGATGCATTGAAATCACTGAGTTTTCATAAACATATTACAATTATGTGATCTTTGATTGTTACTTTATAGTAATAATAGCCAGATAATAACATGATTATGACAATTCTTGCTTCTGTTTTTATTAATCAGTAAGAGGTATATAATTTTGCTAAACTGAATTGGTGTAATTGCAATCAGGAACAATGAAACTTGGAATTTTAATGAGCTTATGCTACTTAACTTGGTATGAGTATTAGATTAATATTAGGGTTTTCCAATACTGAAAAAAAGTTCTTGTCCTCTTGCTGGTGTTGGGGTTGGGAAAGGCTGCTTTCATTTGTACAGGCAGTTAGTATGCAACACTTCAAAAATATATACAATTTTATCTTCTTAAATTCCCTTTAAGAACCTAAGTTTCCTTAAGCACTTAATATTTTAGGGGCACCTGAGTGGCTCAGTCAGTTAAGCGTCTGACTCTTGCTTTCAGCTCAGGTCATGCTCTCAGGGTCTCCTTATGTAAGACACATATACAACAAAAATGCCTGGGTCTGTAGTCTACGTTTGGTGGATACTAGAGCTAATACTCCTGATATTAAATTTATCTTTAGTTGGTTTTAAGAAAGCTCTTCAACTGAAATCTTCCTACACACCCACAGAAAGAGAATTTCATTTATTTAGCTTTTTGAGGGCTGTTGTGAAGGTTTCAAAAATAAGACAAAATAAAACAAAATTAAGCAAACAAACAAAAACCCCCCACAGTCTAATTTTCTTTCTTCACACTTCATTTTCAAAGTATTTCATAGGATATTCAAAACAAGTTGAGAGAAATACCCAAATATGAATGTTATGACTTTTCCTTTCTAATTAATGAAACATGTGACATGAGATTATCACTTAATACACCTCCTGTCTCTATTGGCAATGGTGCAGAAGAATGTTAGCGGCAAAGCACGAGCTGGTTCACAGAAGCAAATTTTCCAGTTGACTGAGACTTGTTCTTCCCTTGCAGTTATTAAGGATCTTGAAAAAGGCCTTTCAGATGTTAGTATTTTCCTTAACATTTATATAAAAATATTACATATTATATAAGTTAGGACAATATTTTGGTCACAAAGGAACACTAAACCTCCTCATGGATTTAGACATGTGCTCATTTCATCCCAGAATTCCAATTCCCATAACAGAGAAGGAACTTTTGGTCATTACGATTTTATGGATAACCTTTTAAAATAGTTATACCAGGGGCGCCTGGGTGGCACAGTGGTTAAGCGTCTGCCTTTGGCTCAGGGCGTGATCCTGGCGTTATGGGATCGAGCCCCACATCAGGCTCCTCCGCTATGAGCCTGCTTCTTCCTCTCCCACTCCCCCTGCTTGTGTTTCCTCTCTCGCTGCTGTCTCTATCTCTGTCAAATAAATAAATAAAATCTTTAAAAAAAATAAAAAATAAAAAAATAAAATAGTTATACCAAACACAACTTATCCTTATGTTTGTTCATAGTTGTATTGACTTTCACACACATTATAGACTTCACATAAATTAAAATCAGTATAAAACAAGACACTGCATTGACCTGTATAAACACATACAAATGTAGGTAAAGGATTAAGCACAACGTAGGTGTCTGGCCACCTGGAGTGTTATTGTTACTGACGTTGGTCATACTGAGCTTTTGGTTTTCCCGGCAGGGAAATTAAAAGAGAAATTAAAAGAGAAATGCTTTTGTCTAATGAAGGAAGCAAGCACATTTGTCTAAGAAGTTAGATATTTTCTTTTTTTTTAAATTTTTTTTATTATGTTAGTCACCATACAGTACATCCCTGGTTTCTGATGTAAAGTTTGATGATTCATTAGTTGCGTATAACACCCAGTGCACCATGCAATTCGTGCCCTCCTTACTACCCATCACTGGTCTATCCCATTCCCCCACCCTCTCCCCTCTGAGGCCCTCAGTTTGTTTCTCAGAGTCCATAGTCTCTCATGCTTCATTCCCCCTTCTGATTACCCCCCCTTTCTTTATCCCTTTCTTCTCCTACCGATCTTCCTAGTTCTTATGTTCCATAGATGGGAGAAATCATATGATAATTGTCTTTCTCTGCTTGACTTATTTCACTTAGCATTATCTCCTCCAGTGCCGTCCATGTTGCAGCAAATGTTGAGAACTCGTTCTTTCTGATAGCTGAGTAATATTCCATTGTCTATATGGACCACATCTTCTTAATCCATTCATCTGTTGAAGGGCATCTCGGTTCCTTCCACGATTTAGCTATTGTGGACAATGCTGCTATGAACATTGGGGTGCATATGGCCCTTCTCTTCACTAAAAAAAAAAAAAAAAGAACTTAGATATTTTCCTCTGGCATTGACTCCAGAAGAACTTTGCCATGTGAGACTTTTTGTTTGCAAGCAATAAAGCATATTGATCAAGATTGGGGATCCACAAACTTTTTGTATAAAGAAACAGATAATACATAGTTTAGACTTTGTGGGCCACGTGGTCTTTGTCTCAACTATGTAAATTTGCCATTGTAGTGTGAAAAAAGCGATAGACAATAAGAAGTAAATAAATGAATATTTCTGTTCCCGATAAAACCTTGTTTGTGGACACATTAATTTGAATTTCACATATTTTCAAATGTAGTGAAATATATTTTTCTTTTGATTTTTTCCAACCATTTAAAAATATAAAAACCATTCTTCACTAGGCAGCTGTACAAATTCAGTTAGTGGAGATTTGACCTTCAGGTTGTAGTTTGCTGACCTCTGCTTTAGATTATTGGATGTCTAGTCAGACTGTCAGATTTCTATCCTGTTCAAAATTGCAGCATCTCCAATCCCCAAAATTCTTAGGTACCTTCGCTGATTTAGCTTTCTTCACAGAACTTATCATAACCTGAAGTAATATATATATATATATATATGTATATATACATATATATATATAAAATTGTTATATATATATAATTATTCACTTCTTTGTTAAAGAATTAGAACAGTTCTTAGAATTATTAGAATAAACATTCATGCAGGCAGGCAATTTGCCTTTTTCACTGCTAAATAATTTGCATCTAGGTAGTGAATGGTACATGGTGGATGCTCAGTAAATCTTTCAATGGATGTAATTCTGGGGTCATAAGGGCATATGCATTTGAAAAACATTAATATAAAAGACCATCAACAGGTAGCTGTGATCACTCAAAATGACATTATGGCTAAGGAAGAGAAAAGAATATAAGATCAAGCTTTGAGAAACTCCTAGTTAGATGTCAAGCAGATGAGAAAGGGCTAGAAAGAACACTGAGCAGTAGCTGGTGATATCAGATGAAAACTGGAAATATGGGGCACCTGGGTGGCTCAGTTGGTTAAGCGTCTGCCTTCGGCTCAGGTCATGATCCCAGGGTCCTGGGATTGAGCCCTGCATCAGGCTCCCTGCACAGCGGGGAGTCTGCTTCTCCCTCTCCCTCTGCTGCTCCCCCTGTTTGTTCTCCCCCCATCATATAAATAAATAAAATATTTTTTAAAAAAGTGGAAATATTTGATTTTATGTAAGCCAAGAGAGAAAATGAACAACTGTCTTGAAGTCTTCTAAAAAATGCATAAAATAAAATGTGAAAAATTCCATTTATATCTTGCAATGTGGAGCTTATTGGTGGACTTGATAAAAACAGATTTACTAGAGTAGTGGAGACAGATGCAACATTGGAGTGAGAAGGAGTAATGTGTAATAATTAAGACAGTGTGATTTTTGGCATAGGGACAGTCAAATTGACATATGGTAATGGCGTAGGATAATGAGGCTAAAAATTGCCCCAAACATATGGGGAGATTTTATATGTGTCAGAGACAGGCAAACGTAGATCTGTGGAAAAGGTGAGACCATTCAATAATTATGTCATTGAGATTAATGGTGACCCGTATGGGAAAAAAAAAAAAAATCAGTTTAATCTCTCCACACCATGGCAATCAATTCTGGGCTTTAAAGATTTAAATATTAAAAACTGTCATTTTTTACAGAAGTAGGAAAAAAATCCTAAAATTCATATGGAACCACAAGGGACCTCAAATAGCCAAAACAATCTTCAGAAAGATCACACATGGATGGTACTGATGTAAAGACATCTAGATCATACAGAACCCAGAAATCAACCCTGGTTGACTAATTTTTAATAAGGGCACCAAAGAATACACAGTGGGGAAAAGATAGTCTCCTCAACAGATGGTATTGGGAAAACTGGATATTTACATGCAAAAGAATGAAATTTGATCTGTATATTACACCATACACAAATATCAACTCAAAATTAAAGAATTAAACTGAAGACCTGAAATTATAAGACTCCTTATATTGTAGAAGATATAAGAAAACATATGGGCAGCTTCATGACATTGGTCTTGGCAATGATTTCTCAAATAGGACAGCAAAAAAACAGGCAACAAAATTGGTAAAAGCCAAGTGGAACTACATCAAACTAAAAAGCCTCTGCATAACAAAGGAAAACATTAAAAAAGTATAAAGGCAGCCTATGAATGGGAGAAAATATTTGTAAGCACTACATTTGATAATGGGTTAATATCCAAAGTATATAAGGAACTCATACAATTCAATAGTAAAAAAAAACCAAACAAACAAAAAACCAAAACAAAACAATAACTCAATTAAAAAATGGACCAAGGACTTGAATTTGATATTCTTCATAGAAGACATAGAAGGCATACAAATGACCAACAGGTATATGAAAAGATGCTCAACATCCCTAATCATCAGGAAAATACAAATCCAGATCACATTGAGGTATCACCTAGTATCTATTAGAATGTCTATTATAGAGTGAGAGAAAAAACTGTTGGCAAGGATGTGGAGAAATTGGAACTCTTGCACACTGTTGGTGGGAATGTAAAATGGTACAGCTGCTAGGGAAAACAGCATGCAAGTTCTTCAAAAATTAAAAATAGAGCTACAGAGGCACCTGGGTGGCTCAGTCAGTTAAGTGTCTGCCTTCAGCTCAGGTCATGATCCCAGGGTCCTGGGATGGAGCCCCAAGTCGGGCTCCCTGCTCAGTGGGGAGTCTGCTTCTCTCTTTCCCTCCACTCCTCCCCCTTGCTTGCTCTCTTCTCTCTCTCTCACTCTCTAATAAATAAATAAAATCTTTTAAAAAAATAGAACTACCAAATGATCCAGGAATCCCACTTCTGGGTATTTATCCAAAATAATTGAAATCAGGATCTCAAAGAGATACTGGCCCTCCCATGTTCACTATAGCATTATTCACAATAGCCAAGATGTGCAAGCAATTTAAATCTATCAGTGAATAAATGGGTAAGAAAAATGTGGTATACACACACAGTGTAGTATTATTCAGTCATAAAAAGAAGGGAATCCTGCCATCTGAAACAATATGTATGAAACAGGAGGACATTATGCTAAGTGAAATAAACCAGTCACAGAAGGATATATACTGCATGATTCTGTTTACATAGGTATCCAAAATAGTCAAACTCTTAGAAACAGAGAATAGAATGGTGATTTCCAGGGACTGGGAGAAGGGGCAATGGGGATTGCTTTCAATGGGTATTAAGTTTCAGTAATGTAGGATGAATAAGTTCTAGAGATGTGCTGTGCAACATTGTGCCTGTGGTTAGCAATGCTGTATTATACACTTAGACATTTGTTAAGAGGGTACATCTCCCGTTAAAGTGTTCCTACCACAGTAAGAAAAAACAATATGTAGAAAATTTTTTATTAAATATATTTTTAATTTCTTAAACATGAGACAGTTTGACTAAGTAACAAATATTAATAAATTTTAATTTATTAAAATTAATACTTTTTGTTCATCAAATTACACCACAAGTGAGAAAATAATCTATAAATTGGGAGAAAATACTGAAATATAATTAGGTAGTAAAGGATTAGCTTCCAGAATATATAAAGAGTTCCCATAAATTAATAAGAAAACGATAACCCCATAGAAAGAGAACAGAACAAACAGGCATTTCTCAGAAGAGGAAATACAAATTAAAAACAATTCTGACCTCTGGATTCCCATAGTATAATCGTGGCAGCCAAACTTTGCTCACAAATCTCCCCAAATCTCTAACAAGGAGAACAAATAAAGTTACCCTCAGAGTAGGCTAAAGCTCAGGTAAGAGACAGAGAACACCGTAAATTTTTTATATTGAACCAAACGTTTTATACAAGTCCAAACCAACAGAGCAGACTCTGGGACACAACCGAGCTGGGAGTCAGGATGGAAATACACAGAACAGAGAAAGAGGCATGTGGTCTTAGTCAGGATGGAGGACAGAAAACAGCGACCAGCATTCATCATCAGAATGAGCAATCGCATCCAGAATGCAAAACACTGAGGACAGGACTGAGACCTAGTGAACCAGAGTATATGCTTTTGTGGAGTTAGGCGGCTTGGAGTGTGCTTAGGATAAGAAGAAATAGTTTCAGGAAGGCCATACTTCTGGAGAAGAGGAAAGCCTTGGGAGACTGATGTTTTTCTTGGAAGTTTAGTGGTGAAGGGCTGAAAAGAAATATCTGAAGAGAAGAGGACTAAGAACAAGATATAAGAAGTTAGAACCAAATTGAATTGTTTATGAAGAAATTACACTGAACTGCTGTCACAGAGAAGGGTGCCTTTGAACTAAGGAAATCTGGTAGGATAACAGAAGAAAACTTGCCCCCTACACTCTCCCATTTCTCACCCTCACCTTCCCCCCCACACAGAGGACTATCTACTTGAAAAATACAACACAAATAATGATAATCAGAAAAAGGAGAGAGTTCATATATAGATACAGTATATATAAAGATACTGGAAAAGAAATCAGAAAATAAAATTTTTCAACATGAAATCACACTCCTACAAAAAGCCATGGTACAGAAGAAAATAGACACAACACCCAAATTAAATTAAATATTGTGAAACAAGAAATTTAAGAAAGAACTTCAGAAGTCATGAATCCAGGGGCACCTGGGTAGCGCAGTCGTTAAAGCGTCTGCCTTCGGCTCAGGGCGTGATCCCGGCGTACCGGGATCGAGTCCCACATCGGGCTCCTCCGCTGTGAGCCTGCTTCTTCCTCTCCCACTCCCCCTGCTGTGTTCCCTCTCTCGCTGGCTGTCTCTCTGTCACATAAATAAATAAAATCTTTAAAAAAAAAAATAAGTCACGAATCCAAAAAAATGAGTATAGAAAGAGAAATACAGGGAGCCGATCAATGTCAGAAAATAAATGAAGGAAGAAAGAGAAAATAACCTTAGAAGCGAAGACTAAATTACAAGGTGCCCACATTCTATCTTTTATTATATAATAATAGTTATAAGAAGACATATAGAGAATTAAATAAAGAGAGCAAAAAAATTAATGAAGCTGAAATACAGAAAGAGGTATACTGTGTGCAAACATGTAATAGAGAGCACAGGTCTAAAGACCCAACATACATGAAATTCGTGTCTACCTAAACAAAAAGAACAGAACTGATGTCTAAACTATAATTCAGGAAAGTGGCCTGAAACAAACAAACAAAAAGCCCCCTAAACTACATACCTGGCCCACTGCATACTGGGGAATATGGGCCTGTTATCATAAACTTCGAGGTATGTCCTACACACCTTGTAGGGTCCAGGAAGTATAGTAGACATGCTAGTATTGAGGAGTGCTCATTCTGTGCTCATTGTTTTAGAATAAAAGCATTCATCAGAGTTGTGTGATGCTATGTAGCCAAAGAGAGATGAATCTCGGGCGGGGTTTTCATAGATAATATATAGGGGGGAAGAGTCATATAAGGTGCTTACCATGAGGACAGTAGAAATCTATGCTAGACATTTACAAAGTGACGACAGGAGAGGCCAAGTTGGTAGAGAAGGTGTTGGAAATGGTCAGTGGCTTGGAGATCTTAATGCGGTTAAGGAACTGCAGCTGACAGTGTGTGTGGATCTGAATGTTGGGTGTTTAGAGGCATTTACCTCCACCAGCACCGAATTGCCCACACCACCAGTCTAGAAATGTGCAAATAAGGTGATCCATGACAGTCTGTCCCTTGTACCAGGGAAATGTGTGAGCTTTCTGAGTCAATCACTCTGAAATGGAGAAACTTTGGAGAAGGCGTGAGCTAAATGCAGAAAATGATTAGATTTATTAGGGAGGGAGTAGGATAAGATCAAGGGTCGTTTTGAGGAACGTGAAGAATATAAAAAGATTAGGAAAGTCAGGGCAGGGGACAGATGGCCATGTTGCTGCAAACCGATGAGAGTGTCGTCAGGTAGTTGGGCGCCAGTCCTAATCTGAGGATCTTTCAGGAAATGTCTCTTAAAGGGCCACATGCTGTTGTGAAAACCATAGTAGATAGAATTCTGAATCAGGCTTAGGTTCTCTGGGCAAATGTGCCTCCCGCTGTCACAAGTTGACCTGGGATCAATTTCTGTTGATTGTCTGTGTATCTAGAAGCAATGGTGTGTTATAGAAAGAGCAGAAGGGCTTTAAAGTCATCCAAACCATGGATCTGTTAATAAGCTTTGTAAAATGGAAAGAATATACCTATATCATAGAGTTTGGGTAAGGATTAAATTGTTGCTGTCATTTTTTTCTTTCAAAGCCTGAATCAATGGACTCTAAGGCAGCAATATTGAAATTGCTACTGAGCTGTGTTTGAGCCTAGGAGAGGGATATTTGATTTGCCACTCCGCTAAAATGTTAGATGCTGTGATTTCACAAAAAGGCCTAAAGCCGCTCACCATCCTAGGAAAGAGATCTTTTAAGTTACTTTATGCTTTCCCAGAATGTTGCTCATATCTCACTGATAAAATAATACAGGTTTTTGTTTGTTTTTTAGTTTGTTTTTTGGTTAAAATATCTTAACCAACATATTAGAAGCTCCAGACAATAGTGGCAGTGGGCTGTTGCTGTCATTTGTCTATAACCAAAGCCATAGCATGTTTCAGGCATTCATAGGTGACCATCCATCGATGAGCAAATGAAATAGCAGACAAGGACAGGATTGTTTTAGAGTGCTTTGAAAACCTCAGTGGACTTAGGGAAGGAGTTATTCCCTTTTCTTTGACTCCCTCAGTGTTATTAGATTAGATAAAATTTGCAAACCTAATATAAATAAAGGATTCATTAAAGGGAAAATAACAGTGTAAAGATTTTGTTCAGGTAGAAAACATCACCAAGGGCCAAACTCTTTGTCTAAATGAAATTTTCAAGACAGTTTTGAAGTGTTCTGGGTATTTAAGAAGGTGAAACTAGAATATATTATAGAGAGCTCTGTTATAACATGCAACGTTGCATGTTGATTTCCCAAAGCAAAGATTTTGGGGGGGTGGCTCACGCCTTTGGCCTTGTGCTAGAGGCTAAAGCCTCCGGTCAGAAGTTTGTCATTGGTTCTACTACCCAGGAGCAGAGGGACAAAGGGCTCTGGTGAGATTCGGCTCATCTTCCTGCCAAGCTGGCATGTGTAAATCCAGGGATGCAGACAGTTCTCCTACCGAGTGGCTTTCTCCAGTCGTTTTGGCTTTATGAAAAGTAGCACTTAATAAAAGTGTGTTAATGGGAACAGATGCTATACCCGTTTATTAGTTGATATTCCGGGGGTTCCGGTTGTTTGGAGGGCTATTTGTCTCTTCCTCAAAAGAGAGGGACAAAACTTTTGGCTTTTTAAACATACTTTTTGTGATAATTGTGGATTCCCATGTTTGTAGGAAATAACGCAGAGAGATATAACGCATATATGCCCTTCTCCCAGTTTCCCTCATAACCAGAAAATTGACATTGGTACAGATCATCAATCGTATTCGGATTTCACCTGTTTTAAACACACTTGGGCGTGTGTGCATTCGTGTGTGTGTATGTGTGTGCGTGGTTTTAGGCCAAATAATTTTATCACAAGTGTAGATTCATGTAATCACCACCACAGTCAAGACACAGAAGAGTCCCATTACCCAGATCCCTTGTGCTACCCTCTCACCGTGACGGCCACCTCCCTCCCCACCATCTTCCCGAATCCTGGCGACCACTGATCTGTCTGTTCTCTAGCTCTACGATACGCGCTATAAATAGAATCGTGTAAACTTTTGAGATTAACTTTTTTCATTGAGCATGATTTCCTTGAGATCCGTCCAAAGTATTGCATGTCTCCAAAGGTCGTCCCTTTTTGTTGCTGAGTAGGATGCCATGGCTGAGGGGTACGGCTGTTCGTCCAGCTAGTCACCCGCTGGAGGAAATTTGTGTTGTTTTCAGTTTGGAGCTCTTGCAAAATAGAGCTGCTATAAACATTCATGTACAGGTTTCTGTGTGAATTTAAATTTTCATTTTTCTGGGATGAACACCCAAGGGTGCAATTCTGGGTTATGTGGTAAGCACGTGCTTACTTTTGTATGAGCCATCATACTCTTTTACAGACAAGATGTGCAGTTTTGTATACCCCGCAGTATATGTGCGATCTGGCTTCTCTGTATCCTCACATCATTGGGGGCTGTCATTATTTTTTATGTTAGATAGGCAGGGATATCACATTGTGGGCTTAACTCATATTTCCCTCATGGATAATAATGTTGAACATATTTTCGTGTGCTTATTTTTTATCTGTATATTCTCTTCAATGAAACATCTCTTCATGTCTTTTGCCCGTATTCTAATTGGGTTTCTTTTAATGTTGAGTTTTGAGACTTCTTATATATTTGAGATGTCAGTTCCTTGTTGCATATGTAATTTGCAAGTATTTTTTTCCATAGTTTGTAGTCTTCTCATTCTCTTCAAGTTTTATACTGTTACATTTAAGCCTGTGATGCATTTGGAGTTCATTTTTGTGTGAAGTGTGAGGCTCAAGTTGAATATTGTTGTTTATTTGCCAATGTTATGTCTACTTTCTCCAGTACCATTTGTTGAAAAGGCTGTCTTTCCTCTGCCAATACCAGACTGTCTTGATTAGTATAACTATATAGTATATCATAACATTGGGTAGAGTGATTCCTACTACTTTGTTCTTTTTCCAATGGTCTCGGATATTTCCAGATCTTGTACTTTTCCATATAAATTTTTTAGAATAATTTTGTCTATGTCTTCAAAAGAGCCTTACTGGGACTTTAATAGGAATTACATTAAACTCATAGATCAATTTGGGGAGAGAGAATTGACATATTTACTATGTTGGGTCTTCCAATTCTTTAACACAATTTCTCTCTCCATTAACTTAAGTGTTTTTTGATTTGTTCTTTCGTCAGCATTTTGTAATTTTCAGGATAGAGATCCAGTCCCTATTTTGTTAGATTTCTATCTAAATATTGCGTTTTATAAATTAGAAGTAGTAGTATGTTTTTAATTGTTGTTTCCATATATTCATCATTATGTTTTACTCTTTTTTTGAATATTTGTTTGGCACTAAGCTCTCATCTATTGCTTTTCCTTACAGTCAGTACGCTCACCTATCACTCTGCTGCCTTTGACCTGCCCTGGGCAGAAATTAGATCACGTTTGCAGGATCTGGGGCTCTGGGAGGGTTCCTTGAGGCAATAAGTGCTGTTCAGGGGCATCTGTGACATGTAAATCCTACATGCTCTGTGACAGTGTTTTCTCCTATTTGTGGACATTTTTACTTGCTTTGGTATCCATGGCTATTTTCTGGATGATGACAGTTGCAGTAGGTTTGATTACTGATATGTCTGGTTTCCTGGCAATGAAGACCTTGGTGACAAATATCAATATAAGTAAGACATAAGCCAAAATGCATTTAGGGCTTATTTCCCCAAGCCCTTTTAATAATGTCAACATAACATGCTATACCAAAAAGATGATAATTTGGTTTTTAGGGTATTTAGAATACTAATGAGTTTTAAAGAAATTTCTTAAACTTAAAAAACATATATATTCCCCTGTGCTACTAAATAGGCTCATGCCTATAAGAAAAGTTTAATTTTGGTCCTAAAAATGTTGTAAAATTTTAGTCACCATGACAGCATACATACTATCAAATAAACAAATAGCTAGCAATGTTCACGGTTGTATTTTCAGGTCTTATCAATAGCATTGATACAAACTTAATTAAGATAGTAGATACTACATTTAGTGATAGAAATTCACAATGAGGGGTGCCTGGGTGGCTCAGTCAGTTAAGTGTCTGCCTTCAGCTCAGGTCATGATCCCAGGGTCCTGGGATTGAGCCCCACATGGGGCTCAGCAGGGGGTCTGCTCCCTTTCCCTCTGCCCCCCCCCTTTCGCATTCACTCTCTCTCTCTCAAATAAACAAAATCTTTAAAGAAAAAAAAAGAAATTCGTAATGATGTACAAATCATTTAAGAAAAGCTGCTTCCATTAGATGAAATGAAAATAGAGGTTTCACTATCATAAAGGTGATTAATTGTAAAAGTTGATTTGTAAAAAAGTCTTGCTTTGCCTTTGCCTGTGTAGACTTTTCCCCGAACGTTCCTTACTTACACCCTCCTCTGACCTGCTACATAGTATTTCCCCTCAGGTTGGCTTCCTTTTGCAACATGCTAGCCTTTCCCTGTAGCTTTGACTGACCTAATAAGTTTGTCTTATCTTCCTGGTAAGATTGGCAGGCAACCTGCATGCAGGAATTGTTTGGAGTCAGTTTTGAATCGTTATATATATGTTTCACCAATAATAAACACTGTATACCAGTACTATATAATCACAGAATGAAATTAGGTAGTCACATGTCTTGCAATGCCAATATTTTTAGAGATTGAGAATGGTGATAGTAATGATTTTCCATATAGTACTTTATCATAGAAAGGCACACATACATACATACACACATAACATGTGCAAATCTTAGGCATACAGATTGATAGATTTTTATGTATGTATATACCATGTAGCTGCTAATCAGATCAAACTGAATTTTTTATTACCCTAGAACACTAGCCCATGCCTTGTCGAGGCAATTACTGTGCCCTTCTGAAGTCACCACTATTTTAAAAATTGAAATATAATTCACATATCATTAAATTCATCATTTAAAAATGAATAGTTGAGTGGTTTAAAAAAACTCTGGAAAGGATACTTGTACATATAAATACTCAAAAAACTATGCCCTTTTGTCTATTCCCGTGGTCCGAGAGAGCTAAACTCCTAAGGCACTTTACTTACAGTGAAGGGTTTAATTTACCAGAAAGCTCAGTCTGATATTGCTATCCTATTTCAACTATATGTAATAACATAACAGACTTTACTCAATAAGAACATATTGATCAGGGTCTAGGCTGATAAATGTCAGCATATTGGGAGAGTGGGTGGAAGTCCTAAGTGTTCTCTGAAAAGTTTCTGATTTTACAGGTCAGAGTTATCTTACACATAAACACACCGAGATAGATAGATAGATAGATAGATAGATAGATAGATAGATAGATAGATATATCAATCATAATATCATATACTTATCATAATACCCTCTAAATCCATCCATGTTGTCACAAATAGCACAATCTCATCCTTTTTATCATAATATCATATACTTATCCTTTTTATCATAATATCATATACTTATCATATACTTATCATAATACCCTCTAAATCCATCCATGTTGTCACAAATAGCACAATCTCATCCTTTTTATGGCTGTGTATATACATATATATATATATATGTATATACACCATATCTGTAATCTACATATGAGTGTTAGAGTTGGGAAAAAATGTTCCAGTGTGATCCCAATTGTGTGAACATTGATAGTTTGTTTTATTTCATTTAGTTTTTCTTCCACTTAATAATTTCCTGATCTTTTCAAGACAACATAATTTTCTAGCTATTATTTTATATATTATGTTATATCTTCTTGATTTACTCTGTCTGTATATACACATATATAGGTGTATACGCATATTGGCATGTATATGTATATGATTTTAGACAATCAAATAATCAGATCTCAAATTCTTTTTAGAATTAGATGCAATATGAATGACTGACCTACATATCTGTTGCTTCATTTACTGCTCTGACTTCTTTTGACTACCTTTATTTTCTACAGTTGGTGTACACACACACACACACACACACACACGCACACACATGCACACATGTAGATACATTAAATTGCATACATAATTTGAAAGAATGCTGATGGCACATCTTTAGGAATTTTAATTTGTTGTCTCTACTGGAAGAAGAGGAGGTTGAGACAGATGCTTTCATAATCACAACCATTCTAGAAATAGTTGTCACTATTGATTTGGCAGCTCAGATTTCTGTTTCTTTAATTTTCTTTAGGCAATACCTACCTGTTCAAAAGTACCTTTTTTAAAAATAAAAATTATATATATTTAAAGTGTACAACATGATTTGATTACATATACATAGTGAAATGATTACTCCAAACTAATTAACATATCCATATCTTCACATAGGATTGTGTGTGTGTGTGGTTTTTAAAGTAAACTTTTAAATTTAAAATACAGTACTTGTAGGGCTGGTTTGGTGGTTATGAATTCCTTCAAACCGAGGGCTTCAGAGGGGAAGGGGTTGGGGGATTGGGATAGGCCAGTGATGGGTATTAAGGAGGGCACGTATTGCATGGTGCACTGGGTGTTATATGCAAGTAATGAATCATGGAACATTGCATTAAGAACTGGGGATGTACTGTATGGTGACTAATATAACAAAATAAATATTATTAAAAAAATAAAAGGGGTAAAATAAAAAAAAAAAAGCTATGGTAATCAAACCAGTGGGGCAATGGTATTGGGCCACACTTATGGGTCTGTGAAATAAAATTGAGAGTGTAGAAATTTAAAAAATAGGGGCACCTGGGTGGCTCAGTCGTTAAGTGTCTGCCTTCGGCTCAGGGCGTGATCCCGGCGTTACGGGATTGAGCCCCATATCAGGCTCCTGTGCTATGAGCCTGCTTCTTCCTCTCCCACTCCCCCTGCTTGTGTTCCCTCTCTTGCTGGCTGTCTCTCTCTCTCTGTCAAATAAATAAATAAAATCTTTAAAAAAAAGAAATTAAAAAAATAAATAAAATATAGTACTGAGATGTGGGAAAATTATATTATAAATGGACAGCTTAATACATTTTCACAAAGTGAACATATGTGTATAGTCAGCACCCCAAAACCCCCTTACCAGAAGCTCCCACCCCATGTTTTATCCAGGCATTAGCCATCTTTGCCCCACCAGAGAAACCCATATCTTGACTTCCAGAACCCTATATTGATTTTGCCAGTTGTGGAACTTTATGTAAGTGGAATTATGGAGAGTATACTCTTTTGTGTCAGTTTCTTTTTCAACCAACGTTATGTTGTTGAAATCCATCTATGTTATGTGTAGTTGTTTGTTTTTTCATTCTTGTTGCTGATTTTTGTCCATTGTGTGAATATACCACAATGTTTTTATCTGTTCTAATGTTTATGCTCTTTGTGTAATTTTCAGCTTGGCACTGTTATGAACAGTGCTTCTACAAATGCTCTCGTTTATGCGGTTTGGCATATGTATACATTTCTGTTGGGCATAATCCTGGAAGTGGAATTGTTGGATCTTAGGGTGTATATAAGTTCAACGTTTGTCAGTATCGTCAGGTAATGCACGTACCTGGAAGCATGGGAGACGTACATTCTTATAAAGAAGCTGGAGCATCATTTGTCATAGGTGACTTTAAAATGATCATTGCCAGATTGTTTCCAAAGTTGTTTCTACTCTTCTGGATAGTTCAGTCAAATATATTTTAAAATATATTTCTTTTTTTTTTAAAGGTTTTATTTATTTATTCGACAGAGAGAGAGACAGCCAGTGAGAGAGGGAACACAAGCAGGGGGGGTGGGAGAGGAAGAAGCAGGCTCATAGCGGAAGAGCCTGATGTGGGGCTCGATCCCACAACGCCCTGAGCCCAAGGCAGACGCTTAACTGCTGTGCCACCCAGGCGCCCCTTAAAATAGATTTCTAATTTTAGAAAATATTTTCACATGTGGAAAAGTACTCTTGTTTTTACTTTTTAAAAAATGTGAGGTGAGTTGGCACACAATGTTCTGTTAGTTTCAGGTGTACAATTTAGTGATTTGAGAAGTTTGTACATTATGCTCTGTTCACCACAAGTGTAGCTGCCGTCCGTCCCGTTACATTGCTATTAAAACATCACTGACTGTACTCCTTACGCTCTGCTTTCTATTCCTGTAATTTACTCATTCCTTAACTGGAAGCCTGTATCTCCCGCTTCCTCTTCACCCATTTTGCCCAACTCCCCACCTCCCTTCTGCCTGGCAACAGTTTGCTCTCTGTAGAGTTCTGATTCTGCTTTTTATTTTTTAGATTCCATTTATGAGTGCAGTCGTATGAAATTTGTCTTTCTCAGTCTGACTTATTTCACTTATCATAATACCCTCTAAATCCATCCATGTTGTCACAAATAGCACAATCTCATCCTTTTTTATGGCTGTGTAATATTCCAGTGTGTGTGTGTGTGTGTGTGTGTGCACGTGTGTGCATGTGTGCGTGTACCACATCTTCCTTTTTCATTCATCTATTGATGGACACTTAGGTTGCTTCCATGTCTTGGCTGTTGTAAATAATGCTGCAGTGAACATAGGGTGCATATATCTTTTTGAATTAGTGTTTTCATTTTCCCTGGATGATACCCAATTGGACCATATGGTATTTCTATTTTTAATTTTTTGAGGAACCTCCATACTGTTTTCCACAGTGGCTCTACCAATTTACACTCCTCCCAACAGTGTATGAGGCGGTCCTTTTTCTCCTCATCCTCGCCAATATTTGTTTCTTGTCTTCTTGATTTTAGCCATTCTAATAGGCATGAGTTGATATCTCATTGGGGTTTTTATTTGCATTTCCCTCATAATTGGTGATGCTGAGCATCTTTTCATGTCTCTGTTGGCCATCTGTATGTCTTCTTTGGAAAAATGTCTATTCAGGTCCTCTGCAAAAATAGTCTTATTTAGTCAAATATATGCACATAAAAAAGTACAGACATAAGACAAAGAATTGAGAACAATTGAATCTCTAAGTTTCATCAGAGCCCTAACTTCAGAAAGTTAGTGGCCCAGAACATCACCACCTTTAACTAAAAAATAGTAACAATTGCTATTTGCTTCTTTTTATTACTTATGATACTGCAAAACCAAAATGAAAAATTTGGTAGAATTGGTTCACTACATTTTTTAAACAAAAATCTTAAGTCTCACTTTTGTATATGTAGTCTATTTGCAGAAAATATATCTCTAAAGTGAAACCTATGAATTTTAACCTATAATCTCTTACTGGTTATAGCGGTCTTCTGTTGATATGACCTTTTACTTTTAAATAATGGAAGTTAATTTGCTTTGGTTTTATTTCATTACATTGTTCCTGAGTTAATTCCTTGGGGGTTTGGATACCCCAGAAATTGGCAGACTAACCTCCAGACAGCTGCTCTCCTTTCGTCCACATGGCTGCCTGGTTATACTTTAAAAAAAAGAAAAGAAAGCGAACTTTCATTTCTTCCCATAAAATGAATGAGAATTGAATTCCTGTAGAGAGCTTTACTTCAGTCGTTGGCAGTTTTTGAGCTCCTCATTCCCCAGAAGGATTGTAAAAATGTTTTATGTGCAAATGTCACTTGCCTTACTCTCTCCACTGATTTTCACTAATTTAATACCAATTCAGTTGGATCAGTGAGGGGAGATTAATTAGCAATGCATGACTTAATTGCATCAAAGGAAGCAGGAACATTTGAAGAATGTCAGTGGTAACTTCATTGCCTATCAAAATGTCATTAATGCATTTATTCCTTTGTCCTAAGAAAGAGAACAGGGGGTCATCTTCACTTAGCAATTATTATTAAAAATAGCTGACACTATATTACTCCTGGCGTAATAGATAATCAATAGAATAATTTCTTTTAGAGCAGTGAGAGTATCAAAGGGAGCCTTGTTTTGTTCACTACTTTCAGTCACTTAAAATAGAATTACCACCATTATCCTTATTTTCATATTAGAAATTTGATATAATTGAGTAAAATTGATCAGTCTGTTGTCAATGAACTAGGACGTAGTGAACGATAGGGGACTACCTCCACTAAGATTAAAGCTGTCAGCCTTCTGCCTCATTACAGTTTCACATACACTTCATACAAGCCATGTACTATCTGGTTTTGTTTCAGGTAAAATTACCTTTTCTTTCTCAAATGCAAATGAAGAATTTGAGAGGAGGGTGATTCTCATACACTACTGGGTTAGAGAGTAATTGGACATACTTTTCGGGAAAACAATTTGGCAAGATCCTTGAAAATGTTTTTATATTTTACCCACTAATTTTTTTTCTAAAACAATCTGTCCTCAGACAATCTGACAGAGGTACAGAGTGTTTGTTATACCTTGATTTATGACAGGGAAAACTACAAATCCAGATCTCCAGTTATAATGCAGCAGTTAATTGTGTTATAATTGTATGATGGAGTATTATGCAATGATTCAAATTATGTTTTTAAATCAGTATTTCATGGCATTGGAAATGATTATAATGTGATATTGGGTAAACAGAAAGAAATAAAGGTTTAGAGATTCAGGTTTTATGAAAATGGTATATACATACATAAATATGTGTAAGTCATGGAGAAAACTTACGTTCTTCTTTATAGGTTTTCGATTTCCTACATTTTATATAGTGATTGTCAAAATGCATTTTTGTAGTGTATTCAAAGAGTTAACAGAGAGGAGAAAGCCGCTTTCTTTGGACTTTGTCTAATCAGCCATTTCTTTAGGGAAACTTGATTTAACTCTTTGGTTTCTAATTATTTAGTCTTGCTTTTCTAAGGTTTTGCAACATTACTAATATTATAATGGATAAAAGTGATGGGGAAACTGACATCTATCAAATGTGTTCACTTCATACTAATATCTAGCTCAGGTCCTTTTCCTATATACACTAAAGCTTATATTTCAAATAAGATGACTTCCTTTTAGCAAATAGTAATGGGATAAATAAATAATTTGTCAATGCATCCTTAGGTCTTTACCACACAGTAAAATATACCACACATTTATTCGAAGCTGGAATTAAAGTGCTTAGAAGTGGAAACACATCTGCAGAGAAATCTAGGCTGTTCTATGGTGGTGGTAGTGGTGGTGGTCACATCAGTGATTTCCTAATAATTAAACTATAGTTTGATTAATAGGACCTTAAATGATTTTTAGAAATCAGCATTTATATTTCTGTATCTGCAAGGAACCAGAAAACATAAAACAGTGCCAGATGTTACATTTTATTCTTGGTCGAGCTTCATTGAGGAGCATGTCTTAACAGCTGGAACTCATAGAGTTCTGGGTTTTGCTTATAACTTATTGAGAGGCAATCACATTGTAACTTATTGAGAGCAAATCACATAACCTCTATGCAGTACATTTGTCTTATGTGTAACATGGGGCACTGGACGAAGAACAGCGATTTTTCAAGCTATTCCCGACTGGAAGCTCCGGGGTGGTGGGCGCTATGGGAGTTTTTGCTCTTGGATCTGGAGGACCTGCGTACTAGTCAGCAGGTAACTAGTACATAACCAACTCTCACTAGCTATGAATTAAATGAGTAACTGAGGGTGCCCTTGGTATCATAAATAAATAAATTTCAAAAAGTTTGATTTTTCAGATCATAGGTGTTCTTTTCTTTTTTTCAAGGTTGGTTGCAGAATTCTAAAAATGATTCCCTCCATAGAACCATAGCTCTTCCAAAGAGAAATCTTACTCATTGTCTTAAGTAAGATTTTAATTTATAACTATCCTGACATGAAGAGGGGATAAATAATCACTATTAGTATGAATATTTTCTACTGAAATGTAATTTCATTCATTTATAACTATAAGATACCCACTAGGGAACCTACCCAAGAGAGATTGGATATGACATTCAAGGCAGACTTCATTGAAATTGGGACTAATGGAGCAGGTGTTAGAGTTATCTTGAATGATAGTTTTATCACTTAAAACTAAATTTTGCCTTGCCTGAGACACTTATTAGTGCTTTCATTTACAGAAAAAAATAACACTATACTCCTATTTTGATGACAGACACAGCATGTAAGGCACATGCTCTATCCAGGGGTAGGGAAAGAACTTGCCTCTGGGTGTGACTTGGATTTATTTCAACTTAGTTTTACCTTGTCACGTTATGACATCTGGACTTCAGTATATACATAGATAAAAATAATAAATGAGTGCATGTCATAAGTGGAGTGAAACGAAAAGGGAAAGATGCACTTAAAATGTAATAAAATCCTCTTTTGATATGCCACCGAACAGAGAATATTGCTAACATTAGAAGATTTCATTTGCAGCATGAATCCTGAACGAAATAATTAAAAGGACATAAAATGACTGTTACCAAAATGAATCTGAAAAATTAAAAATCCTGTAAAGTAAGTGGAATGGAAACAGAATGATCCATTTCCCACTAAGTTATTCAGTGTAATGTTTATGCCTGTGTGTTTGTATTTTAAAGTTATTTTTTCTCTTTTGGCTTTTCTAGCACTAATTTCATTTTCAACTCAAGGAAAATATTAACATTAGCTAGTGCTTGAAATATCTTCAGGTTCAATGCTGAAATATTTTCTTAATTTTGCCTGGAATCTCATCAAACAGCCAAGATACAGAATTCAGACTGGGGTAGAAAATCAGAGAAAAGCAAATTGCGTTTGCGAGAACTAATGCAACAATAAACTTTGTAACAATACTCATGTTTAATAGGGATAATAAAAGCCGTTTCTTTAGTCCCGGCCATGTGCAGGGCTATACTGGGCTGAGCTCAAGCCTCAAGCCCTTTCGTTTAATTCCTGCAATGGACCTATGACAGAAGGACTATCATCCCATTTCACAGGTGAGGTTTAGAGAGATGAAGGAATTTAGGTTACTGAGGTGGTAAGTGATAGATCTGCACCAGACCTAAGTCTTCTTGAGCCTGCTCTTTTGCGCACCTTGACGCCGTAAGTAATGACTCCTAGGTAGCATGGGCTCCCATGTCACCCTGGCCATGCCCTGTCCTCACACTTTCCTCATTGTACGTTAGTTGTTTTTGTACATGCCTACCTCCCCCTACGGTATGGTTAGTCCTACACAGCAAAGACTGTGTCGTATTTACCCTTCTAGTTCCAGGGGCTTAATGCAGTGACAGCCTCCACCATAGAAGCTCACTAAGGGCCTATGGGATGACTAATGTGGTCAGAAGTCATAAAGGTTAATATAATAAAGAAAACACTACATTATTATGGAAAACAACTGACTTACAGGAAAGTGCTAATTGCTTTTAATGTTAGGAATTCTTTTCCTCCAAGATGAGATTTTTCAGGATAGGTGAGTTGATCCCTACTCCCTATGGGAATTCAAAGGAGTAGAAAAAACCTACAGAGTAGCTTAAGTGATAACAAATAATAGGAACAGTATTAGGAAAGATTAAGGGAAGGGATACTGAAAGTGTACTTTAATTAATGGTCTTCACATTTATGATGGACTTGTCTTCTACACAGGGAAGCCGCCAACTTTTCATTGATAGTGAGCCCCAAACAAAAGGAATACTCAGGATATTTCAAGCCTTGGATAATTTTTAAAGGTTAAAATGCATGTCCTATAGAAAGGAAAACTATTTCATATTAAAACTTTATTAAGCATATCTTAATGGAGAAAGATAAGCTTAGACTTCAGTTTGAGGGCTTGAAAGCCTATCAAAGAAAAACATTTCTGATAAGGAATGGTTTACCAAGGGGGTTGGGTGAGGATTCTAAGTGAGTTTGTACATGCATCTTTCAAGTGGGTGGTACTGACTTCTGTAATCATATCTTGCTTGATGATGCTCTGATTAAATGTGTTGATAGTGTCCATTTTAATCTGGGTCTTTAATTGCCCTGTCTGAAAGCTACAGGCAATAAGAGCTCTCAAACCCTTAGAGAGAGCTATCTAAGCATGTTTCTGCCATTCGCGCTCTCTTCTGAAGGGTGCCTGGAGCTTGAATTCTCCTGTTTTCCCTCAGCAGTCTTTAGGAGTCAAAGGCCAGGGTGAGCAAGGGCTGCCATGAGGTAATGGTGCCACCTTGTCGTCAGTGCCCACTTCCAATTGCCTGAGCCCCACAGAAGGCTGGTGAATACCCTTTCACTCCCTGCACATAAATTTATTTGTAAAATGAAAATCTTTTCGAGTGATAAAAGACACACCTCGAGGCCGGAGTTCTCTCAGCCTGTGCTAGCACGTCAAGTTGCAAGGGAACTTCTGTCGATTTTGTTTTCTTATAATTGATTCATATGATTCCACATCCAAAATGGAGGAAAGTCCATTACCCTGAATTTTGTTTTAGTTGTGAAAAACTCTAAAACAGAGACGAGACTAAAATGAATGTTAATGCCCTATGTTATCTGGCTCTTTGAGGAAATTACATCGAGTGTTTTTCTGAGACCCTTCCTGACTACCTTAAGACTGTTCTTTCTGTGTGGAGATCCATACCCCTCTCAAAGCTTTGCTTTATGGTTCTGTGTTGTAACAGTCCATATGCTCCATCTCACTGGGTTATTAGGTCCTTGAGAGGAGAAGTATGTCTTTTAACTTTGCATTCCCAGTGTCTGGTACCGTGTGTTGCAGACTTTGTCACAGTCAATAAATATTTATTGGATGACTTTTTTTTTTTTTCCTAATGAAATAGCCCTTTCTCTTTTCTTCTCACTTATTCATTTCTCACTTTCTTCAGGTTCTCTCCATCTGTCCCAAGGACATGAGAGCTGATATCTGTGTTCATCTAAACCGGAAGGTTTTTAATGAACATCCTGCTTTTCGATTGGCCAGCGATGGGTGTCTGCGCGCCTTGGCGGTAGAGTTCCAGACTATTCACTGTGCTCCAGGGGACCTCATTTACCATGCTGGAGAAAGTGTGGATGCCCTCTGCTTTGTGGTGTCAGGATCCTTGGAAGTCATCCAGGATGATGAGGTGGTGGCTATTTTAGGTACTGTGAACTTTCCTAATGTAGTAGCAAATGTGTAACAGTTTTAGAGATTTTGCTTCTCAAGTTTCTTAAGAGAAATTTCCTCTGCTTGGTGACTTTGGAAATTGGGTCACTAATGAGATGATGAATCTTAGTGAAAACTAGTAACGCTCTTTCAGCAAAGAACAGTAGTACTGGTCGCAGCTTAATGAGCTGCACAAGGGTTTGATTAAACTTTCTTTGGCAATAGTAGGACAATATCTTTTAGACGAGAGCTGGTCATAGCCTAAGGTGACTGTATCTCCTGGTGTTGTTAAGTGTGAAGAAGGCTTGTAGAATGATTTTCAGGTGAGTAACCTAGAATGTTAGTCTTGGAGGGCCCATAGTACCTGTCTAACTCAACACTTTCCTTTAGACATGAGCAAAATGAGGACCAGAAATGTTTAGTGACTTGCCCAGCTAGTTAGTAAATGAGTTAGGACTTGAGTACAGATCATTTTATTCTAAATATTTCTGCCTCATTCATCACAGTGGACCTGAGTAATGTGCTAAAAGTGATGAGGAGGTAAGTGAATTTGACCCATCATATGGGAGTAATCACAATCCAAGTAAGTTTAGGTTTACAAAGCTGGCTCTATCCATTCATGAACCAAGAGAATTATTTGGCTAATAATAAAATTCAATCTAAAATTCAGAGACCCAGTAGATGGTTATACTAACAACAACAACAAAAAGGCAGTGGTAGTGTATATAAACAATAAAATTTTGAAGAAATTACATGTTTGGGGCAATGCAATATTTTACATATATATATGTAAAACTATACTAAATGGTATTTTACATAATTTCTGCTCAAATGTCTGTAGCAGATTCATGAAGTCCACATAGACATAAAAGGAAGCAATAATGGGGTCAGAAGAGAATCATCCCTTGTTTTTCTCTCAAGTAAAAGAAGTTGGAATTGCAGGATGTCAGCTCCATTTCATCATATTTTTTCATGGCTTATGTCTCATGAAAAATGAGCTCAGTTTTTAAACTATTGGATTTTTTAGCTACTGAGGTCAACCTACCATAGCTTGAATGCCACTTATTCTTGTGAGTCAAAGATTGACATGTATGTGAGAAGCTGTAAAAGGAAAATCCAGCACAAAAATAAAGAACTGATTTCAAAAAGCACAATTACCTGAAAAAATACAGAGTTGAGAATTGAGATGCAGTGGCCCTTCGTAGGAAAATACCTTCAGTAAAATTTGTAAGAATTACAGAAAGNGGTTCAGGATTGCAAGTGACCAAACACTATTGTTTTATAAACCTCTCCTTAACTGAAATAATATTACAGTTAAGGCGAAATCTCTTTTAGGAACTGTTTTTATTTGTGATTTTTGCAAGAGAAATTCATGCAGCTCTTGAGAGCACCGTGGGTGTGCTCAGTGCTACTTGTGTTTGCTCCACTTTGTTTCCTGGAGTATAAAGGAGTTAAATATAATCCTTCATAAAAAGTGCACATTTTGCCGGAACAATCCTTTGTGGTAAAATGAAGCATATATACACGACAAGCATTCTTGTTTGCTTAAAGAAGAGGACAGACCGCAGACCTGAAACAGGTGTATTTTCTTTTCCTGCACGTTCGTGTCAATGGCGGGTGGCAGGCATCGAGTATACGGTGAAGTGGCTCTGCCTGGTGATGAATGACCTCAGCTGTGTACTCATTGTCATCTGCTTTGCCCCATTTTCGTCATCACAGCCTCACCTTGGTAACTCACTTTCTAAAAAGAAGGCTGGAGAAAGCCCCGGGTGCAGTGCCTCCGGGTTGGGCCTGTTAAGCTGGAATCATTTGCTCAGTGAGACAGACAAAATGCGTTTTCTTTTCCTTTTAAATAAAATGTTTTTACATTTTACATATTTTAAAACACTGGTTTTACACAGAGACATAGTAAAAACGAACACAGGGCCCCTGGGTGTTGGCCCAACTTCATCATACATCCGTCACATTTTACTTCTTTGTGTGCTTTTTGTTTATCTTCTTCAAAAAATCTTGGGATTCAGGGACTTTTCATCTTTTGATTTAATGAGTCAAATGATATGTATACCTCTCTCTTCCCTGACAGCTTTTCTTTCCTTTTTTCCATGAGCCTCTAACATAGATTAATTCAGCAAAAGGGCAGATGATTTTTGTTTAAAAAAAAAAAAAAAAAAAAAGTTTCGACCCGGAAGTGATCTCTGAGGGCGGAAGCGCATGCTCAAGGCGGGGAGGCGCAGCAGCGGCAGAAGACTCGCGGGCCGCCTGGGTGCGGGGGTGCCGGGGGCGGGCGAAGACACTGTCTTATAGGAGTCTGTGGTTTGGTTCAGCGACGACGTGATAGACGCGGAGATGAGTTTTGCGACCTCTGTCCTGGTGTAGAGCCTTGTGCCTACAGAGGCAGTCTGAGAACGCTGTGGACCGGACGTGTGGACCCGTGCTGACTTTCTGCAGGACACGGAGCGTGGGGCCGTGGAGGGGCTGCCCTTGTGTTCGCACCGTGGGCAGGTCCACCCTGGAGGCAGCTAAAGCCCCGCCTGGAACCTGCGAGAAAGGCCTTTCCCTATCAGCCAGCCTCCTGACTTGTAGATCCTCACTCCAGCTCCATTTTGTGACTTATTAGGCTTGCGATGTCCATTTTGTGACTTAGTCTTGTGATTTCCGTTGAGGATGCATGTTTTCAGACTTCTCTAAATTAAAGTACTTTAATGATTCAGAGAAGGATGGGAGGATTGATTGTTTGACACTCAAGGTGCCTTAACAATATTTTAAGAAAGGGAAATTCAATAGTGTTACTTCTAACATTTTGGTGACTGCCCATTCCATCGCTGCTCTTCCTGTTTTTCTTCTTCCTCTTCTCATTTTTTGGTAATTGAGTTTTGAAATAATTACAAACTTAATGAAGAGTTGCAAAAATTATCAGGGTGTGAAGTTTGATATATATCTTCAGGTTTTCTGCCTTATTGTGTATGTCGATTGGGTCTTCTGCCCACATAAACTTTGGGAGGTATTACAGGTTTGGGTTCAGACCACTAGAGAAAAAGCAAGTGTCACAATAAAGCGAGTCGAATGAATTTTCTGGTTCCCAGTGCGTATGAAAGTTATGTTGACACTGCAGTTCACAAAGTGTGCAATAGCGTTATGTCTAAGAAAAAGTATATACCTTCATTAAAAAGTATTTTATTGCTAAAAAATGGCTAATCATCTTTGCTTTCAGTGGATCATAATCACCTATCACAAGTCACTATAACATATAATGAAAAGTTTGAAGTAGTGTGAGAGTCACCAAAGTGCAATACAGAGATCCAGAGCGAGTAAATAGATTTGCTCGATGCGGTGTGGCCACAAATCTTCAACTCATGAGAAAACACGATACATGGGTGTTCACATGTCTTACTACTACTGTGTTTTCTCGGTGTCTCCGTGCATCTCCTGTAGTTTGTGTTGTTCTGTGGATGCTGCTGTGTTATTTGGTGCAAAGATATCCATCACTGTATATCTTCATTGTGAATTGTGGCTTTTAGCATTGAAATGTGTCCTTTTTCATCATGTCTAATGATTTTTTGCCTCGTAAGAGTCGGAAAGAAAGAACATCTCTCACATCTGAGCATACCTGAGAAAAATGAGAATTTATCTCAGTTGGTCTGATAGGAGAAATAAGTGGGCCTTGCTCTCTTTTACACGGATTCATTTCCTAGTTGAAAGGTAGAGAAGGGAGGTAGGTCATTTTAAAATTAAAATTGCTGAATCCAAAGAGCAGCTGCAGCGTCATTCTTTTGGAACTTTGCCTCTAAACAGTCTCTTGGTAGGTACATAATTCTTTAGTGTGTCAAAAATGCTAAGTGTTTAATGAATAAGTTCTGAACCATAACTAATTAATGGAAAGATTAAAAAAATGTCGTCAACAAATACCTTCTGTTTTTAACACTGAAAGATGGCTGCAAGATGTTTTTCTAAGTAGGGCAGGTGAACATAATTGCAGTTCACGTCTTTTTCCAAGTTGAAGCTCTTTGAGTTCCTACACCTCCACCTTTTTCTTTTCGACCTTCCTACTTTTTATGAAACACAAAATTCCAAATTAAGTTCATGATGCATACGTAATATTTGATATTCTTTTATATCTTCTTGCGTTTAAGTTCCTCCCCTATAATTACTTAATGTGAACAGATTTCTTGGTGTGGCTAAAATAGCCAGGTTACTTTTAAGTGTCTCCACGAGGGATCTTGTACCGTTAAGGGCTATGAAAGTGACATTTCCCCGTGAACCGTAGACCTGGCCCCTAAGATGTTTGTTCTGCTGCATTCACATTTTGTCCGTTCTGTGTCTACTGATTATTAGAATCATAGAGTTGGAGTTATTAATCTACCGCAATCTCTGGCTAAGTCTTTTAATTGTAAATTCGAATTCCCAAGAGAACTAGGCTCATTTACATAGAGTTTGGATGGAGGGGTTAGATATTGTTGTGGGGCTGGGGAAGGGAGCATAAGTGAGACAGGGACTGACAGAGTTAAGTAACAATATTCTTAAAAAATAATTTCTAGTACCTGAGTTAGGATTTCATTTTAATTGGAACCGGTTATTTACAAACATTTTTGCATTATCAAAGAAAACTTATAAATTAGTGTTCAAAATCCAAATTCTGCTTATTTTTATTCCAAAAAGAAAAAAATCTGAGATGTGAATGAAGAATATTTTGCTATTTTGAGAATCTGTGAAAATGTGACTTCTCTGCTACAAGTTAAGATTTCTTCCTGTATGCTTGCTATTAGAAGTCAAGTGTTTCACACCTTAAATCCTTAAAAGGGCTTTTCCCAAGCCCCAATCAATTATTTTCTTTTGCATCCACATTTCTGTGTTGAACTGAGATGTTGAACGATGAACCAGGTAGGTTTGCTGTACATATTACGGTGATGAACACGGTTAATTCAGACAGTTCCATAAAGGTCAAACTAGTTATTTGCTTTTAAAAAATTGCATGCTTGTCTTATTTTAAGTTTTTGAAGTAGTGATTATGACATCATTTGTACATGGTTCAAATGACATACTTTTGAGTTCTTCAGTCTGTAGATTTTTGGATAAAATATAAATCTTTACAATCCGGTAGTTTAGACTCAACTTCAAATTCTCTCCCCATCCTCCTTCAAAACTAAGTCATGTTTATTCTCTCACCTTGTTATTTCTTTATCCTATGCTTAATATCCCTTCCCATGACAACTGCTCATAAAATTCTGGTCCTGGGCTGTGGCTGCCATCTGAAAGACCTGTTAGCTCACAGTCCATCATCTGCTTCAACCTCCAATTCTCTGTTATGTGGCCGCCAAAATAATCTTTCTAAAATTTAATTTATCAGGTTAGTCTTCTCATTAAGATTGACTTTTTAGCAACTTGGGGATAAAATGTAGCTTCTAGCATGGCCGATGAGGCCACTTGGGTCTCATTTCCTTTCCCGCCTGACTGGTGCCATTCCCTCGCCCTACTGTGTTTTCACAGCAGGCTGCATTGCTGGAAGATTCCTGATACCACCAAGTTCTCTCCTACTGGCAAGCTTCCTTGTTTAGAACACATTTTTCTCCTCTTTTTAGTTGTCCTATCCCTTGCTTCCTCATGTTCTTTTGTTCTTTCCCTTATTGCCTGGTCTGGATCAGGTGCCTCTTATCTGGGCTCCCACCGCATGCCTACACAGCGTTCTTAAAGCCCTTTCTACTTCTATCTTTTACTTGTTTCACTCTCCGGCTGCACTGTAAGCACTGGAAACATGTTGCTCACTTTTGTCCCTCTGTCATCTGTGGTAGGACCCCCTTAAATAGGTTCTCAGCGAGTTTCAGTTATCCAGGTTAGCTCGCACTTTATTCTGCCATCAAGCTGTTTTCATCATTGTGTTTGTTCAGGGTACCCAGGAGAACTACGGCCTGTTGCCATTTTCTTTATGTTTTATCTTGGAATACTGACTACCCTCTGTTTCTCTGTCCTGTAAGTGCTTATAGTAAAATGCATTTCCCTAAGATTTGAGCTTCAGTATGGCTCTATTATGGATTGAGAAAACACTTTCGTACTATTAAATAGGCACTCTGAACAAGGAGAATATGGCAGGCCAAATGTTAAATATCTCAAGTCACTAAACGCTCTTCAGTAAAACACTCCTTGTTCTTCATCAGGAGCTCCCAGTATCAAGAAGGACTCTAATTCGTACCATGGTCATTGGCCACCGTAGGAAAACTTGAAATTATAGCTATGGAAGGGGACCTCATTTTGATTCCTGAAAGCAGCATGACTTCCCCCATCAACTGGAATAAATAGTTCTGCAAGTCAGAATTAATTTTGTTAGAAAATAAACATTTAAGAGTTCAAAGGGGTTCAAAGAAAGAAAAAACCATTTTTGTAGTTAGTAAATGAGCCCCTCTCCCCATGCTTAAGTAAAATTTAAAATCCATGCATACGTTTTGATTTTAATATTTCTTATCAAAACTATATTTAAAAAAGTGTACTTCAGCCCCATTGAGGGTCTGATTTAAGTACCAGTAGTTATTGAGTACTCATTATTTTATATGCATTATTACGTCAAATCGTTTAACTCTGTGAAGAGAGCACTTACTGTGGTCATCTTACAGATGAAGGAGCCGAGGCTCTGCAGTATTGGGTCATAGAATTTTGAACTAATACAATTATGTGGTTTCATCTTGACCGAAAATATAGGGCCTATATTGATGTTCCCAATGTGTTTCCTTTTATTAAAAAAAAGACTTCTCTAACAACACTGTTAAGTGCCATACTAGTGCGTATTACAAAAACCCTTCACCAAATATTACCTGAGTAGAAGATGGTTAATCAGCCATTAAGGATCTAAAAATACGGTCCCAGTGACTAGTTTACCACCAGGCAGGTGGTTTGGACTCAGGAGAACTGGCTCAGCGTGATCTCAGGAGCCTTCAGAACACAAGATGGGGATCTTCATTTCTGCTCACAGGTCCTTCCTCTGGGTCCTGGAAGAGAACCACCTCATTGGTAGGAAAGTGGAAACGAAACTTTTAAGGATGCTTTGGGATTGCAATGGCCACAAATCTTTGCAGTTTCTTCCTCAAAGAGGTGAACTTTATTTCTCCATTCCTTCAGTCCTTCTGACCTTGTGACTTGTCTCAGTTTTTACGTTGAATCCTCCACCCTTCCCTTAAGTGCTGACGTTCTCTCGACAGGGTGGGGCTGCTTGTCCTGCTGTCTTGCTGCTCTTCTCTTTCCTGAGGTCACTACCTCCACTCACAGAAAGCTTCATCTGCATTTTCCCGACTGTCGTATGCCTGGGATGTATCAGTGTCCTGTTCCCACTCTCCTTCCCTACCCTCATCCCTTACTGATATCAGGAGACTCTATTTTTACATCTACTTAGTAAGAGCTATTTGGCTCATTCTTAGTGTAAATAAACATTTATAAGCTAAATCAGTGATTTTTCTTTTTTTAGTAGGTAAGAATTACTTGCTTCTCTAAAAGTGTCTTCCAGTTTGTATCCATTATAATTTTTGAACAGAATGACTTTGGACATCGCTGAAGGTGGGCAGGCTGATATCAATTCTAAATGTTTAAAAAGATTCTATTCTATACACCTATATAATTTCTTAATTTTGACACTCATCACCTTGTTCTTTCTGTTCTTCCCCCCCCCCTTTTTTTTCCCCAAAATCCTGACAACATTTTATTTCTGAATGACCAAACGGGGACATGGAATGGACAATTCTTTTTTTTTAAATGTTTTTTTATTATATTATGTTAGTCCCCATACAGTACATCCTCGGTTTCCGATGTAAAGTTCGATGATTCATTAGTTGCGTATAACACCCAGTGCACCATGCAATACGTGCCCTCCTTACTACCCATTACCGGCCTATCCCATTCCCCCACCCCTCCCGTCTGAGGCCCTCAGTTTGTTTCTCATAGTCCATAGTCTCTCATGTTTCATTCCCCCTTCTGATTACCCCCCCTTTCTTTATCCCTTTCTTCCCCTACCGATCATCCTAGTTCTATAGATGAGAGAAATCATATGATAGTTGTCTTTCTCTGCTTGACTTATTTCACTTAGCATAATAACTTTTACTCGAACACATGGCAACGTAGAATTGTACTTTCTTTAATGTCATGGTCAGTGGAAATAAGAGTTTTAACATGAAAACGTCTCAGTGCTGTTACAAGCTGGATGGGCCGTGTGTGACTAATCCCATCACCCTCCTTGCGACCATGGCTGGAGGCAGGGCTGCGTAGGAAGTTAACACACACGGAGTTCACAAATCAGTACTCCCTGAAGGAGTATTTCAACCAGGTTCCTTCTCCTCCCTAAGCTTCCTCAGCAGAAAGGAAATAAAAAAAGAAATACCCCTTCCCTGTTCAGGCTGTTGTGGGAATTAAATGAGCAAATGCTCATGAAGAGTTTAGCACAGAGGAAGGCTGAACAAGCATTAGCTCTCACTATTGCCCTTGTCATTAGCTTTCGAAAAAGGCAGGAGTGCCTGCTCTATCGATTATGATGAGGCTGAACACAAACAGATAGGAAACACTGGGAAAGCAACAGGAGTGACAATGTCACACAGCCTAAAAAGGACACTACCCCCAAACCTTGGGGTATGAAACTATAATATGACAGTAGTTTCACACGTATTGCCTGGGGAGACCAATGCACGGCAGTGACTAGACGGGACAGGTTGTGTGAGAGAAAGATCTCCGTGAGGATTAAAGGAATGAACTAAACCGGATGTTACTGGAAACTGCGGACACCTGAGAGATCCATGTGAATCCCACACCTTGTTAGGAGAACAGAACACACAAGCCTACACGGCTCTCCCGTAACGTCTAGACGGTTCTCATGGTCCCTTTCCCGAGGCCACGTAGGGCTGCTCGAGGACAAGCTACATTTATTTACAGGGCTTACCACCAACCAAGAACATTCACAGACTGAAGCCAAACCGAGGGTCCATTTCTTGGTTCTCTATTCTGTTCCATTGGTCTATGTGTCTGTTTTTGTGCCAGTACCATGCTGTCTTTGTGATCACAGCTTTGTAGTACAGCTCGAAATCTGGCATTGTGATGCCCCCAGCTTTGTTTTTCCTTTTCAACAGTTCTTTCCCTTTAAAACATTACCTATGACACTCGCTGTTGGTAATAGTCAAAGTCCATTAAAAATCATATAATTCTAAAACTCCATAGTGTTGTTCATTTATAAATGAATATTTTTATGTATATGTATTCATAATAAAGTTTGTGAGCCTATTGCAATAGTCAGCCATAGTGAAGGGCTGACAAATAAATAAAAGTGAGTATGTGGATTAGGTCCATTCTGTAGAAGACTCATCGGCTAGATCATCACTGTGCCCACAGGAAATGACCTAAGTTCCAAACGCTGCATTTTTAGGGATTCATTGGCTCTATTAGATAGCTATACTCACTCATGAATAACCGAGATAATTTTTATGCATTTGTTTAATCCATTTCATTAACTCACCAAATAATGTGTTTCAAATTTTTTAAAAAGCTGTGGCTCTAAAACCCGCATCTCGGGGGATCATAATCCCTAAACATACCATGGTCCGTATCAGTCCTTTAATTATGCTGTAACTTGTCATCTCTGTTTTATGTTTACATTTTCCAGTTTCCTAGTCTATGAATCTGAAACATGTGCTCCTGTTTTCCAATCCTGTTTCCTGTGGTTTAGAAGTGAAATACTTCATAAGACTTGGTGCAAAGAACTGAGAAAATATAAATAGGCCAAACAACAACTTTCATGTTGAGTGTGAGCTTTTCTACTAATTTTAGGGCTTTGGGGGAAGGTTAGTTTTCTCAAGCTCTGAAATGTTGATAGCTGAGACTACTTGCACCCGGTGAGAGCTGACCTAAAAACTAGCATCAAATATTCTGTAGCCACGAAGATGAACCCAAGTTCCCCACCCCGAACCTGTGCAGTAATTGGATATTCCACGCATAATCCCGTCTCCACAACCTCAGTGTAAATGTACATAATATTCCTTGAAGAAGAACATCAGCCAGGTCTACTGTGGCTGGTAAATTAATTAATTGATTTACAAGACACATCTTCCAGAAGTGCCATAAAAGCTTATTGTGAATTGAGTGACTATAAAATGATATAGACAACCGGATAAAGCAAACACACTTTAAAATGATTAATTAGATTAATATCCAGTCGATACATTGTCTATCCTAATGGAGATTCTGTGTCATAAAACAATTAGTATTACTCATTATGTAATGTGAGTTCCGATGCTGGGAGCAGAATTATCCACATTTATCAATTTTGCTATTGTTCTGTAAACCTTTTTAAGGGGAGAAGCTTTACTTTGGTTGAATCAACTAACTTTTCTGGTACTTTTTAGTCTTTTAATGGGATTTGGAGTTGGGGCCCTAGTTTTTAAAGTCTTTTCCTTTTAAATGTGACATAGAAAAAATATTACGCTGAAAATATAATTTGATGACTTTTCGTTGACTTACGATAGGATTATAGATGCACAGAAACCTTAAGCATTAGTTTTTGTTCATCTTGTTCTCTTCAGGGTCAGAGGTACCAATGTTGATTCAGGGAGTTAATCACTTGATCTAAGCCACACCGTAACAGGTGCAGCTGCACGTCTAACTTGGATCTCACATTTCCCAATTTGTTCTTCTGTGTCTTTCTCTTCTTCTCTTTTTTCATTCTCATACTTTTTTCAATAAATATTTGTTGAACTCTTAAGATTTATTATTTATTTGAAAGAGAGAGGGAAAGAGAGAGAGAATATGTGGTGGGTAGGGGGAGAGAGAGAAGATCTCAAGTAGACTCCCTGCTGAGCATGGGGGCCATCGCAGAGGCTCGATCTCATGACCCCGAGATCACAGCCTGAGCCAAAACTAAGAGCGGGATGCTTAACTGACTGCACCACCCACCCAGGCACCTCATGAGCTCTTGAACTGTTCTAGGCATCAGGGTTGACCAGAGTGGATGAACCAGAGAAAATTCCCTGCTGTCGTGAGTTTATATTCTAGTTTAATGCTATTCTTTTCACATCACAAGCTTTTTATTTATGCATGATACTAAAATGATAAGTAATTTAAATTTTTGGATAGAAATATGGTGAGAATTTTAATTTCAGCAGTTAGGTAAAATAAAATACGTAACGGACATTTGTATGCCTCCATAATTAAAAATGATCTGTATTGGCAGAGGGAAATTCATTTATATGTGGAGTATCTTTTATTTATTTATGATGCATTCATCAATCAATGAATATTTATCTATTATTCCATAGATCTATATACATATTTTATAATATAATAATTTGTTACAAGTATTTCTTAGTTTATTTTTAATTGAAATATAATTAACATATAGTGTTATATTAGTTTCAAGTGTCTAATATAATGATTCCATATTTCTATACATTACTTAGTACTCATTCAATGAATATTTTTTATCATTAAATTTGGTACTTCCAATAATGCAGTTAGAACAAATACTTAAAATTGAAATTACTTGTTTAAAATTTAGAGAGTGCCACTTACAGATTTCTGAAATTCATGTATGTAAGCGGAGGTCTCTAATTAACCTTCCTTGGATGAATGCATGGCTATCCGATAGTTATTTGAGTTGTTGGTCAGTGTCACTAACTAAAAGAAAATTTTGAAGTGTCCAGAAACAAATAAGATTGCTCAAGATAAATTAAATATCCATTATGGTTATTTTATGCTGATCATATGATTACATAGTAGTTTCAACCGCTTTCTCAATAATATGCATGTTTTCTCTTTCCATCCCAGAGTGTCTCATGGTTCTCTAAGGATTTCCAAACTTCCTGTGTGGGCAAGAATGTGTAATGTCGTTCACTCAACCTCAGTCTCTGTGCCTCTCTCTCTCTCATTTCTCTGGCTACTGTTGTCTTTTCTCTCTGATAGTCTAGCTCGCTTGAAGTATTATACGATGCCTTTCTTCTTCCTGTTTTCTTGTTAGTTCTGACTTCAGTCTTCATGATGAGAGCAGGTATTTACTCACCTCCGTGGTGAGAGTGTCGAAGGCATAAGTCTTTGGAACAGCTCCTTTCAGAAGATCTTTCCTGCCTGGGTGTATTCCTTGTTTTTCCACTCCCACACTTCCCCTTTCCTGCAGAGGAACGAAGGATGCCGTGGAGGACACTTCAGAAGCCGGGGGCTCTCATGCAACTCCCTCTGCAGAAAGTCCTTTCGGCAGTTTATCTCTGGGTGTTCCTTATCCCCACCTCGTTTGGGCAACTAAGTACTCTTGATTTGGGGTGAACTGTGGAGTTCAGGTCAAAGTGGATGGTGCTCCGAAGTGAAGAGTTGACTTCTGGGTGATTTGCAGAATTTTAAAAAGATATCCACATTTTACTACAGTGTAGCACGCTCTATGGAACTGTTGCTAGCATAACAAACCTGAGTCTTCACGTGTTCCCTACTCAACAACTTAACTGTGTCATGGTGATGGGGAGCCCCCCCCCCAACATTGGGCCCTGAGGCCCTGTATAGAGTTTGGCTCAGGGGAGAGGGAAAGGTATCCTTGGGGAATAAGTCATGGCCAGTATTAGTCTGCCTGGAGCACAAGACTTAGTTGGTGAATAATGTATGTTTAATATATGTCGAATCATAAATCAGTTCTAGATTTATAAAGGCTGTAACAGGAGATCCTTATATATTGCAATCTACTGTCATCTCTACAGAAGGAGCAGAAGAAAGAATGAAACTAAAAAGTCACCTTTGCTCCTTCTAGTCAGAATGGGAAAAGTTATGATGGCAGAAGATAATGAAACTATTTGTTACAATGAGATTTTTGGCTTCTCCGTTGGATTTCATTTATTCATTCCACTCCAGATTTCCATCAAGAACTGAATTCAGGGTGATATTACTTTACATATTATATGAAAGTGTTATGCATCGTTATATGTATTTGGAAGGGGTTATCCACTCGGGCTCTAAATTATGCTAGTAGATCAATACCATATATGAAACGGAATAAAAATAGTGATTAGGATAAGAACCAGTGTGGATAGTTGAAACATATCTTGTACTATTTTCCAGGGAAAGGTGATGTATTTGGAGACATCTTCTGGAAGGAAACCACCCTTGCTCACGCATGTGCCAATGTCCGAGCTCTGACATACTGTGACCTCCACATCATCAAGCGAGAAGCCTTGCTCAAAGTCCTGGACTTTTATACAGCTTTTGCAAACTCATTCTCAAGGAACCTCACTCTTACTTGCAATCTGAGGAAACGGGTATGTTGTGCGGATCCACTTCTCCTTATTAGGATCGAAAGGGTTAATATGTTGTGCTCTATTAGCCGAGAAGTGCAAGAGGTATTTCATTTTGCACTCGTACATTCTCATCGATGTAAAGTGACATAATTTTCTTTCCCTTTCTTTATATTTTGTTTACTTTTTAAGGGGGAGGGGATTCCTGAGTACGGGGTTAAAGACTTGAATGTTTATAATTTACGTGTAAAATGAAAAACAGAGTTGAAGAGAAACAAACAAACTGTACTATAACCTAATTAGTTCTTGGGGTTTATAATAACTGCCATAAAAATAACATGAGTGTCTCTTACTTTATTATGTGGATTTTTTTTTAGGTTGGTAAGGTTAATCAAGCTTGTTGCTTATTTTATATTCCTGACTTTATTTAAACACCCTTTCTCATTTAATGATCAGTTCATAAAGCTTATTGCCTGTGAATTCTTCCAAAGCACACTATCTTAAAAAAATAATTAGCCACACTGACATATCCTACAAATAGGTATAGCAGCTCTTAACTTTGCACTGCTGCTGCAGATATAATATTCATGGCTATTTTCTTTTTTATTGATGAGTGTGACACAAATTTAATTTGCATAAAGAAATCTCCTAGCTATGATTTATAGGTCATTGGACATAGGCTAGGGTTCTTTTATTGCCAGGAATGAAATACACATTTGGACAACTGCACTTAAGGAATTTCATCTAAAATGATTGCCTGTCTATGGTGAAGTATTTTGAAATAACGAGCCCTCCCTCCCACTGCCCCCTTAAATGGAACCTTCCCTTCAGTTAACATGGAGGAGAAAAATCAAGCCGGGAGACAAATCAGAATCTCTACTGTAGCAACGTGGACATGAACATAAGCAGATCCTTAGAGTTTCCTACGGGGGGTTCTAGGAGAGGATAGGTCTGCTGGAGTCATATTCGCACTAGCTGTGTCACGACGTTGGATCTGTATTTGGGTAGCCTTTTCAGTTTCCACATTTGTTATAATAAATGGGTATTGAGCGTCCACGACCTGCTAGACAATATGTAAAGAGTGGCTGCGAGCACAGAAACTAAATAGAGTCCCTAAGCTTAAGCAGCTTACAGCCGAGCGTGAATATTCTATGAAACATGAATAAGTGAAACACATATTTGTACAAGTGACTGAAAGGTAAGGCAGTGGTGGACGTGAAAGAGGGCTGCTGGTGTGAGCTAACTGTGGAACTTTCTTGCTTATTCGTTAGGGAGTGCGGAGTCTCGTTTAAGCAGAAATATGTCTCCTTTGGTCTGTACTCTACCTTCCGCAATGACAAATTCCTCTTCTACAAGGCAGCCCGTTAGATATTTGAAACTCTTATATCTTATTAAGTCTTCTCCAATATGAATTTTGCCGGCTTTCGAGTCTTCCCACATACCACAAGATTACCGAAACCCCTATCCATCATCGTTACGGTCCTCGGGACAGAACTTATTTGTCACTGTCCTCCTCGAAGCATGTTGTTTACACAGTATCTCATCTGATGTTTATAATATTCCTGTGGAAAAAAGGACAGTTATTTTCCCTTCAAAACACATGAGGAAACTCAGGCCCAGAGGGATTAATATCAAATAACCAACCGATAATTGCAGGGCAAGGTCTCAAAGAGGGATAATTATGACAACTCACCAGTAGAAAATAAATTTTGGCTCTTCAGAATTAGTTGATCACAAAGCCCTCTTGCCTCTTTATTTTCTCTTTCGCACATCTGAGCATGTGCGCACCACACACACACACACACACACACACACACACACACTGTTATGAATGCTGAGCGCACATACCTCTGATAGGAAGAGAAGCTAGAGACAGAAAACCTCGTGTGTGTGTGTGTTTTAAAGATTTTATTTGTTTAGAGAGAGAAAGAGAGTGGGCGGGGGACAGAGGGAAGGGGAGAGACACTCACCAGCAGACTCTGCTGGGTGTGGAGCCTGACGCAGGGCTCGATCCCACAACCCTGAGATCATGAGCTGAGCCGAAACCAAGAGTCAGATATTCAACCGACTGCGCCAGCGTGGGGCCCCTGTGTGTGTTTTTTTAGTAGGACCCAGGGACGTCGTACCTGCCTCTGCAGGTGCTGGGGCACAAGTTACATCCAATGGCTTCTTCCCTTTATAACCTGTTCCCTGTTACAATATGTGTCACGTTTTTATTTTTTAATAATTCCAGCCCTTCTTCAATTGATGGATGGTCTCAATAACTTGGCAAAACTTGGGGAGAGGTGTACTGTCAGTCAGTATCACTTCATTCTCAGGAAAAGAAAAAGTATTCTCATAAAACGCACACACACACACACACGCATACTGAGAAAACATCCTCCAATGATTCATGAGAATAACTACCATTTTGAGAGCCTATTTCATAGCCATGCACTTCAGCACGTTTTATATATAATAACTGATCTTACGAAATTTCAGTAACCCACAGATGAGGCACCTCATTTCCATCTCGTCGATGAGGAGGCTGAGGTTCCGAGAGTGGGACAGCTGCTGCCAGAGAAGTTACGGCTCAGGGTCTGGATTTGGATCCATCTCTGTCTGACTCTCGAACGCAGATCGTTAGATGCTGCCATGTTGCTTTGCCCTGCCAAAGTACTTGATTTTTTTTTTTTCCACAACGTTCCACAGACACACTCAACAATTTGTAGTTTCTCATGCGCCCAGTCACTTTCCCTTCGTTCCCCATGGAACTTTAATAAAAGGGTATTTTGTTCTCATGGCTATTACTGCAGGCATTCTTGCATTGAGTATTTTTTGTGAATTGGATATTTGTGGTGAGTTGTATAATCAAAACTATGTCCTTAGTATGTTCTTGATATCTCATAGCTATCAGAACCACAGATTAAGGGTGTTTTTCTAGTAAATTGGGGGAGTGGATCTGGAACCCAGATTTTTAGCCATCACAGATTACAGCTCTGGCCACATGGGCACATGCGGTGGCTGGGTGGAGAGCTTTGCATAGTGTGGGATTCTTGGTGGTTGCAATAGTGGGGGATGTGGCATCGCTTCAGCTGCCCCCCCATCTTCATTACAAAAGAATAAGAGATTTGTATGCCAACATAGTTCCCACTAACCATCCTTAAGTTCCTCTCTATAAAAATTCTAGAACTAGGACTATAATTTCATCCGATAACTAGAGCAGGGGTTGGCAAGCTTTCTCTGTCAAGGACCATTCAGTAGATGTTTAAGGATTTGAGGGCCACAGAACCTCTGTCTCAACTCCTCAAGCTTGCCGTCGTGTAAAAGCAGCTGTCTTAGCTCAGGGTGCCATCACAAAATACTGTAGGCTTAAGCAATAGGAAGTTACTCCACACAGTTCTAGAGGCTGAGCAGTTCAAGATCAAGGTGCTGGGCCCCACTGGGTGCCCCAGTGAGGGCTCTTTCCTTCCTGGCTTGCAGACCTCTGTCTTCTCACTGTGTCCTCACATACTGTGAGTGAGGGAGAGAGAAAGGGAAGGAGGGAGGGACAGAGAGAGGAAGAGAGGCAGGGTGGGGGAAGGAGAGAGGGAGGAGAGTTACCTCTGTGCTACCTCTTCTTATTAGGGAAGTAATCCCATCATGAGGACCCCGCTCTCATGACCTCATCTAAACCTAATTAGCTCCCAAATCCTCTTCTTCAAATATCATCATATTGGGAGATTAGGGCTTCAAGATATAAATTTTGGGGGAATACAGTTCAGTTCATCACAGCAGCCAAAGATAGTATGTACATAATTAAGCATAGTTGTGTTTTAGTAAAACTTTACGTAAACAGGTGGCTCCCATGGGCCCTAGTGTGTCCATTGCTGAAAGGAGAAGACTGGAAGTTAGCTAGGGAGGACACGAGAATGCACACAGAATTCTCTCTCCTTGCATTAGACAGCAAATCTACCACTGGCCACTGAGAGGTTATCATGAAACGGAAAATGCCACACAGCAGAGGTGGCTGCAGAAGCCAGATCAGTGATGCCCACGAGTGAGGCCAGGCTCACCATTGAAGACTAGAGTTCACACCATCTGTGAAAGGGGCAGCTGCTGCTCAGTCTGGTTGCGCACGGCCTTGGTGGAACACCAGCCCAGTGTTGCTTGGGCTGCATTTTATTTTTTCCCCAGAGAAGACAGAAGTATGAATTTTTATGCAAAATCACATTAGTTTGGTAACTAATTTGCTTTTTTTTTTTTTTGCTTTTTTTAAAACATGGTCAAACAAAGCAAGTTGGCTTGCTCTTGGTACAAATGTTTATGAAGTAAATGGAATGAGTTCATTACTCTTGATCTCATGATAGTAGAAGCCTGAAATTTTTACATGAGGCCTGTAAATTTGGATAAGAAAAATTATTACATCTTTATTTTCTTTAATTTCTAAGTGACATGTAGCTTTTCCTTCAATTAAGAAGGTTGGTAACTAACTACAGTATTAGAAGTACCAAAAGAAATCAGAACATAAAAAGAAAACCCAAGGTAAATAATTACAAATTCACCATTAGATTAAATTATTTAAAAAAAAAAGCATTCATGCATATTCTCATATAATACTGTGTTTGTTGAAGTGTTTAGGCTCATCACTACTTAATAATTATGGTGGTTATTATAGACCTGCTCCTAAGGTGAGGTTATTGTGTTAATAAAAAAAAGTACATAGATTACTATTTTGTGAATTATTTTTTTTTAATTTTTACAAATTCATTTGACAGAGAGAGAGTACATAAGAGCATGAGCATGGAGAGAGGTGGAGGGAGAGGGAGAAGCAGACTCCCCGCTGAGCGGGGAGCCCGACGTGGGGCTCGATCCCAGGACCCTAGGATCATGACATGAGCTGAAGGCAGACGCTTAACTGACTGAGCCACCCAGGCGCCCTACTATTTTGTGAATTATTTTTTAATATTTTGCTAACTGGATTTCAGTATAATGTTTTTCATTTGCAGGACTATGTATTTTATTTTGTGCATTTAAAGCAACTTTTCTGAATTGAGGCCTGTTGTTCAGGCTTTACTAGACTGCTGGAGATTAATACCCCTGTACGACAGTCAGAAACAACTCGACTGAACAAAAGGACAGGTTGGCGTATTTTTTCAATAATAAGAACACAGTTCCATAGTTTAGAGTAAAGGTATAGGAGAGCAACAGAGGAAGGCTGACTCACTTGCTGGCTTTATGTATTTATTTAATTAATGGAAAATATGATTTCCTGGAGTAACAAAATGATGTTTCTCAAGCTGAGGACCAGGCCTCAGGTGCAGGTCTGAAAAGGCACGTGCACACCCAGCACAGGTGGTATCTAAAGTTTAGAGGATTTCGGTCAGACTTTTAAAGTAATTAGTGCACTTCTGCTCATTCTGCCGAGCTGTTATGCAGTGAAGTTTACCATCCATTTAAAAAAAGTTAACATAGCGGGTCTGACCGCTGTGCTTTGAAAGACCTGCTTATGAAGCGGGGCCTTGGCTGGCGTCTGGGAACATGGGTTTCAGGAGGGTTCCCGCCAGGCGGACGGGTGAGAGTGGCTCACTGTGCCCGCACTGTTTATTCAAACAGTGTGGTCTGTGCTAAACATTTACTTCTAGCTACATTAAGTGTGGTTGGGGTTTTGAATTATTTCTAAATATTTCTTCCACTTTCAAGCTAGCATGAACATATTTTCCTCCAGATGGACTATTTAGATAAGATGAGTAAAGAGTTTTATTTCTATTTTTGGTACCTCTTCTGACAAGACCCTTTGACAAAGTGTGGCCCAGAAAGTATTGGCGGGCTCAGTGTATATCAGTATATATCCATCGCGGCCCTACTACATACCTAGGGGGTCATAGAGATAAAAGACCCAGTGCCTGCTCTCTAGGGGCCTGCAGTCTAGCAAGAGAGTCAAATAAATCCTAACAGAGTCTGGTAAGTGCTATGCGAGGGTTATATTCAGGGTACACGGTGGGGAGGGGGTTGGGGGAGATGTATCCAACTCTCCTAGAGAGGACTCAAGGAGAGATTTTAGGAGGTGATGATGACATTGGCATTAGGATTTTATTTTTTGTAAATATTTTATTTATTTTTTTGAGAGAGACAGGGACAGAGCACAAGCAGTGGGGAGAGGTGGAGGGAGAAGCAGACCCTTCGCTGAGCTGGGAGCCCAATGCCAGGACCCTGGGATCATGACCTGAGCCAAAGGCAGACACTTAACCGACTGAGCCACCCAGGCACCCCAGGATGTCATTTTAAACAGAATAATGTTCTAGAGGAAGGAAGAAAACCAGGACCCAGAGAATTAAATGATTTGCTCAAGTTTGCTTAGCAAATTAGCATCAGAGCTGGGATGGGAATCCAAGTCCTTTGAATTCCGTGCTGCTGGTATTTTTACCAGTTAACCTCATTTATAAGCCCTGTGTAGAGGATTGTGAGTAAAATGCAACACTCGATTGTGTTCATTTTTAACAGGGAAAAAGGAATGTAGATGGCATGAGCTTGCGTGTGATTCAGAGACTGATTTTAGTGTTTTTCACACCATGATTTGGGATAAAACCAACAGGAGAGCCCCCCAAACCACGCCATAGGCAGTGTTCAGAGCTATGAACAGGACTCTCAATGTCTGTATGAGCCAACGTGTATTGTGTGGCCACAGCACGTTTGTCGCTTGCATTGTGAAGGGTCTCATTCTTAGTAAACACATGTAACTTACATATCAGTATTATTCGAGAGGTGTTACTGAATATGGTGAAATATCGCCTGGCTGATAATACTGCGGTTCTGATACACTCACTGCTATCTTGTCAGTACTTTTAAGAACATACTGGCTGCTGCACCAGTTAGTATTAAACATGTACAAAAAGAAAACATGCCACATTAAACAAAACTCCCATTTTTTTCCATCTTTGTATTTTGAGTTATTTTCTTAAGAGTCTAGTACTTTCACATTAGAAGTTATGAAAAAATATTGATGAGTTTACTGACCAAAGTGACATTTATTAGTGCTAAAACTGTTAGTTGAGGGGCGCCTGGGTGGCTCGGTCATTAAGAGTCCTGGGATTGAGCCCTGCGTCAGGCTCCCTGCTCAGTGAGAAGCCTGCTTCTCCCTTTCTCACTACCCCTGCTTGCGTTCCCTCTCTTGCTGTCTCTCGCCCTGTCAAATAAATAAGTAAAATCTGAAAAAAAAAAAAAAAACAACTGTTAGTTGATTAGAAAAGGGGATGAGGGAGAAGAAGATTGGAAGAAAGAAATGAAAGAAAAACAAGTAGAAGATGTGGCCCATATATACAATGGAATATTACTCAGCCATCAAAAAGAATGATTTCTCAACATTTGCTGCAACATGGACAGCACTGGAGGAGATAATGCTAAGTGAAATAAGTCAAGCAGAGAAAGACAATTATCATATGGTTTCTCTCATCTATGGAACATAAGAACTAGGATGATCAGTAGGAGAAGAAAGGGATAAAGAAAGGGGGGTAATCAGAAGGGGGAATGAAGCATGAGAGACTATGGACTCTGAGAAACAAACTGAGGGCTTCAGAGGAGAGGGGGGTGGGGGAATGGGACAGACTGGTGATGGGTAGTAAGGAGGGCACGTATTGCATGGTGCACTGGGTGTTATACGCAACTAATGAATCATCGAACTTTACATAAAAAACTAGGGATGTACTGTATGGTGACTAACATAAAAAAAATTATAAAAAAAAAGAAAAAAAGTATTATAAAAAAAAGAAAAACAAGAAAAAAATATAATAAAAAATATTATAAAAAAAAGATAATATGAGACCCGACAGCAGGAAGCAGGGAGGGAATGAGCTGGTACGGAGAACAACTCTGTTAGGAATGAGAACAAAGATTGCCATGTGGTCAATTTCAAAAACTCAAATGAAGAGATTGCTAACTGAAATTTGAAAAGAAAAAAAGGTAGTTAAGATTGAACAATGTCAATACAGACTGCAAACTGGGTAATAAACTGGGCTTCCCTCTTAAAGGCCATATCTATTATATTAATGAGCATGAACCCCTCTTGTGGTTCCAGATTGAGTGGTCACGGCCAGAGAACTATGTGTCTTTGCATCCCATGGCTCTGCTGAATTTGTTGCTGGTGTCGTGAACATTTCTAAGCCAAAGGCTCCAGAGAAAATGTTTCTAGTATGTCTACTATTGTGATGGAGTGGATCCCCTTGGACATTGATCAAAAGTGATGCCAAAATGACACTTGCCCTTAGTCGTGGTCTCAAAGAAACATTGCCCCGGAGACCCAGCTTGCTCCTAGTTTATACTCCTTTTTACCGAACATCTTTATACCCCTTAGTTCAGACACAAGCTAATCCAGGACCTGTTAATGATATTAAAGTATCCCTTGTATTAATCTGCTCCGAGCGCCATAAACAAGTCACACGGACTGGGTGGTTAAACAGAAAGGTGTTGTCTGGCAGTCTGGGGGCCAGAAGTCCAAGACCAAAGTGCCAGCAGGGTGGGCGTCTGGTGAGAGTTCTGTCCTTGGGTTGCAGATGGCTGTGTTCTTGCCGTGCGCTCGTGTGGCCTCTCCTCTGTGCATGCATGTGAGGAAAGAAAGAAGGAGCTCTCTCACATCTCTTCTTATAAGAACATTAATCCCGATAGAGCAGAGACCGAACCTTATGACTTCATTTAAACATAACTGTTTAAGTAGAGGCCAGACACAGCCACACTGGAGGTTAGAGCTTAAACATATGAATTTGGGAGGAGGACACAATAACCCCATTTTTTAAAAAATTAAATGTGAAGGAATAACTTTGAGAAGTCGTCTAAAATCAGAACTTGCAGCTGAACTAGATCTGCGTTACTGGGGATACGTAGTGGCATCAGCGTTCAGTGCTGATTTTTGTAACGTTTTGACAGTGCCCAATGTTAGTAAAACATCCTTGGGATCCTCCAGCAATTGAAGAAAGGATTCCCATTTAAATGTAGAAAAATTTCCCCCAAGAATGATGAACACACATTGTAAGCTGGAAAAACAGGACATAGAGGTACTTATCCCTTTCACCCCATAAAGCTAGCGTCCTTTTCCACAAATGGCACTGCTCTGAAGTAGACAGCAACACAAGCCAGCTGGCATGCTCTGGGTGGGTATAGCACCCATCCTGTATTTTAATATCACAGTAGTAAGAAAGACTGGGTTAGGCTCACTCTTGCCTTAGCACGGGCTCAGAGCTCCGTAACTGTTTTTCTTTGCAGAAAGCATTCTTATCCTGGTGAATCCATTGGCACAGAATGTCTTTTTTTCCTGTAAGCAGTGAAGCATCTCTGTAACAAATTACCTTTTATGGATGGAAAACAGACTGGAATTGGATACCGAATGGGCTTTGAGTACTTCTTGGTGGTCACGAGCTGCAGACTACCTGTCTTTCAGGGGTCCATCCTGGCGTCTTTGAAGGAGTCTAGGATTATCACAAGGGCAGTTCCAACCTCATTACTTTCTTTTCTTCCCCCTTTCTCCCACCCTGACATAGCAGCTGAAACAAAATATGGGGGTGCATTCATTCCACAAACCTTCAACTTTTGTCATCCCCTTAAAAAGACATCACTCAAACACTGCCCACACTTGGAACGAAAGCTAATACGGTCTCTATGAGACTCTGAAGTTTCCATAGACTCTCTGCGTGTCTCATAGCACGGATTGTGGTACTTTGGTTTCCTCTATACATTTTTGTTTTCTCAACTCAACAATGAGCTCCTTAAAGTAGGTATTTTCTGTGATCTCTTTACTGCCAACGACCAGAGCAGTGTCTGCTGTGTCACTGAATGACTGACTGGGTGAATGACTGCAAAGGGAAGCAGACATACCGGCCAGCACAGTTTCTACCCTCACTGACTGGAATGATCAGTGTCATCGAGAAAAACAAATGGTCCCCTTGACAGTTGTGGCGAAGAGCCTTACGAAATAGGATGATGAAAAGGACCGTTACTAATCAGTGTTAAATCACAGAGTGAGCGTCCAGCTGCAGTTTGGAGCCATTTATGCCGGCAGATTCCGCACAAGGCAGCGGTCTCTCCAGCACGTTCGCGGTACAGCCATCTTGACACCATTGCGTGAATTAAGATCACCTGAGGCCAGGGGCTGTGGTCCTCAGAACAGCACCTTCCTCTCATTCAAAAGGACTTTGAAGAACAAACTTTTTTTCTCCGTGCCCTCTGAAGAATCTGCATCCAGCCTGGAATCTGAGCAGGGGGCCGTTACAGTGTTCCTCCTGCCAGCTGGGGGGCGGGATTGCAAGGTCACTGAGCACGCAAGGTCACATGCACGCCTGGCCCGCTGGCCGAAGCTCTGCTTCCGTGCGGCCGCTTGGAGAAGGCCCCCTCCCGACTGATGGAGCTCGCGCCTTGCGGTTTCCACACTGCAGACTCTGTCTCATTCGAGCTTCAAATGGACACTGTAGCGAAAGGAGCTGAGAGCGGTGAGGTGCCTTGCTCGCGGCCCCACGGCCCATCGCTGCTCTGAGGTGCCAGCCTCCGTGTGTCTGCTCCAAGCTGGCTCTCATTCCACCGGTGGTGGTTCAAAGAGGCAGACTTTCAGCAATTCCAGAAGCTTATCATGTGCACGTAGAGACTTAATTATGCAGTCTTTTGATTCCTTAAGCTGCTTCTATTTAGGGCTCTCTTGATCGGCTTCCAGATCTGCTTCCAGAATAAAACCTTTTCCACATTTAGTTACCAGGACGTAGGTTCACAGATCCCTCACTCACTGGTGGTGCCTCCAAAGAGCTATTTAAGGACGAGTTTCTCAAGTTTCACAGTGGGGGCAGGATTCAATAATTTACCAGCGTACTTGACAGTAGATTATACTGTCTGTTCGATAGCTCTTTTCAAAACTAGAGTTTATTTTTATTGCAAGAAAATATGTATTCTAGTAGTAAATGAGGGAGATGAATAAAACTTTAATATAGTCAGCGGAGTATTTAACTAACGTAAGAAGTTAGAAATTTCATAAATCACTTTTCTTGGGAATCCTCAAAGTAGCCAGCTGCCCCCTTGAAACATTTGTTTTTATTTTACGGCTGAATCCTGCCTTACGACAGTGCCTTTTTAGGGTCATCATAGCTGGATTCCAGACTGTTCATTTCCATGTGTCTGCCACTTCTTAATTCTCAACCATAAATGTTTGGTGAGGGGCCTCTGGAAGTACAGTATTACCTCACACCATCTTCATTTAAAGAAAACCCCACCTTTTGAATGAACAAAGCAAGGCTTTCTGGCAATATTAAGACTGAAGTGTATGTAATAGCTGCTTCCCTAATTCCTTTTGGTATTGATTTGAATTTCGAATACATGCAGTTTTCCCTATACTAATTTCTTACATATCTTTTTCCTTCTCTGTTATGGAAAAAGAAGTCAATGGATCACCTCTGTGGTCGAATATATAGTATATGTAATATAAAATGTATAATATATAATAATAGGTGTATATTATATATACTATATATAAAACTACATATATATATAGTTACATATATAGTTAAGTATATTATATATACTATATATAAAACTACATATATATATATATATATATATATATATAGTTACATATATAGTTAAGTTTGGATCTGTTCATGGATCTGTATTTCAGTATATTTTTAGGCAGAGCTCTTTTGGGGGCTTCCTCCCTCCCCAGGCCCCAGGAATCTGAATTAGATTACATAGCTTGTCCTTGTACAGATGTCTTCCCTTCACTTTTTGAGCTTAAGTCACTGACTCAGCTTTTTCTGTCCTCTGAGGAACCTGAGAAAATACTGAGCTCAATAGACATGTATTCAAAAGGCCTCCATGCTGATTCTGACAAGTAGCTCTTGTAACAGTTTACAACAGATTTCGAGGAGGGGTTTCAAGATGTTTATAGTGAATTCAGTGAATTCAGACTATTGCCAAAAAAGTAAAATAAATATTGTATTAAACATACCAATATATGTAGACTAGAAAGCATTTTAGAGCATTCTATACATTTTGCAAATGAAAAAAATAGAGATCTGCTCTGTGGTTAGATTGAATTCTTAATAGTTAACTATTATGACCAAAATAGTATCTGTCTTCCTGGAATGTCCATTTTTTTCCCATCTGAGAGGTGCATTTCATAGATTTTGACATTCCAATCAAGTGATCTTCTCCAAAGGAATTAAATCAAGTCATCCTACCAAATAATCAGAGACACTCAGATGACCCAGTGAGGCTACAGTAATGTCTCCCAGAGAAAGTCATTCATTTTCTGCCTCTTCTTTCTGAATCAGGTTTACTTGATTTACCCAACACTTGCAGAAGTTGGCATTTGATTTCACTGGGATTTGCCCTGTGTCCACATTTTGATCCTTTAGAGAGTGATGTCATCTGCAGAAGTTCAGCAGAGGTGCCTTCCCTTAGGAAACTCACAGTCTGGAAGGCAAACTGCAGAGGAAAGACAGTAACTGCTCATTTTGCATGTCGGAAGCAGCTAGGTCCCCCTAACAGCAGCACACAGAAGTAATGCCAGGCACTGGACCCCGTCCAGGAATTTGCTTCCCTCTTTTACAGGTGCTTTCGCAACGACTTTAAATGTGGTTGTGAATGGCATCATAGTCCCAGCATGTTAAATGGGTAACATGTAACACAGGACCTTTGAAAGTTAGTTTCCCGTGACAGGAAGATACATACCCCCCTCTTGAGTGAGAAAAGAGTGTTTCCTAATGTTTGGAAATTCAGAAACCGGGATGTCGAATGACCCACTTAGCCACTGTAGAGTGCATGATTACGTGGGAAAGCGTCTGCTGTGCCAGCAAAAAGCACACACGAAAGGTCAGATCCAGCCTTCCGGATTTATGATTCTGGCTTGTTACTTAATAGCAACATTTCCACACCTGACAGTCACCAAGTGGCTTGTTACTGTAATCCTACACCAGAAAGACTTTCTCAGTAAGCTGCTGGGAGTGGGAATGGTGGTGTGGAGTAAAGAAAGTGCCTGGTGGGGCCTCAGTGCCTTTATTCTAATGCAGCTGACTTCTCCCAAGTGCTTCCAAAGAAGATGGCAATATGGCTGTTTGCCCTGGTGAGAGAACTAGGAGAGATTTGGATTTGCTTCCTTTGCCAAGCCGACGAATCTCTGTTTTGGGGTTCCTTGGCCATTCTACTTGGCCCATTCCTTTTAGAAGGGTGTTTTTAATCGTGAACCAGCATTTCTATGGAGGTTGACAGCATTAATGAAACTCAAACAATGCTGAGAGAGAGAGAACTTAAAAAATTCAAAGAACCATCAAGAAAAGTCTGTCAGCAGAAAAGACTTGCAACAAATATAATTATATGAAAATGTATCTGATGCTTGAGGGTAAGCTGGCTTTAGTATCCCAAACAGCACATAAGACACCTATATGTTCCAGTTTTGAGTAAATTTTCTAAAACAAATGTATCAGTCTCTTTCTGGAAGCACAGGCGCCTCAGTATTTTCCATGGTCAAATATTCATATCCCAGAAATAAATTTGCCATTGATGCCATAGAACTTGAAATTATCCAGGTATTTTTTCCTTTTGTCCAAATCCCTTTCAGAAAAATAGGACCAATTTAGAAAACTGCCACTTTAGATTTCAGTGAGTGGCAGGATTCAATAGTCAGGTGTGTTCCAGTCTGTCAGAGATGCAGCTGATTAATTTTGATTCAAGAAGATCAGAGATGCACTTAATACCTCACCAAAATAAAATCAAACTAATGTGAGTGACCAGGGTATGATAAAGACAAACTATAGCCATTCATACAGCAACAAAAGTGGTTATTTTAAATGGAGAGCAAGGCCAGAGGTATTCCTTTGTTGAGATATAAAAAGACTTCTGTTCTCTAAACTAAAAATTTAAGATCATATCTTTAAAACATGGGATAGTGAAATCATCAAAATTTAGACAAATGGAAGACAACTTGGGAAAAATACATAATGGAACGTGAATTGCTATTTTACAAAAGAAACTAATCACCTTATCCTGTGAGTTTGGCTCCTTCCTCGAGGATCAGCTGTGTCCCCACTTTCTCCATTCTCCTCCTGTCCTCCAGCTCCATGGGATCTCTCCTTTCTTGGCACTTCTATACCACTCACCACTGTAGCATTTTCTTCAGTATTTACTGTGTGTCGCTTTGCAGGGTTATATGCATTCAATAGATGCCCTGTCTTCATGCACTGGCTGTTAGGCTATTAAAGATAGAGAAATGTCTGTTATCCCACACGTCCAACTGCAGTCTAGCACTCCAGTGACATTTGTTGATTGAGTTCATTGATTTAAAGCAATGTGTGCTGCTTCCCTTTCTAGTAGTAGAGCCCGATACCCATGGAGGAGTATGCAGTGAGGGGAAGTAGCAGGAAAAGCGATATCTGATTTATTTTTTTTTAATTCAGTTAATTATTAGGATAGTTTTGAATGTAGATTTAATAAGAATTTGCAAAGATTACACTTTTGAGAAATTAGAAAACTCTTTGCAGAATTAAACACGAAAAATTTAGACTTGCCATTGGATTACTGTGAGCAAATACATCTCAACTGGTTAAAACTTGTCCAAAAATAGTAAAGGGAGATGGCAATATTTGGGATTCTCCAGGAGGCACTTGAATTATTTCTTCTTTAGAATTAGACATGCAACTTAGAATACATCTTTAGTCATTGGTGAAGGAAAAGGGGGAAAGCATGTCCCAAACACCTGGCTCCTTTACTCTTAAGCAACTGTAGGCAGAAGTGGGCCATAGTTTCTACCCAATTCAAAAATAAAAGTGATCCTATTTACACTCATAGGCAAGGGGCATCTATGCTCTTTCCCAGGGGATGTTCTAACATCTCTCTTTGTAAGGGCTAGAAAGCCAGCTTTGGGTTGAAGTGTATGATCTTGTGCACACGAGTTTATCACGATGCCTCTGTCATACATCTATAAAATGAAATTAACAGGAGCCATTAAATAGCCACATAGTGCTTCTTAAGTGCCCGGCACTTTTCTAAATGTAGAATATCCAGGCTGAATAAATCGGATATTTCCCTGTCCTCAAGGGGTTTAGGATCGAGTACCTACCTCACAGACTTGTATTAAGTGCATACACACTATCCCACATGAGGTTTTAGTGAATGTTAGCAGTGATGGTGCCAATGATGATGGAGATGAAGATAGTGATAAGGACACATTTCAGAAATGGCAGTGCCAGAGTTGTGCCCAAGATTCTCTCCCAAAATTCTAATGGCAAGAGAAGGTCAGGCTGTAGTCTCAGTATCAGCTGTCTGTCAGTCACTGGTGATAAAGTAAGAGAAATATTAACAAAGCACCTCAGTCTAATCACTGTAGAAGATAGAATCCCCCTCTTGTAAACAAAATGTAATATGTAATGGCAAGGAATTCCATACACAGCAGTAAAATATGCTGAGAATTGCAGAAATAAACATTTCTACACTTGCCCTGAATAATGGTGTTTTCCCACAGGAAATGCCTGCGTTCTTCTGTTAACACAAAACAATATCTATCTCTACCTCTTTCTGAACTCCACACATTTAGCATAACTTCTGTTAGGGGTAAACTCCCAACTGTGGTCTCTAACATTGGATGAAATGATTAGGCTGACGATACATATTCAGAGAACAGGCAGGAGTTGTGACGCCAAGTCCAGCTCTTGGCATGTTTCGCTCATGGGTTGCATTTCCATAACCTAGGTTAATGAGTACCACCCACGCTGTTGTGTTGTGTGTGCTAAGATTAGCATTAGCCAATGTAATTTGATCTAAAAACTTGCATTTTAAGTGTAGGTTCTGAACTTATGCTGAATTATATCTATCGAGTTTGACTGTCCGAGCATTCTACTCTCCATTGATCTACTCCTCCCAGCCAAGCCCCTGTGGCTACAGAAACAGTTATGACATAAATATGTTTCCCTTAATGGGTGACACTCAGGGAAAGCATTGGGAAAAATGAAAAAAAGCTTTCCTATCTGTGTCTAGTATTAATCCAGTAGCTAAAGCAAGTAAACCACGAGCTGAGATCATGCTTTTATTTAGAACCTGAAGCTAAATTTGCATTGCACTTTTAGAAGTGAACTACATTTTCTTTCATAAATTTTTTAATTTCACCTGCCTTTAACATTAGGACATCTCTGAAGGACTTATTTAAAAAAAACAATACTATTTGCATCCATTCATCTGCTTGTGAGAGAACATAATAAAGGCCACTGGTATGTGAAGAAAGAGAAATACTGCTTGAACAAGCTCATTCCACTAGTCAGATCTGTTAAAGAAAAGGTGAGCTAATATCGTTCCTTTTTATAATATTCCCTGCAAGAAAAAGTTGCTCATTTTATTCATGTTTGACATTTCATAAGAAAGGTAAAATTTGTTTTTAATGAAAAATATTCCACAGGGTTATTAATTAAAAGAAATACAGGAAGAAAGATCCATCACTTAAAAAAAGAGTAACTCATGAATAAGAGACAGTCTCCCGTCAAAAATACAGCTCAGTGAAATCCTCTCAGGATTGCTGGCTGGCTGGGCACCAACGCGACCCTCACCCTGTATTCTGGATGGCACCTGGGTCACCTGGGCATGAGATGCTTTTGCATCAAAGCTTTGGTGAACTTTAAAAGGTTAAAAAGGCTAGATTGTTTAATTTGTTGAAGAGAACTTAATGCTATAAAAAATCTGCAACAGAGCACGGTCATGAGAAAGTTGTGACATACATTTTTCCCTTTGGTGAGTTCATACTTTCGTCTCACCTCTTGGAACTTCTAATCTTTCCTCCATCTCCACTCCCTGCAAACCTGATTCTCCACACAGTTTTTTGGAGCTTAGAAATAGCCACTCTTCTTTCAAGTCTGACATCTGTCTTTTGGGGCATCGTGGAGGTATGAGGGATCCAAGATGGAGTATTCCCATGTTCAGCCCATATGTGGAACCAACTGAGAAATCAAAATATGACTATTATTACTAAGAAAGCTGTTGGGGGGATATGGCTTTAGGGCTTTATCAAGTAGATTTCTACATGTTAGCCCTGAGTCAGGCGTAGTTACCATCCAGGCACTGGTTTGGCTGGGAAACCAAAGCTCTTGCCTAATATGGTGGAACCTGCTCTGACACGCTCACGCCTCAGCAGATGGGCCAAATGCTCCGTCTCTGTACGAAGGACTCCTCAGAAAGAGGAGAGGAAATGGATAGGCTCAGCTGCTTTTTCCAACCTCACTAACCAGAGAGATGGCATGGCTCCTTTTCTGGGGAAAAGGAAGTGAAAGATGGAAGAAAATGTTAGGAATATTAGCCTTGTAGAAGTCACTTAATTGTATTCTCCCCTCATGAGTGCAAGTAGAATCATAGTACTTATGAATCATTTATAACATACAGGCGTAACATCCATATGCATAAACTATATAACATATGTAACATGTACATTTTTATACATTTATAATGTATAAAATTTATAACTAATACATATAAATATAAAAATACGTATATAACACATATATGTGTATATAGCATATATATTTCACAATATAATGCACATATTACATATGTATATTTGCACTTTAAAGGACTATTCAGGAGCACCTGAGTGGCTCAGTTGGTTAAGCATCTGCCTTTGGCTCAGGTCATGGACTCAGGGTCCTGGGATTGAGCTCTGCATTGGGCTCTCTGCTTCTCCCTCCCACTGTCCCTCTGTGTTCTTTCTCTCTCTCTCTCTGTCTCAAATAAATCAATAAAATCTTTAAAAAAGTAAAAAAAAAAAAAAAAATAAAAGACTATTCAATCTCTACCAGTGGAATTCCAGACAAAGAGATTATGACCTGAAGGATTGCAGGTAACATGGAGGAGTTGCCTTGTGGCCACAAACATTTGGGGGATGATTTAGCTCAGACCATAGGGAAAAGCGCAGATTGTGGACTAAGTACACCAGAATCACCTGGATGCTTTTTTCAAGTTGCAGATTCTTGGGTCCCACTTCAGATACTGAGCCATAGTTTGCCGTTATGGGGGGGTAAGGATGCACCCCAGGGGATTCACGTGGGCAGCAGGACTGGAAAGCCGTTGCCAGAGCACCAGCTGCCTGATCTTAACGTGTGCAGGGGACTGTGATCACCTTTTGTGATCACCTATCCCCCTCTGAAAGGAGAGAGAGAAAATGGCTCAGCTATAAGGTGAATTATTTAGATGATGAATGAAGCTGTCCTGACAATAAGGATAACCAGGCAAATGGCTGCTCTGTATGGAATTTGTGACTAGTTCCAAGCATGCAGCATTTTCTACCTAGAGGTTCCTGGCACTCACATCCATGCTGGGACATATGATCCATATGGGAAGCAGGAGTAATATTATCCGGTCAGTCAGTCTTCTCATGGACCTCCGTGATGAATATCTTAGCCCCTCATCAATGTTCAGAGGCCCCTTGCTTCTAACTAAAGTCTCTCTTCCAAGGATTGTTTAAATAAAAATAAAGAAAATATACGTAATTAGTTCTCTGAACATTTTAAACCATACATCATATAGGTATTAAATTCATACTTGTAAACTTGGGACTTTTGAACACCCCATACAGTGTCAGATATTCTAAGGAAAGACTGCTTTTGTTGGAAAGCCAGACTCAACTTACCATTGATTTTAGGTTAAAGTTGCCTTTTCTAGGAAAACAACCTCTTGTAGTGTGAAGACAGCATGTTATTCTTTAGAAGTAGTGTGGCTGCTGCTCTGTCTGGGACAACACAGGCCTGAAGATGGGGGAACAGATGACATTTTGAGACTTTCCACCTCCTGAGCTTGTGATCTACATAGACGAACTGAGTAACCCGCCACCGACTTGACTGGCCACACAGAATAACTTCTGTGCATTAAAAGCCTGGAGATTTGACCTTCACTCTTGTGGGCAACCTGTGTAATGTCAGTATCCTACAGGGAAGCAAAGTGGTAAAGAACTCCCTCTGCTAGACTCCAGTCAAAACAAAACTGTAGAGGCAAAGACCGAAGGAAAGAGAGCTGCTGATATGTTCTCAGAAGGACATATCCTTTACCTCCTTCCTGGTTTCTCATCCCACTTTCCTTCTCTCTCCCCCTTCGTTACATCTCCTGCCCAACAGACTTTGGGATGAGAGGTGTTCTGAAAGCTATGTTTTACTTGAATTGTTCCAAAGATTCTGATTCTCCAGCTCATGGTAACAAGCAGATGGTATGGAAGGAAAGTCCCTGCTGTTTTAGCCATTTCAAATCAGGGGAGGTTTTCTCAGAGGCCTCTGAATGATTGCTTGAGTGAGTGATTGACCATGATTTCTGACCATAGTGTGAAGGTTGGTACCAGTTGTCAAGGAGAGTGAGTTTTCATTTAGTCATTCTGCTTGTTACTTCGGAGTATATAAACTCATGTGGTCATACTTCCTTTCCCAAAGACATGGTCAAGATATGAAAAGCTCTGTCATTCTTTAATATCGCAGACCATGATAAATCCCCCCATATATATTTAACTTGATTTGAGGTCAGGAAGTCCATTTGGTAGTATTCTGAGACTATCTGTGATGATACGGAAAAAAATTATTGACTAGGAATTAGAAAATCTATATTTTAATCATGGTAACGTTTCTTACTTTCTTCTTTCCTTGGGTGACTGACCACCTTAACCTCTTGTGCCTGAATTTGATTATCTTTAAAACTGGAGTAAGTATAACATTTGACACTTCCATAATTCTTAGAGTTTAGAAATCTATTGAAAATGCAGTTTTTTTCATGTTTCTTCAGGAAACAGATCATTTTCTCCATTTTATAAATGAGAAAACCAAGTCCTACAGAAACAAAGTAACTTGCTAAGATCCCTGAATGTTAAATGGCAAAGTAACAGTCCTGGAACCAAAACCCAAATAAATCTTCAGAAAATTGACTAATTTTGCTTTTATGAATGTGTCTTACAGAGCTCGAGGAATTACTGCGAGCAGTAAGTGAGGTAACAGCAGAAGGGTTTTTTAAAAAATCAATAGTTATACAAATGTAAATTAATATTTAATAAAGTGGAATTGTCTTTACCAAAGAAATCCTTCAATATTCTTACTTTTCTCTTTAGTTCCCTGAGGTTAGAAGAGTTTAAAGCTGATATGGGATAAAGAAATTAATATAGACATACCTTTGCATGGCAGTTCAAGAACTTAATTCCTTATTGTTTTGTTGAGTCGCCATTCTGAACCAGGCTGAGGCTGTTTCTTGGCTCTTCTATGGGGTAAAGACCCCACTGACAGCTCGTAAGTGGTACAATGCGACCAGCTTTCTCGTCCTGGATAAGAGTGCTTTCTCTCAAAGCCTTCACCCTTCAGCAGATTTCTAGTGACTTCCACAGCTGTGCTCAGGAGAAACATTAGCCACTGTTAAACAACTACCTGTTATTGCTCACTTTGAAGCCACCAAGAATTGTCCATGTGGAGGAACAATTTCTTCCCAAATTGAGCCCAGCCATTCACAGCTTCTGTCCTTGTGATTTTTGATGATGGCCTCATATTTGAACCATTCAGTCTTCTTTTCGGGACACTGCGATGTCCCGAGGCATATACCCTATTCTTCCCAAGTGGCAATCACTCAGGCTTTTCACTGCGTCTTACCTACTGTGGCGGATGGGTGCTTAGCTCCTCGTCATGCTCCCCAGTATGTGGATTTCATGTATATCACATATACACGAAAGGTACCGTCCAAATCTAGTGGAAGTTAGTTCATTTTTGTGTGATGCGGTGGTGGGTTGAAACAGATAATTTGATTTATATAAATTTAGACACACAAAACTGCAAGTTTGGAAGTTGCAAGCACTAAGTTCAGCTTAGGTGGTGTGGTGCTTCGGCCACCTGCATGGCTTCACATGGACTACAGAGCTTTCTAAAGACGAAGAGACTGCTATAGATTGAATGTGTCCCCTGACCCCCAAAATTCATATGTTGAAATCCTAACCCTAAGGTGAAGGTGTGAGGAGGTAAGGCTTTTGGGAGGTAACTGGGTCATAAGAGCAGAGCCCTAATGAATAGGATTCATGCCTTTATAAAAGAGGCCTGGGAAGGGTCCCTTTGCCCTGTGCTCTGTAGCGGCCCAGAGAGAAGGCGCCCCCTGTGAACCAGAAAACAGCCCTTCACCAGACACTGAATCTGCTGTGTGTGGTCTTGGTCTCCTCAGCCTCCGGAATGGGGAGAAATAAATTTCTGCTATCAATAAGCCACTCAGTTTGTGATATGTTTGTTGTAACAGTTCAGACAGACTAAGAGATCCACATGCAACCAACAAATATGTGTTGAGTGACCAAAAGTGGCGATGGAATAAAAAATAATAATAATGAAGTGAAAACCCTCTTTTTAGCATCAGTTTCATTCTGGGAATTAAATTGCCAAGACTTAGGGTGGAATCGAATGGAACACATCCAGAGAATTTGGCCCTCTGTGGATATAGGTAATATAGCAAATACAGGTGGTAAGGGGACCATCCCAGCCTCCAGCTGGATGTCTGCAGGTAGAGGCGAGTTTGTGTTTTGAGACTGATGTCTAACTTTCCCCTTGTCAGATGAAGCAGGGAATCTTGGATGCCGCAAGCAGTGTTTTTCCACCAGGCTGCCTATTAGAATCACTCCTGAGGCTTTGGGGAAAAAAAGTCTGTGCTGAGCCTCACCCTAGAGATTCTAATTTAAATTGGCTTGGGAAAAGGCATAGGTATCTTTTTTTTTTTTCTTTTTAAATGTTCTCTGAGTGATTTTAATGTGCAGCCAAGGTTGAAAACTATTGTACTAGATTAGAGAGTCTAAAACTGTGTGCAAGAATCACCCGGGGCGGCAGGGGTAGGTGGGGTGGGTGGGGTATTGGTTAAAATTTAGATTCCTGGGACAGAATCAAAGATTCTGATTTGGTTCGTCTGAAGTGGGACCCCGAAATCTACCCTAAATGATTATAATTTGGATGCTCTTGGAAAACATTTTGAGAAACACCCCTTGTGAGCTTTAAGTATTTGCAATCTCATCGGCTGTCTTGTGGGAACCAGACTAGAGATTTCAATTCACTAAAAATGAGTATCAACTCATCTTTCTCAGATAGCTACAGGAAACAAATGTAGCGATTTATTCCTTCTTATTTTTTAAAAACATCTTGCCCTTCTCCCTCATCTATAAAATTAGGTATTTGCTGTGCAAGAGCGTCTCACCTTCTCCACATAGTCTCAGTCTATGAAATCTTTAAGAGTTTCTGCTTTCAGTTTTTATAAAAATTTAATTGAATTATTTTTATTCACTATATTTAGGATGTTTCCTTAACTCATTTTTATGTTGACTTATTTCTACTAAAGCCTGATTATAAAACCTAAAAGAAATGAAGATCTTTCATAAATCTCAGATAAGCTGAATCACATGCTATAAGGTACCTTGTACTCTTTGCTGCTTAAGACATTAGCTATTCTAAAGCTTCTAAAATATGTTGTATACTTGTCATGCCACCAGTTTCAAGATGTTATTTCATTTAACCCTGCCAGGCCTTTGAGGACGATATTACCATTCCATTTTATAGTCCAGAAAACCGAGATCCGTAGAGGCTAAGATTAAGTTGATCCCCAAGGTTGTAACCCTCCCTGATAAGTGGCAGAAATGGAATTTACACCCCAGGGTCTCACTTCGAAGCCGGTGGTCTTTTCTTATACTAAACTGTGTTTAGCTACAGAAAATTTTGCAGAATTAGCAACTTCCAGTGTTTTTCATTTAAACCACTAATGCTATTCTGTCTTTGCATAGATATTTATTAAAACAATTGTAGAGGGTGTTGTAAAATAGAGGCCAAAACCCAAACTCTCACTGCCTAAAATTTTGAGCCAAAAGTTTCTTTCCCACTTTCTCTTTCTGTCTCTCTGACAATACATGGAAAAAACAAATCAGTCTAAGTGAGCTGCGAATACCACCCATGCTGGTGCATCCTGTCCGGGCCTTCCCTTATCGCCGGGCAAGGGCAAGCGACTAAAACGCAGGTCCTACAAAATACCGGAAGAGATGCCAGAGCTTTTACAATCTGAAATCTGGATAACTCAATCTTCATTTTAACTGAAAGTTGGCTTGGTATGTTCAGTTCATTAAAAGAATTGACTCATGGTGTGCTAGCAGTTCACCATCTCCCGGCAGCCTGTACTCCCCTATCTACCGAGCCTGCATTACATCAGAAGGTCACTCCATCTGCACTATCTTGAGCTTTCCCTGAAAGCTTTTCTCCCTCCCAATCTAGCCTATTAGTAGAGCAGGTATTGTCAGTCATCCTCTCACCTGAAAATATAATACAGTCTTTTTTTCCCCTCCTACATCTGAAGCATTAAGTACCCTAGAAAAGTTCTTAAGGAATAGATGCAAACCACTTCATCTGTCAGGACATTTGTTTTACAGGGAAAGCTCTATCATGAATCTTATTCACCTAACAGTCGATACAGTAGCATAAGATGATAATGCCCTTAAAAATGTAACAGGGATGCCTTTTACATGTATAAGTATTTTCCTTTCTTTTCATACTCAAAGAAATCAAGGCATATGTTTAAATGACTTCTACTTAAAAATAAGATGTATCTGTAAATTAGGAGATTAAGTTTAGTTAACTGAGTAATGGAAGCCAGAAATGAGACTATTAACAGCTTCCTATGAGTTCTTTGTTTTAAAGTGCTGCACAGAGAGCTCATCGGTCAGTATTGCTGTAAAGAGACAAGGGGAAGACTTTACATGTTAGTGGGTATTAATTCCGTTCTTATCAAGTATTATCCAAAAGTGATTCCTTGACATTAAACAATCGGCTGCATGATGTAGAGTTGACTAAACTTCATTTCCACCTCCATATTAAATACTTTTTATTTTATGCATAGCCTGCCAAAATAGATGAATAACAAGATAAGCTTAATAAAAATAAACAAAGGAAGAAAATCAGAATAAAGTGCAAACATAGGGATTTTATCCTTTGGGGATTACATCTTTTACTTGTCATGTTCTTCTCTGAACTAGCTTCAGGAAGTCTTTCTCAGATGGGGTGAAGCAAGGGGCAAGCCTAGGTGCCCTGTTAGAAAGCCAGCAGGGCAACAAAATGGGATGAGGGCTGGTGAGCAAGAGGAGCGCACTAGACAAAATAGCAGGGAGGCTCCCTCTATCTGACCAGCTAGGCAAGAGATACAATTGTATTATTATTATTGAGTTTCTGAGATTAGGTAAGACAAATAAACACACACAGACCCAAAGATGGACAACAGACAGATGGAAGATAATGATAAGAACTGTATGTTTCTATAGTCAAATATACTCTCACAGTCCATATGCACACCTTTTGTATACTGTGGCCACATGGTTGTTTAACAAACATACGTTGATATCTTAGTCCATTCTGTCAGAGAGTGACCCCTGCTTGCTCTTTATTCTCCTGTTGGTTTAACCAGATCTGACTTGTTTAAATGTGTGATGTCTAGGAATGGAAAGCAGCTTAACTATTGGTCTGTTAACTCTATGGTCTGTTCATCTGTCAAGAGAAAGGATTCTTGGTGCTGCTGATTCAGATGTTAAAACATTCCTATCCCACCCCTCCAAAAACACCATCTTACTTTGCTAAAAGGTTTACATTTAATTATGTTCTATGTTTAGAGGCTATTATAAAATACCATTAAACTGTTGTTGTAAATCAAAGATAATGTTCTATTGGCAATCCTTTAGATATGCAGCTAACTTCTCCTTCAATTCTTCAAGCTACCTGCAGGTTTATATGACAAAGAGTAACACTCAAATCCCATGCCCTGGGCCCACAGGAATATAAATCTTTGTCCGGTTGTAATGTTTGTGCGGAACTTTGCCATATAAGCATTTCAGTCCACACAGCAGTGCTGGGATTGCAGCTGGCAAGACTTTGGGATTTATAGTTTCAGTGGGTCACAGAACTCCCTATCGAAAGTCCTCTCTGTTAAGTTGGCAAATGTTGATGTTCAGTAGACAGTATCTTAGACATTCTCCAACACACCGACTTATAATTTCTTGTTTTTCAAAAGCTGTGTTATTTTAACACTGCCCTCAAAACTTTTCCTCTAAGAACTCCTAAATGCCCTGGCACAGAACACGGAAAAAATTCCCCACACAAATAGTCTTTATCATTTTGACTAGAGATTCTGAGTCTGAGGTCCAAATGCAGGCTTTGAAGAATTCTATTAAACTTTTGAAACAAGATTTGACATTTTTCATGCTTAGACAATGTGTACTATTGAGGGAGGTTTTTAAAGTTTTACCAGATCCCCCCCAAAATATGTAATCCTCAAAGGATTGAACACTTCTTTGGATTTAGTTAATAAGAAATGCCATGTACCACACTGTCTTTGACTATGCACCAGAGTATAATTTGTATCAGAGGGAATGTTTACCAGAGACATCATTAATTTCCACAGATTAAAGACGACTCCTGAATAACCAAGTGGCACTTAAAACCTACTTACAGATAAGGTCGCCACAAATCTGTCTAAATTTTATGAAACATCTGCTTCTCAAGTTATTCCCCCTTCCTGACGTGCCCCAACATCCTCGTCACACTTCTCTTCCTAGTGAAGTCCTTTATGACCTAATACAAATAGCACTACTTCTAAACACTTTCTCAGAGGCCCTCAGTCAGCTTCCCTCTCTCACAGTGTACATCCGGCTTATGCACTCCTTTTACCGAAGAGCTTCTCGGCGTTTGATTTGTATTGAGGTTCTACATGGCTGTACGTTCCTAACTAGATTGCAAATTCCTGTAAAAGAGAGAGACCAGGCTTTATTTATCATTGCTCATTCCATCAGGCACAGTGCTGGGCCCTCAACAGATACTTAAGAAATGCTTCCTGTTTAATGATCTGATGAATGTTAAGGTGATACCGGATGCCCTAAGTATGATCAGAGGATGTGATAGGGAGATGGACACAAACTATGCGTTATTCATGGAATGCTTACTTGGCAGGAACATGACTGGCATGTGTAAATCATAGTGGGCAAGGTAAATTAAAGAAACCACAGGATGATATTTTAAAATATCTTCTCTTCCCCTTTTAAAAAAAGATGGGTAGTAAGGAGGGCACGTATTGCATGGTGCACTGGGTGTTATACACAGCTAATGAATCATCGAGCCTTACATCGGAAACCGGGGATGTACTGTATGGTGACTAACATAATATAATAAAAAATCATTATAAAAAAAAAAAGAAGAAGTGATACTCTCTCAGTCAATAATGCTGGCTGAGTCTCATTCACTTACAGTGAGTTCTCTGTGGCACCAAGGAAGCTTAAATGTCCTGGGTGTTTTGCTATATACTCAAGTATGTTCCGTAACTCTCAGCAAGTAATAGCTGTTAGTAATGAATGTTGCACTTTCCAGATCCCACTTTTTAAAAATCTTCAAGCAATGTCGACAGGGACTCCTTTTACTTTTTCCTTTTTAGAACCTATTTTCAGTAAGTCTGACTTCTCAACAATTAAGAACGTCATCTTTTATTAATTACCTCTTAACACAGAGAATCACTTCCATTCTATAAAACTCTGAATAGATTTATTTTAATAATAGCTAATATTTATATAACACTGTAAAGATTACAGATGTAATTTTATATGCATCATCAAAGTTGACCCTCAGAACAGCAGTGCGAGATAAATAAAGGAGATTTTATCCTCCTCATTTTCACAGATGAATAAATAGACTCCGAAGCTCCTTACCCCAGGCCATTTACTCCAGGCCATTTACCTCTGGTAAGTGACTCAGTGGGGGTGGAGGACCCAGGAGTCTTTCCTCAGTGGCTGTCGGTATTCATTCTACCACTTTGTGTTATCTCTAAGGTACACAAGATTATTTATTTATTCACTCAACAGATATACTTTATGCATATTTTATGTGCCAGATTCTGTATGTTCTGGGCACTCAGCATACCTCAGTGAACAAACAGATATGATGTCTTTGTTTAGATTAAATTCATGTTGGGAAAGCGACAACAAAAATAAATACTACCTACAGTCTGTTATGGTGATGATTATTGTGGAGGAAAATCGAGCAGGGGAAGGGAGTGGAGCATTCGCAGGGGGCTGCTGTGCAGTTGTGCACAGGATGGTGAGGCCTCCTCCACAAAGGGATGCTTGAGCAGAGACCTGGGAGAGGGGATGGGGCCAGGCTACGGATGTCTGGGAGATACATGCAGAGGAGACAGCAAGTGCCAAGGGCCCGAAATAAGAGTTTTCTTAGCGTGTTCGAGGGAAGAAAAGAGGCCAGTGGGGCTGGACTGTGGTAAGCGGAGGAGAGAATAGTGGGAGGTAAGGTGAAGTGTTGTAGTGTCCACTGTAAGGACTTTGGTTTCTATTCTGAATAAGATGGAAAGACACTGAAGGATTTTGACTAGAAGAGGAATATGATGTGACATACATTTTAAGAGCTTCACTCTTGCTTCCAGCGTAGGTATTGAGAATAGATTCCTGGGGTTGGGGGCAGGTGGAGAGGGGGAAGTGCAAAGAAGAGACCAGTGAGGGGGCTATTGATGACCGGAGCACTGGTGGCTGCCCTGCTTTGCTAGGGCACAGTTCTGGAGGCCCAAAGTCTGAAATCAGGGTGTCCCCAGGGCTGTCCTGTATCTGACAGCTCCAATGAGGATCCTTCCTGCAGCGCCCCAGTCACATGGCCATCTCCTCCCTGCGTGTCTTCACATCTTTCCACTGCGCATGTCTGTCTGTGTCTAAATCTCCCTCATGTATGAGGACACCAGTCATCCTGCATTAGGGTTCATCCTAAAGGCCTCATTTTAACTTGATTATCTCTGTAAAGACTCTATTTCAGGATGAAGTCACATTCAGAGGTATTGGAGCTTAGTACTTTAGCATATCTTTTCAATAGACGCAATTCAACCTGTAACAGTAGCTTAGACTAGAGTGGTATGAGTAGAAATAATGAACAGCAGTATTTACTGACTGTGTGTGTGTGTGTGTGTGTGTGTTTATAATATCTAGTATAGCACAGTGACAATTACAAGTGCTTATTGTAGCTATGATTATTTTGTTGTTTAAATTATTAACATGGTCAGATGATCACAATACCAACAATACTTGTCTGAATGATAACAAGCCCACGTTTCCTTAGGTAATGCATGAAGAAAATGGTATCAGTGAAATTGAGAAACCTCAGGTATCAAATCCCTGGCCACAGTTCAAGGGTCCCTAGGGTAACACCTATGGTCCTGAGTAGTCCTGCCTCACTGTTCTCCACTATGTACTCTGCCTATACCTGGGGTCACTATCACTTCTGTGGCCACCCAAATCACTTCCTGATTACAGCTGCAGCTCCATCATTCCAGTCACCTCTTTATGTCACCAACATTGCTTTGATTATACCAACTCTTTTTTTTAAAGGTTTTATTTATTTATTTGGCAGAGAGACAGCGAGACAGGGAACACAAGCAAGGGGAGTGGGAGAGGGAGAAGCAGGCTTCCTGCGGAGCAGAGAGCCCGATGAGGGGCTCCATCCCAGGACCCTGGGATCATGACCTGAGCTGAAGGCAGACGCTAACGGCTGAGCCACCCAGGTGCCCCCCAACGCTTCTTTTTGATCCCAGTCCTTGTACTACAGACTCCTTCTCCCAGTGTCAAAACTGAACATCATTAATCTTTGTTTCCTGCAAGACCTTTAATAGGGTCTCAGGTATAGGGATCGGATATCAGCTCTAACACATGTTGGCAAGATATCTTTCCCGGTCTGGAGGCATATAAATCCAGCCAGGCTTGCTCCAAGGACTTATATGCACTTGCCTTGACTTCAAGGGAACCCATGGTGTCCACTAGTATATGGCTGCAGCATACAATGTATCAGTTTGTGGTTTGGAAAACTATCCTGTAATATATCAGAATACTAATGTTTTCATGGACATTCAAAACACTTCAATGCTTTTTTTCCAAGTAATGACACTGAGATTAAGGAGTAATAAGAGGCTTGTTATTATTAATAATTACTTTTAATTTATAAAAATTGCTGCTAAATATTTGCTTTGATTCGGGAAACTGTGCTCTGCCATTGTTAGAAGATGACCAAGTTATCTTCCCTGCCTCAGAGCACTTCAGGTTTAATGTACAGGGAGATGCTAACAGATAATTTCAGTATTCTATCTTAAATTCTCTGAGAGATTGGAAGGTATTCTGGGAGCCCAAGTGTGGACACTTACAAGCAGAAGGACAGTGGGGAGACATAATCCCAGCAGCGGGGTGGGGGGATATAGGGGCAAGAGGACCAACTTCCTGGGAAAGAATGGTGCTAGGCTAAAACACCAAGGATGCAATCAACATGCATCATGGTTAAGAGCATGTTGGCAAGAAAGACAGAGTTCAAAAGGCATGGAGGCATAACATATGACTTGAACTAGGCCCTATAAGCAGTTTGGTATTAATGAAACATAAAGCACAAGGCATGATAGTTTCAGCTGCCAAGACTGAGGGTATAGGTAAGGGACAGGGCAGGCAGAAAGCACCTGTGTGCCTTGAAAGAGCTCAAACTAGAGCTCTTAAAGGGTAATTAAGCAGTGGAATGGCATGGTCCTATTTTCACTTGAGAAATTTCTCTCTGGTACAAGTATGAATGAAATTTTCTAAGAATCATGACTGGAAGCCAATATGGTGGGGAGTGGGGAAGAGAGAGGAGTCTAGGGTGACTCCGACTTCTGATTGACTAAATGGGGCCATTAGCCTAGAAAACAGAAGTAGGAACACTTCTGAGTCATAGTAATATGATTTTAGTATCAGCCATCCTGCGTTTGAAGTGTCATCAGAATATATAGATAGTTGTGTCAACATGCAAATAGCTAGATTTGGACAGTGTTGGGTATGCTTAATGTCTTGAAAGTGGTGGATTTCACTCAGGAATAACATATAATATGAAACGAATATTGAGCCAAGGACTAAACTATGGGGAGCACCAGTGTTTGAAGAGTTACTAGTAAGAAGAACCCATTAGTGAGATATAAAGGGAGAACAGTGGGGGTGTCATGCACACTAGGGAAGTAGATTTACTGGAAGAATGGAGTGGCCAACAGTGTAAAATATAGAAAAAATGTAAAGTATGGACTGAAGAATGACCACAGGATCTGTATATGTGGGGATCAATAATAGTGGCCAGAGAGAAAGACAATAGTTTTAGTATATGGATGGCGGGACAAAAGCTACGTTGTGTGGGTTGGTGACTGAATGAGAAGTGTGCAAGTAGTATTGTATGAACTATCCGTTCAGGAAAATTGTACCGGCCTGGGACCCAGCAGGAGACAAAGGGCAGACTCTTACTGGATAGTCTGAGGAAGCTAAATAAAGTGGGCAACGGTTATGATTTCTTTATATAAGGAACAGTGCTACCCATGCGCTAGTTATAGCACACTGTTACCATCCATTGGCCAAAAGAGATAAGATGAAGGACAGAGAAGAGGTTAAGGAGGAGAGAGGGAGAGAGAGTGAGAGAGAGAGAGACTGTAGAAAGAAGGCTGCCTGACAGGAGCTGTGACCTGGCATTAAGTCAAAGAATTGACCCAGCCCATGGTGACATCTCAAGAAGCTGGAATAGAAAGACTCTGATTCCTCACTTTCCTTCCTCTGTTATATCTCCTTCTAGTGCTGCTTATTGGCCAAACCTAGCTGGAAAGAAGGCGGCAAGTAAGTCCATTGGTGTAGTCATAGGCCAGCATCCAGGAAGGTAGAGAAATGTGGGAGTGGGTCTAGAGGCGTAAACAGGGTATGTGCAGTACAAAATTAGTTTGAGTAGAGCAATAAGAAGATGCAATAGTAGTTAAAGTGGCTGCAAAGTAAAAGAAAGGGGTTGAGTTTTGCTAAGATTTTTCCTCACTGCACCAGTATGGGAGAGATGAGCTAAAAGCTGAGGTAAAAAGTCAGCAGAAAAGAAGTTAAAGCTATTACAGAACATAAGGATAATTGATGGAGAAAAGTCCTGGACGATTCGGGTGACAGATAAAGAGTCAAGGTGAAAGAGTTGGCTTTAAACAGAAGGAAGAACACTCATCTTCTCAAATTGGAAAAAAGGAGAAGCAGAAGCACAGTTGTTTTGAATCTGTAGGTGATGAGGGGACCAGAGGGAAAGTCAAGAAATTGAGAGAGCTGATCACCTGGTCTCAATTTTCCTGATAAAGAAGGCATGACCACCTGCTGAGCGTGGGACGTGGGTGGACTGTGTGGAGAGTTGTATTTCTCCGATCTGTCACTGGGACAGGGTCAGGGCGGGCAGAAGGAGGACTTGACCAAGACAAGAAATGTCCACTGAGACAGCCAGGTGCTCTGATCAGTGTTTTTTTAAATGATTAATTATATTTTCAAAGTTCTACACATTTTATTTTTTACAAATAAAGTCAATGGCAAAATGGTATTGTTAGAAAAGAGTGTCACATGCTATAGCTACTACCCAGCCCCCCAAATCCATACTGATTGTTCGGAACATAGCTCAATATCACCCAATTGGAATTGTGCCTTCGAAGTTTTACTCTAGCAGCTTTTGACATGTGTGTCCTTGTGTGGGGGATGAAGTCTGCCTACCAGTAAAGACAGATTTTAATTGTTCATAATGTCCTCCCAACAAAAATGATGATTTCTGGGAGTCCATTATGTTCTCAGATTCATTTAACAAATAAACACTCCTGTAACAAATAAACACTCCTCTTGATTGGGTGTGGAAACAGATTTCTTGATTCTGTTAATATTAAATAAGAAATAGCAATTTAGAGAGATTTCTTTCCATATAGTAAAGAATAACAAAAGGGAAATAAGGAGCTGGGGTGTGTCATGTAAATTGATTACCATGCCACTGATTGCACTAATTGATGCATGGTGGACGTTGCTGCTGTAAAGTTATTGATTTTGCCTCTCTTGCACCATTTTTCCCATAACCGTTAAAGGAGGTAGGATGCTTCTACAGGAATCTACAGGAATTCTAAGGCAATGCTTGAAATTAAATTACTATACTCTAGCAGCTATTTTATTTTGGCTTTAGTAAAATAAGGATCAGACAATAATACTTATCCATGTTTCTTATCCTTGCATACAATCCATTAAGTCCAAAAAGTATATTTTCATTTCCAACTATAAATGTAAATGCTTCGAGTAACTATGTATTCTTGCAGAGTCTGAAAGGAAAAAAAAGAAAGACCTGGTTTGCATGTAAAGTGCAGATAATTTTAACTTACTCTTTGACTTCAATTTAATAAGATGATATTTATTGGGGAAAAATAGAAATGGTGACTACTGTCATGGAACTCATAGTCTTTTGAGAAAGAACAGAAATTTTAAGAGTAAATTAAAAATTACCTTTCTAGATTAACTTTCCATCTCTTAGTCCCAGGGACCTTTGACTCCAAGAATATAGAAAAATACAAGGTTCTTTAAATGCACCATAATCTTAGTCTTCTGCACTTCTCTACCAACTGTGTGTCTCTGCTCACGGTTCCTTCCAGGCTTTATTTCTTTGGTGTATTCCTACTCCTGATTTAAGACTCTGCTCAAAGTCTTGTGAAGTTTTCCCAAATCCCCACGTCAGGCAATGTTTGCGGCTTCATGCAACAGACTAACATTAGTCATTTCTTCCTCTCAAGATTCATCCTACTTGTCCTACACCTTCTAGTACTACAGCTCTCTTATCTGCTGTGATAGGGCCAGAAATATTAATAGCTAACACTGATCAAGAAAACCCATATGATATGCTAGGCATTCTTCAGAGTTCTTTAGATACAGCATGTATTTATTCCCAACAACGACCATATAAGGAAAGTACTTTTACTATCCCCCTTTACAAATGAAGTGAATGAGGCACAAAAAAGTTAAATAACTTGTCTAGAATCACATGACTAATGAATATAGGACCACAGTTTGAACCCAGTGAATATGGCACTAGAGCTTATACTCTTACCAAAGCATTGTCTGTAGCTTAGTAATTAGTAGTTTAGTAAAAACTTTGGTAGATATTTTAACTTAAAACCTTAACAAAATATACATTCAATTACCAATGTTTTGAAGCATTATTCATCTTTGTTACGTACACCATACTAAATACAGCCTCTGAGATTTTCAATTTTGGTTTATTTAAGTGGAGCAAGGGACTCTACTGAAACATATATATATATCTGACTATTAACGAGCATACAGTTCAACTGATGGATGTAGACGTTTACAGATTGACCAGCCTAGAGCATCTGGTGTGCTGTGGGCATCAATGAGTGTGTTTTACCAAGAGAATGGAAAGTGATGGTCAAACTAGTCATGTTGATTAAGTGGAAGTAAATTAAAGAGGTCTTAGTCTTTTTCTCCTTATGTGCATTCCCCCGCCTCAGCATTTACATATTGCGTTGAAATTACCCGTTTACCTACCCTTGTTCTTTATGGAACTGTAATCAACAAGCTTGTTTTATTCATCATTATATCCTCAACACCTACAAGCCTGTCTTGCACATAATAAGGGCTTCTAAAATCTTTGATGACCAAATTGTCGCACTGCATTATTGTAACATGCTAACGAGAGGGTCTACTCCTACCACACTGAGAATTCTTGGGGATGGGCAAGCTCTTGTTTATTATGTAAATAAAATTTTAATTGAAATACAACTCATTTATAGAGAAGTGTATAAACCATTAGATTACTGCTTTGGATTTTTACAAACTGAACACATCCGTGTAACCAGCACCTAGCCTGAGGAACATGTCAGAAGCCCATCCCCTGCTCTGTTGCATTCACAAACCCCCCTTCCAAGATTTAACTACTGTTAGAACTTTCAACACTTAAGATTAGTTTTACTTCTTTTGGGATATTTATTTATTTATTTATTTATTTATTTATTTATTTATTGTGAGCTCTGTGCCCAATGTGGGGCTCATACTCACAAACCTGAGATGAAGAGTTGCATGGTCTACTGATGGAGTCAGCTAGGCACCCCTTTATTTATTTATTTATTTTTGATTTTTAGAGTTCTATAAATGGAATGATACAATATGTACTCATTTGTATCTGGCTTCTTTCACTCACTATTATTTTGTAGGAGTCATTCATGTTGTCTGTAGTTGGGCTTCATTAACATTCATTGTAGAGTTTTCTACTGAGTGAATATACTTTGATGTATCCATTCTGCTCTTGATATACATTTAGTTTTCCAGTTGGGGCCACTATGATTGGTGTGGCTACCAACAGCCGTATACATGTCTTTTCTTTACATCTGTACAGTATTTTTTGGAGGGAGTAAAATTTCCAAGTCTAGAGTATGTTTATCTTTGCCTTTAGTGGATACTCACCAGTTTTCCAAATGGTTGTATGAATTTGTACACCCACCAGCAGTTTATGAGAATTCAATTTTGCTATGTTTTCAATAACACTTGTTCTTTCCTTTTTCTTTTTAGCCATTCTGGTCAGTATGTAAGGGCAATACATTATGGTTTTAAATTACACTCCCTTGATGTCTAATCAAGATGAGTACTATTCCATACATTTAATGGCCATTTATGTAATTTTTTTTAGTAAAATGCTCATTTTTCTATCAGAGTTGTCTGTTTTTAATGACTTGTAACAATTGGAATAGATTAGAGATGGTCCAAAGATGCAGGACAAAGTCACTTGCATGTCTAATTTTGTTCTATGGAAAGTTGAAAAATCTTAGTGATGAATGAAAGAGGAGAGATTTCTGCACCAGAATTTGGTTATTTTGCAATCGGCAAATACTCAGAGACTGTATTCTCAGTTCATCTGGGTGAACACATGCTATACTTATGCCACTCATTAAATTCAACATAAGCAGTGGTGTTTATTTTACGTGGAATGGCTGTATCCTTCTGGTAAAATAGAGAACCATTTACCTTAAATAGATCTTTAAGTACACCTGATGTTTAGAAGGGCTAAGTGGCTTGGCCAAGTTTTTATAGGTTGTCATTGTCAGAGATAGTATCTAAACCCTTGCCTCCTGACTCTTGAGAGACATTTAAAAATTTTTTTCTTGCCCCACAATTCTGATCTAGACACAAGAGATACCCCATAGGGAAAATGGAGAATGGACTTAGAAACCAGGAAAGGTGGGTTCTGGGTCCAACTATCAATGGTGGGCTGCATATCCAAGTGCCTAATCCTTTTGGCTCCTCTGAGTTTCAGCTTTCAGATTGCCCCAAATTAAGAAATACCGAAGAATTATTACATTTCAAGTAAATTTGATTACAACTGTAGAAGATTGAAACTAATATATCATCTAGACTACATATACATTTCTAAATATTTCTAGAAGATAATACTCCAATAGAGAAAACTATTTACCTACTTAGTCTATATTTCCCAACAGTGAAGAATTTGTGTGTGTGATATTAAGTAAAAGCTGCATTATTGCTTTAGAAATCAAATGCAAAAATGAACACATGCTTAAATAAATATACTAGAATTGGTTTTCCTAAACAAAAGCTGTAGAAATTTTCTTTCATTATGAACAATATCTTTGAAGGGATTGTAACCAACTGCCCTACCTCAGTAATTGTTCTGAGTTACAGCAATTATCTTACAAGGCAAAAGCCAAAGACGCATATTAGATGTGTTCCTGGGGACAAAAGCATAGTACCAAATGAGATCTAGTAGGGTAATACAGTTGAGAGTGCATTATAAACTATAAACAAAATTATACACAGCATTGGGCATGTCGGCATGTAATAGCGGAGGGAACACTGGAGTTGGCATTAGGAAACAGTTTTCAGTCCCAGCTTGGCCATTTACTAGCTAAGTGAGCTTAGGGAAGTCCCATAACTTCTCTGACCCTCATCTGTTGAATAGGGATAATAATAATGGTCCTGCTTGATTTATAAAATTTCAGGGAGAAATTAGGTAACATAAGCTGAAGTGCGTTGTAAAATGCATTGCCATTTGCCAAATGTTAAGTAATGTTATTTTCTACTTACATACTGAAGACTCTCATTCCAAATTCATATGTATACATCCCGTTCTGTGAGTTCAACTGCCAACATAGAGTCATGCCTTTGGTCGTGTGCGCCATCATTGAAGTGATTCAACCTCCTTTATCATGTGATTGCTTTCTCTCCAGGCCTTGATCCTTTAGACCCTTTGCGTCTCTCTTAAATTTAGATTAGGAATTCTCAAGTCAGTGTAGCCTACTCTTTGAGTCCACTAGACCTGGGTTAGAAACCCTGCTTTGTCACTCATTAACTACGTAGACTTGGGAACGTCTTTAAATCTCTCTAAGCCTCAGTTTTTTTCATCTTTAAAATGGATTATTGTGAAAATTAAATAAGCACATAATCCATGAAATACTTTGCACGATTCTTCTAATCCTGGTATTTTATTTTATTTTATTTATTTATTTTTTTTTTTTTTTTAAAGATTTTATTTTTTTTTTTTGAATAGAGACAGACTCGATCCCAGAACGCTGGGATCACGCCCTGAGCTGAAGGCAGACGCTTAACCGCTGTGCCACCCAGGCGCCCCCTAATCCTGGTATTTTAATTGCAAAGATCCCAAAATGAAAACATGTGGAAACCATCGCTTCCATGACCAGAATAATTATATTCTCAAAGACAGTGTGATCTAATGGTTCATTTAAGCTCAGGCAATACAGGGGTGCCTCGGTGGCAAGGTCGGTTAAACGTCTGACTTTGGTTCAGGTCATGATCTCAGGGTCCTGGGATCAAGCCTCATGTCCCTCTCCTACCCAGAAGGGAGTCTGCTTTCTACCTCTCCCTCTGCCCCTCCTTGCTGCTTGTGCTCTCTAAATAAATAAATAAATAAATAAATAAATAAATAAATTCTTTAAAAAAAACCTCAGGCAACACTGAGGGTTGTGTTCTTACATTCCCAGCAAAGCATAATGATGATGGTTTTTCTTTATCAATTTTGTTCCTTTGAACTTGAGTGTGCTAAAAATTCTGTGGTAAGAACTTAGCAATAAAACAATTTTATTCTTCTGGGTATTCTTCTGAATTTTCAAATGCTAACAAATAAATGGTAGTTGAATGCTACTTGGACATTAGTTTAAATTGATACCAATAGTGGGGCTCTGGTACTGCTGATTTTAAAATATGTGGCATTGATGTAGCAGGAGTGGAAATAAGGAAATTGATATTGAGACTTGGAAAGATGAAGACAAATATTTATCAGTCACAAAACAGTTGGTAAAGCTGCTACCTGTGATTGCCTTGCAATGTTGTAGCTCTTTTGGAAGAGATTGGAAAACAACATTAGTAGTGAGTGGGGGTTGTGACTGGTTACTTTTAGTAACACATGAGAAGAAAGAGGTGATCCCAGACAGAGGTCCGCACACTTGTAAGCAAAGGAAAGCAATTGAGAATAGGAAGAAGTAGAAATAAGATTCAAAAGTCATTGTACAAAAAAGTCCATTAAGGCTCAATTTTGTAGCAAAGTTCAGGTAATGGATGTGACCTCTCACAAAGCCTGATGCTTTCAATGTAGCAGCCATTATGGTGGGGGCGGGGGGAGAAGGGGGGGAAGGGGGGAGGGGAGTCAGAGTCAGGGGAGAGAAAAAGAGAGAGAGATACAGGGCCAAGAAAGCAAAGCATTAAATCAGGCTTGAGAATTATAGGTAAGAAAAAACTTTTTATGAGACCGCAGGCACATGGAATTGACTGTAAACAGGTCAGAAACTTACTAAAATTTTTGGAAGACGTATACTGCCAAAGAAACCACAACCTTGGTCTTAAAAAAAATCCTTATACTATGTGAGCCTGAAACCACACCTTAGGCCCCCAAACTTTGACAGGCAGGAAGTAGCTAAGGAAGCTCTTCAATCCTGAAACAGGACAAACTCTCCACTCCCTGTCTCAGGTCTGACTATAGAATATGGACAAAGAACCACCTCCAAAAAGATGGAATCGGGAGCCACAGAGAACAGTGGATCGGAGAGCTTATCCCATACAGCAGGCTGAGAGATTAATAAAGGAATTTACTGCACTGCTGAGGCAAAGAGGCCTTCCAGCGCCTGCCTGGCAGACTCCATTGCTGCCCTGGACCCGTGACTGGGGCGTCTCTGAGCCATTTTCCCCCTCCCCCCTTTAATGGGAGTGTTTAGTCAGTCAGCCTGTTCCTGCAGCACCCTTGTCTCTTGTGCACGTGTGTATGTGTGCGTGCATACTTGTGTGTGTGTGTGTGTGTGTGGCTGGGGGTGGGGTGAGCGGGCAGGTGGATAACTTGTTTTTCCCGCTTACAGGCCACTCACGCCATTCCAGGCCTCCCCATCTCTGAAAATGGCATTACCATTTATCCTTGGGCTTCGACTAAAGAGAGGCTTTTAAAAAAATTTCTCTTTTTGTCTCAAATTGTTCATCCACTTATCTGCAAATCTATCAGTTTTACTGGCAAAATAAATCCAGCGTTTGACCACCTCTCACTATGTCCATTTCTACCGCCCGGTTCTAAACCACCCTGATGTCTCACCTGGACGACTCCACGGGCCCTCTAATTGGTACCGTCCTTCTCTCCTCCCCACTTTCCAGCAACCCCAGCGATTGTCTCAAAGTGGAAGTGAGATCGTGGGCGTCCTCTCCCACGACTTCCCTCACATCTAAAACTCCAAGTCCCCGGCCTCCTGCTTTACCAAGTGCTGCCCCCTTTGTCCTCCTTACTGCTCCTCAGCCATGCAAAGTACTCTCTCACCTTGGGGCTCCCCCTCTCCCCATGACTATCTGCGTGGCCCCCTTCATTTCATCACTACCTCAGCTCGCATATTCCCTTCCTCAAAGAGACCCAACAGCTCTTTATTTTTCTTTGCAGCCCACATCGCCACCTGACATTTTCTAGAATATTTAAGGAGTTTTGTTTTGTTCACTGACATATATACCTAACTCCAGAACACAGCCTGGAACCTGGTGGGTGTTTGACAAATACTCATAATGTGAGTGAAGATATTGTTTGCTCCCGCATGCCACCATCACTAAGTGTGACAAAGCAAGAGCTGTTAGGGTATGGAGCAGGGTGGACCCAGTTCCTCCTGGGGCACTAAGTGAAAGCCTCCCAGCGGAGCGAGCTTCCCAGATGCTCAACCTGTGCCAGAGAGGGCTTTGCACTTGGAAGGGCCCTATTCTTGGTGAAATGCTCTGCTGTTGTTATCAGGAAATTCTTAATTATTTTGAACAAGGAGCCCTGCATCCTTTTAATGGTGACATAATTCACACATCTACAATTCACCATTTTAAAGTGTACAGTTTAGTGCTTTCCAGCATGTTCACAAAGTTGTGCAACCATCATCACCATCTAATCAGGACCTTCTCATCACCCCAGAAAGAAACCCCATACCCATTAGTAGTCATTCCCCATTTCCCACTTTCCCCCCCTGGCCATAGATAATATTCTCTGACTCAATTTGCTTCTTCTGGACATTTCATGCAAGTGAAATCAAACCTATGCGACTTTTTGTTGTCAGGCTCCTTTCACTTAGTATATTTTCAAGGTTCGTCCATTCTGTAGCACGTATCAGTACTCCATTCCTTTTTCTGGCTCAGTAATACTTCTTTGTATCCATATAGACCACACCAGTACTGGACATTTGGGTTGTTTCTACTTTTTGGCTATCATGAATAATGCTGTTATGAACACTGGTGTACTAGTGTTTGTGTGACTGTATTTTTTTAATTTTTCTTGGATATCTACCTAGGATTGGGATTGCTGGGTCATCCTGTTACTCTATGTTTAACTTTTTGAGAAACTGCCAAGCTGTTTGCCAGAGAGGCTGCACCATTTTATATTCCGTTCAGCAATGTACGGAGGGTCCAGTTTCTCTACATCCTCCCAACACTTGTTACTTTCTGTTATTGATAACATGTTATTTTTTGATTATAGCCATCCCAGAGGAGGTGAAGTACATCTCATTTGGTTTTGCATTTCCCTAGTGACTAATGATGTTGAGTATCTTTTCATGTGCCTATTGGCCATTTGTATATCTTCTCTGAAGAAATGTCTATTGAAATCCTTTGGTTATTTTTTTTAATTTTTCTTTTGTTTCTTAATTGTTGAGTCATAATAGTTTTTTATGTATTCTAGATATTAGGCCCGTATCAAATATATGATTTGCAAATACTTTCTCCCATTTTGTGGGTTGTCATTTTACTTTCTTGATAGTGTCCTTTGAAGCAAAAAAGTTTTAAATTTTGATGAAGTCTGGTTTATTTATTTAATTATTTTTGGTGGCTTAAGATTTATGTGTCTAAGAAACCCTTCCCTAATTCAAGGCCACCCAAATTTATGCTTTTGTCTCCTTCTAAGAATTTTATAGCTTTATTTCTTACATTTAGGTCTTTGATCCATTTTGAATTAAATTTTGTATATGGCATGAGGCTGGTATCCATATTCATTTTATGTTTGTGGATGTGCAATTGTTCAGCACCATTTGTTGAAAAGATTATCTTTCCTCATTGAATTGCCTTGATATCCTTGTCAAAAAGCAGTTGAGCATAGATGCATGGGTTTAGTTTTGGACACTTACTTCTGTTGCATTGATGTGTATGTCTGTTCTTAGGGCATATGCCACTGTCTTGATTATGGTAGCTTTTAATGAGTTTTAAAACTGGGAAGTATGAGTCCTATAATTACATTCTTATTTTTTTGGATTGTTTTGGCTATTGTGGGTCCCTTGCATTTCCATCCAAATTTTAGGGTCAGCTTGTCAATTTCTGAAAAATTGGCAATTAGAATTTTGATAGGAATTGAATTGACTCTGCAGGTCAATTTCAGGAATAGTGTCATGTTAATTATATGAGATCTTCCAATCCATAAACATGAAATGTCTATTTATTTCTTTAATTTACTTCAACAGTGTTTTGTAACATTTGAATTTAAGTCCTGCACTTTTGTTAATTTTTTACCAAGTATTTTATTCTCTTTGATGCTATCGTCAATGAAATTGTTTTCTTAGTTTCATTTTTAGATGGTTCCTAGCTTGTATATAGAAATACAATTAATTTTACATTGATTTTGTATCATGCATCCTTCTGAACTCCTTTATTAGCTATAATAGTTGTGTGTGTGTGTGTGTGTGTGTGTGTGTGTGTGTGTATGTTTCTCAGGAATTTCTTTCTTTCTTTTTTTTTTTTTAAAGATTTTATTTATTTATTCGACAGAGATACAGACAGCCAGCGAGAGAGGGAACACAAGCAGGGGGAGTGGGAGAGGAAGAAGCAGGCTCATAGCAGAGGAGCCTGACGTGGGGCTCGATCCCACAACGCCGGGATCACGCCCTGAGCCGAAGGCAGACGCTTAACCGCTGTGCCACCCAGGCGCCCCTGTCAGGAATTTCTATATACATGACTGTGGCATCTCCAAACGGAGATAGTTTTAATTCTTCTTTTTCATTCTGGATATCTTTTATTTCATTTTCTTGACAATTTCCCTGGCTGGAAACTTCAACTGCAATGTTGAATAGAAGTGGCAAGATGGTGCATACTTACCTCTTTCCCCATTTTAGGGCGAGAGCTTTCAGTATTTTACTATTAAATAGGATAATGTTAGAGGCTCCGAATTTTTATGTTGTATTGGGCCCTACCAGTTATGTAGCTGGTCCTGCCTCATAAAGGAGAGCACAGCTGAGCTGAGTATTAAAGTAGGGGTTGCTCAGCATATGAAGGGGAGGAGAGAGAACACCATTTGCAATATCACAGATCCTGGATCTCAGAGTGATTGAGTGTGGCAGGTACGTGAAGATCAAATGAGGAGGGAAGGAAACAGGTTGGAGAGGCAGGCTGAACGGAGCCACAGTAGACTTGCTGACTTATTAAAGGGCTTTACTTTTATTCTGTTATATATACATATATATATATATATATATATATATATTTTTTTTTTTTTTTGCCTGGGATACTATGATATTTGATACACAATAGCAGAAAATGGAATGAGGGGAAGTGAGACTAGAAATTGAGGCAGGGAGGGCAATTAGTGGATTATATATTCAAGACAATTAATCTAAATCTTGCCAGCTTTACCTTGGAATACCCATTTACTTGATTTTGAAGACTTTATCTTCCTTCTTTCTTTTTCTTTTTTTTAATGTTAAGTATTTTATTTATTTACTTGCTTACTTTTTTTTAATAATATTTTTTATTATATTATGTTAGTCACAATACAGTACATCACCTAGTTTTTGATGTAAAGTTCCATGATGCATTACTTGCGTATAACACCCAGTGCACCATGCCATACGTGCCCTCCTCAATACCCATCACCAGCCTATTCCATTCCCCCACCCCCTCCCCTCTGAAGCCCTCAGTTTGTTTCCCAGAGTCCATAGTCTTTCATGGTTCATTCCCTCTTCTGTTTACCCCCCTTTCTTCTTCCCTTTCTTCTCCTACCAATCTTCCTACTTCTTATGTTCCATAAATGAGTGAAACCATAAGATAATTGTCTTTCTCTGCTTGACTTATTTCACTTAGCGTTATCTCCTCCAGTCCCATCCATGTTGCAGCAAATGTTGAGAAATCGTTCTTTTTGATGGCTGAGTAATATTCCATTGTATATATGGACCACATCTTCTTTTTTTTTTTTTAAAGATTTTATTTATTTATTTGACAGAGAGAGACAGCCAGCTAGAGAGGGAACACAAGCAGGGGCAGAGGGAGAGGAAGAAGCAGGCTCTGAGTGGAGGAGCCCGATGCGGGGCTCGATCCCAGAACTCTGGGATCACGCACCCAGCCGAAGGCAGACACTTAACGACTGAGCCACTCAGGTGTCCCGGACCACATCTTCTTAATCCAGTCATCTGTTGAAGGGCATCTCGGCTCCTTCCATGATTTAGCTATTGTGGACATTGCTGCTATGAACATTGGGGTGCATATGGCCCTTCTCTTCACTATGTCTGTATCTTTGGGGTAAACACCCAGTAGTGCAATGGCTGGATCATAGGGTAGCTCAATTTTTAATTTTTTAAGGGACCTCCACACTGTTTTCCAAAGTGGCTGTACGAACTTGCATTCCCACCAACAATGTAGGAGGGATCCCCGTTCTCCACATCCTCTCCAACATTTGTTGTTTCCTGCCTTGACCATTTTTGCCATTCTAATTGGCATAAGGTGGCGTCTCAATGTGGTTTTGATTTGAATTTCCCTGATGGCTAATGATTTTGAACATTTTTTCATGTGTCTGTTAGCCATTTGTATGTCATCATTGGAAAAGTGTCTGTTCATATCTTCTACCCATTTCTTGATTTGTTTATTTGTTTCTTGTGTATTGAGTTTGAGAAGTTCTTTGTAGATCTTGGATACCAGTCTTTAGTCTGTAGTGTCATTTGCAAATATATTCTCCCATTCTATGGGCTGAATTACAGACCGATATCCCTGATGAATATGGATGCCAAAATTCTCAACAAGATCCTAGCTAATAGGATCCAACAGTACATTAAAAGGATTATCCATCATGACCAAGTGGGATTCATTCCTGGGATGCAAGGGTGGTTCAACATTCACAAATCGATCAGTGTGATAGGTCATATCAATGAGAAAAGAGTCAAGAACCATATGATCCTCTCAATAGATGCAGAAAAAGCTTTTGACAAAATACAGCATCTTTCCTGATTAAAACCCTCCAGGGTGTAGGGATAGAGGGTACATTCCTCAATTTCATAAAAACCATCTATGAAAAGCCTACAGCGAATATCATTCTCAATGGGGAAAAGCTGGAAGCCTTTCCCTTAAGATCAGGAACACGACAAGGATGCCCATTCCTGCCATTATTATTCAACATAGTACTAGACGTCCTTGCAACAGCAATCAGACAACAAAAAGGGATCAAATGTATCCAAATCGGCAAAGAAGAAGTCAAACTGTCTCTCTTCGCAGATGACATGATACTCTATGTGGAAAACCCAAAAGCATCCACCGCCAAACTACTAGAAGTTATAGAGCAATTCAGTAATGTGGCGGGATACAAAATCAGTGCTCAGAAATCAGTTGCATTTCTCTACACAAACGATGAGACTGAAGAAAGAGAAATTAGGGAATCCATTCCATTAACAACTGCACCAAAAATCATACGTTATCTCGGAATTAACTTAACCAGAGAGGTAAAGTATCTATATTCTAGAAACTACAAATCACCCTTCTTTATTTTTCTTAAATGAAAAAACATTTAGTAATGGAAACATAAATACTGAGCAACTATTTCAGAGTTATGCTAATACCAGTAATGGGCTTTACAATGTATGTTTTGTTATGAAAAATATGTTTTTATATTTATGATAGCCTGGAAAATTGAGATTAATGATTTTTTTAAGTTTGCTTTTTATTTATTTATTTATTCATTTATTTAGTATGTTCCGTTAGCCAACATATAGTACGTCATTAGTTGTAGTGTTCAAAGCTTCATTAGTTGCATATAACACCGTCTTATATGGTAAGGAAAAATGGGGCCTAGAAGATGTCATTAGTAAATTCAGGAATAGAATTAGTAATTCTGGAATGTTTTGCATTTGCGTCTTACTAACCACCCTTACCCACTTTAGGCGTTACCTGACACATTAGCAAAATCAAAATATACTCCTTTTCTCCCTTCCTCCTCCCTCCTTTCTTTCCTTTTTTTCTCTACTCATCTCCCTTTCCCTTTCTTTTACACTTACCAATAATTAGTTAATTCCTCAAAATTTATTTAGGACCTAAGAGGCTAAAATAGACCTGTAACACATTCCTTGTCCTTGAAGAGCTTTTGGACTGATGAGTGGCTAAAGTGAAGCAAGACAGCCATATTTCAAAAGAGAGTGTGATGTGTCATCGTTACCCTTCCTTCATGTGTCTGAATTTATTGAATGACCCTCTGCCGCAGCCCGGTCACTATGGCCTTCATTAAGATGAGCTTATAGCCTCTGTTATGTACATGATAGTGTTTAATAAATACTGCTCTGTTGAGTGTGTTTAGCTTGAGATGGATTGAAAGGACTAGAGGTAGAATTAGTGACTAAGTTTACAGAAACGGTAAAAAGAGCCAAAGAACAAAACCAGCTAGATCCTATAAGAGTCGGACGAACTGAAGCTTCTGCCTGATCACGTATAGCTATAAATTCCTAGTCAATTCCCTGGATTCACAGATCTGGAAAGTGATGGGCCATTTGAGGGGAAACTCCTCTATCTTCCTTCAAATTATATAACACTAAATCCATGTCATTAAACAAATGATTCTAACCCTTTTTTTTCCCTTGCCTTTATTGGATTTCAAGTTCAGTACACATTGAAATTATTCAATTTTGATATCACTTTTATGATCAAATGTCCTACTTTTGAAATGGAAAGCTCAGTTGGCCATGTTCCCTGTTAAGTTTAAGAAGCTTTTATCATTTAAATAAATTAAACCTTCCAGCATGGGCTCCACAGAACATAATGAAGCACGGAGAAGAAAAGCTTAAATGAAATAAACCTCTTTGCTGATAGAAACAGTATAGGCTCTTGTGCATTCTACCAATAAATGTGTGGCTGGAGTCATAGCCTGATTCGTGATTTTTTTTTTTTTTTTTTTTTGGTTTTGTCCTTAATTTTTGTGGTGTTCATCAGCAATTCGATTTGCCATTGGGCAAAAGATAGACAAAGAGTACATCAGGTGCAAAGGTTCTAGGTTATTAATACTGAGGGAAAAACCCAAATAGATTTTTAAAAGATGATTTAATACTATGTTGAGATTCATAGATACACATTTTCTTTTCTTTTACATTGTTTAGTTCATGTGTTCTAGGAACACTCAGATGCTTTCACATAAAATAATTTCTTTGGGGGAATTAAAAAAAATTTTCTAGAGAAAAATCATTATCATTTCTACGTAATGATTAGGTAAAATTAATCTATATAACTTACGTGTTTATTGAGCAGGAAGTGTTTTCCTTTCTGTATGACACATTGCCCATACAGGAATCAGCTGAATTATGAAAATGCTTATTGTTTGCAGATCTTTCAATTGCCAAAGGCTAGTAGGTAAAAATTTTAACACTCTAAATAAAAACATCTTTCTAAAGGGCTTACCTAAATAAAATGTATCCATCTTTCCATTCTGTTATTAAGTTGAACCATTTTATTATATGCATAATTAAAAAGTTAAAGGTAAAAAGCGCTTCTTAAAAGGAGGGATTCAGCACAATATATTTGAGAATGCTCATGCTTGTAATGGTAATGTAGTATAATTACCATGCTATTTTTATGATGAAATGTAGTCTCCTTAGTAATAAAAATACATTGTTATTTAAATTTGGAGTTTAGGATCATAAAGTTATCTTTAAAACAATGAGAACTTATAGAGAGGGTCTATTACATTTAATGGTTTTGAAAAAAGTGAGTTACTTCCATTAGGCACCCCTGCTGTTTTATTTTCTTGGTCTGTAATGCATTCTTTATAACTTAAGGCAGGACAAAAAGCTATCATATTTTACATATACCACATGGTTCAACTGGTGGTGGTACCTCAGTAGATAATTAGTCTTTAAACCTTGTAAACATGATAAAATCATCTCTTCATTTTTTATTTGTTTTTAATTTCAGTGCTTGTTACCTTGCATTAAAAAAGCGTGGCATTGTCACCAACTGGAAAATAAGTTCTTAATGGATTTGTTATTGCATCCTTACAATGGAATTGAAGATAGGTTCTTGTTTAAGTTCTTTAATGATTGATTTGTGGGCCAACATTTGCTAATATCTACTTGTGCCCAGCAGTGGGCGAGGTGCTGAGGATGCCGGGAGGTAGATGATGTAGTGTTTGGCTCCAAATAAGGAAATAAGAGTAGACATTAATGATCAATTACAATAATACAGATAACATTGATTCATTGTTTAGAGAGTGAAAAATAATTTCTAGAAAGTAGAAAATCTTCCTATTTGTAGTATGTTCTATTCATAGACCTATTACGGACATACTTTGCTGAATGTATGAGAGGTTACTGAATTAATGAATAATATTTACTTATTGAGGACTTCCAGTGTGACACTGTTGTAGTGACTAGAGACACAGCACGTAACAAAAGAGACAAAAATCCCTGCCCCCATAAACAAATGAATCTAGGCAGGAGTGGGATCAAGAATGGTATTAGAGTCCAGGGAAAATTACACTTATTGACCCGCCCTGCCTCGTGCTTTTGGTAAAGGTAATATATTCAAGCAGAAGAAAGTTAGAAGAAAACACAAGAGCTGCCTTGAAGAAAGCAAGAAGCTACAAAATGGCAGCATGTATTTTAAAGGGAAATAGAGTGAAGCCAGCCTACTGACTTTGCCTTTGAGAATGAGGAGAGCTTAGAGGCTGCCTCTCCCAATACCCTCCCCAGCTATCAGTTACCCAGCAAGCACAGATCTGCGGTCCTTTCTTCAAGTCACTGCTTTCAGGGATGTTTCTCCATGGCAAACGTTCTGTGAAGGGTTATCTGTTGGGTGTGAAACTGCTGTATCATTCCCTACTTTACCCACTCAACTATCCACATCTCTGTGGGGCCCAGGAGGAAGTATCAAAATTACCTTACAGAGCTGCAGTAGAGTGTAATGGTTAGGACGGTTGGCAGGTGGACTTCTTGGATTTATCCTGGCCACTTACTCCTTGGGTGACCTGAGGCAGACCACCAAATCAACTCTCCACGCCTCAGTTTGCTCTCCTGTAACATGAGAATAATAGGGCCTATATCAAAGAGTAGTTATGAGAGTTAAATGAGATAATACATGTGCGGAAGTGACCCTTTGCTATATGCATACTTTTAATAACTATTTTTCAATAAGTCATAATTTCCATTCTACAGCCAAAAGAAATAAAATAAATTTCATCTCATTCAGTAAACTCCATCTAACCCAGTAATTTTTTAAAAGTCACCTCTGGCTTAAAAGCCTGGTTATGGTAAGTAGTTGATAAAATCCAAGTATTATTGTTTTTAATTGGGCTCCAGGTCCAATTCTGTAGCTTGGGTAAGAAGTTTCCTCATGACCCTGTCTTCCCAGCCCTCCCTCTGCACCTGCTTCCACTTTCACTGGGCTCATGATTGCCTGTGGGCCTGCTACTAAGGGAAGAGGGGTCCACTTCACACCCAGCACTTGTCTGTGAGACCTGGAGGGCTTGTGGGTAACTCTTCAGAGTGTTGGCCTTTGAGCTGGCTGCACCAACTACTGGCCACTATTTATTGTATGCCATATTAAATGGTCTGAGCCCTGGCAGCAGGTGTCCTACAGAGTGCAGTAACTTCTCCCACTTCATGAAGTACCTTTGCCTCATCTGGCTTCTCTGGGGCTGAAATCACAACTGTCTACCTTCTGTAGTTCCTAGGCCCATGGGGGTCCTAGCCATGCCCATTGAGGCTCACAAGAAGTGTGGGTAGAAACAAAGAAGCAAACCTTTCCTCTCTAAAGAGGGTGTATGCTTTTCTAGCAGGCTTTGTTGGCTCTTGAGAGTAAATGTATGGGTCCTGATGTCTGCAAACTCCAGATGAGAAGTCAGGGCATCTTTCAATGTGCATAAGTTCCCCTCAAGCTCCGGGGGCTACGACTAGAAATACCTCATCTCCTATCCCCCTGGAGTGGGGAGATGGAGGGAAAGGAACAATGTGCAGCACTTAGGATTCTGATATCCCAAATCCCTCTTCTTTCTTTCTCAATTCCTTTTATATTTTCATGGTGGCCAAATGTGCCAACCCAGTTCTATCTCATTTGTCCCGTGATACAGACTGGCTGTGTGGCTCTGTGACAGGACTCCCTTTGTTCTAGGTAGTTTGGCATTTGGAGTCTCTGTTCTCAGCTTAATTGTAGGTGTCTAGACACCTTTGTTTGCTCTTGGTTTGTGGGGAGGGGCCAGGTGGTGGTCAGGGAAACTGCCAAAGGCTTATTTTATAGATGTATTACATGGGCTTAAATCACTAAACACTCTAAACTTGCTAAGCACACAATAATTGTAAGCAATAGTTAGCCATTATATTGAAATTTTAAAACATAAAGCTCTAGCCTAAGATACCAACAAATTCTCAGTTCCAGGGACACCAAATATTTTAATTTCTAAAAACTGTGAACTTCACACAGCAGTACACATGGACACTATGGAGATAGTAATATTTTTGTCTCTTATATACCAGTAGTGTTGCCAAATTTAGTAAACAAAAATATAGGACATGCAGTTAAATTTAATTTCAGGTAAACAACAAATACGTTTTAAAGTATAAATATGTCCCATTCATATAAATAATGTCTGATTTTTCCATATAAGTATGTCCCAAATATTGCATGGATATCCTGCATTTTATCTAACATTCTTATGTACCAATCACCTGCCTTCCTTCATTGAGAGTTTGAAAAAGATCCTTTTACTGTAAATGAAAGGTGACTCAGTTACTACATTTGCACCAAGGCTGTATCTAGCCAAGGCTAAGGTGCTTTTAAAAAAACAAAAGGTCAGAGTTGAGTGGGAAGGAGGCCAGTGGCCAGTCATTTGTCCCCTCATGTTGGTTCCTAAACCAAACTGAGTACCTTTTCGATAAAAAGGGATGGAAAAAAGAATATGGTATCTGTGTTTCCATGTTTCAATCTATCTCATTCCAATAATATCTTGAAGGCTCAGCATAAGCTCTGTTTACTTAGGAAGTATGAGAAACATGTCAACCCTTTGAAAAACTTCTAATTAAACTGCAGGAGCTTTGATGTTAGACTTTCAGATTTGTATTACATCATTTAAAAAGATCCAATTTCGGGGTGCCTGGGTGGCTCCGTCAGGCATCTGCCTTCAGCTCAAGTCATGATCCCAGAGTCCTGGGATAGAGCCCTGTGTCGGGGTCTCTACTTAGTGGGGAGCCTGCTTCTCCCTCTCCCACTGCTGCTCCCCCTGCTTGTGCTTGCTCGCTCTCTGTCAAATAAATAAATAAAATCTCATGTGCCACCAGAGAGGGAAAAACATGCTGGTCTTTATAGACAGTTATCGAGTTTAGAGAAGATTTATTTTAAAATACAAATCATTAGCACTTGATAAGCTGTATGCAGTGCCTCAGTCTCAATTTAGAAAGGTGCTCTTGGAGAATTGCTGTGTCTCTGACTTTTCTGGTAAGTGACCATCACTCGTATTGGTCTCTAGTATAAATCGATGTTTGTATGTTACTCTGGAAGCTGCTGAATCTTCAAGAGGTGATGGAATTGGTTTCAAATAGAAAGTATTTTATGAGAGTTCAATGGAGAGAACCAACATACTTTGCGTGTCTTTTATATGCCGCGGACTTCACGGGTATCTCCAGTCTAAACAATAAGTTAATGAGAGAGGGTGCCGAGGTCAGTAATTTCGCCAGCCTCATAAAATGACCTGATTCTGAGAGCGCTGTATCTAATATAACTCCTTTCTGAATTTTCCTTATAGCCCTCACCTGCAGTTATTTTGTTCTTCAGAAGGAGACTGAGCAAAAAATCTCTGATAATATGAGTGGTGATTTCTTACATGGTGAACACTTTTACTTCTCTTGATGGAGTTATAAGTTCTTCCCGGTATTATTTTCAAAAGACATTTTGAATGAAATTTATGTGTACTTATTTGTGGTTACCTATCTAAGAGCACATGCACTATGTATTTAATTCTATAGTTAAAATTCACCCCCAAAATTAAAAAAAAAAAACGAATTCAAAGAATACATGCACCCCTCTTTATTGCAATATTATTTTCAATAGCTAAATTATGGAAGCAACCCCAGTGTCCACTGGTAGATAAATGGATAAAGACAGTGTGGTATACATATACAATAAAATATTATTCAGCCATTAACAAAGAATATATTGCCAATTGCAACAACACGGATGGAGGTAGAGAGTATAATGCTAAGTGAAATAAGTTGGCTGGAGAAAGACAAATACCATATGATTTCACCCAAATGTGGAATTTAAGAAACAAATGAGCATAGGGGGAAAAAAAAAAAGATAGAGAGAGAAAGAGAGATAAACCAGGAAACAGCCTCTTAACTATAGAGAACAAACTGATGGTTACCAGAGGGGAGGGGGATGGGTGAAACAGGTGATGGGGATTAAGGAGTGCACTTGTGATGGGTGCTGGGTGATGTGTGGAAGTGTTGAATCACTGTGTTGTACATTTGAAACTAACAGAACATTGTATGTTAACAATACTGGAATTAAAAAACTTAATAAAAAAACTTCTGGAAATATGCACAGAAAGCTATTAACAATATCTAGTTCTGAGGCAACAAACTGAAGTCTGAATGGGAGAAACACTTAACACTGAAATTGTTTATAATATTTCAAAAGGTAAGAACACCCTGTATGTAGGTTGGAATAATGATAAAAGGAAAACAAATACTAACAGTAAAAAAACAATTTTAAAGAATATTGAAATTTGAAGAGTCCAATCTCCCACCCCGTGATAGTATTACATGGACAACATCCTTACTTCTTTTTGGATATTTTAGTGGTGTGACGTTCACCAGTTTTCAAGGCTGTTTATTCAGTGAATAAATAGCAGTTTAGAATGAAGTATATATTGAGCTGGTATTTACCTCTCAGGAATTTTACTTACAGATCCTAATTCCCCCCTCTGCAGCCACCTAAATAAATGTAATCCCTCCTGCCACCCAACACAGGTGCTATGTTAGTAAAACCTCTAATGTTTTGATACTTTAATAGCCTGGAACTCATAATTTGACCCCTAAGCAGAGGATGTTATTAAAAATGGTATGGAATATATTCGTATATAAAAGGAAAACATACAGGAAATAGTGATGTATTCCTGGGAAATTTAATGTATTTCCTTAAACACATATGCATACACGCATATAATATACTAACATACATATTTATATATTTTCTATTAAACGAGAACATAAACTAGAAAGCAAGTACCTCTCTTCATTTGTCTCTCCATTCCATTGCCTCTTCCGTATGCAAGCGAGCAGGACGACCCGAGCTAAGTCAGTGCTCCTACGGTGAGTTTCAGTCTACTGCATCTGTTAGATGGCCTTGGGTATTTTTTCCCTTCTGAAGTGATACTACCCTGAGTTCAAGAGTTTCCTCAGCAAAACAAAGTTTATCCAGCATCCTGTCACACAATTATAAGTCCATCTATGTTTATAATCATGTTCTGGACGTCTCTCCCCCTCCACAGATCATTTTCCGGAAGATCAGTGACGTGAAGAAAGAGGAAGAGGAGCGCCTCAGGCAGAAGAACGAGGTCACCCTCAGCATCCCCGTGGACCACCCAGTCCGGAAGCTCTTCCAGAAGTTCAAGCAGCAGAAGGAGCTGCGGAATCAGGGGTCCACCCAGAGCGACCCCGAGCGGAACCAGCTCCAGGTGGAGAGCCGCTCCTTACAGAACGGAGCCTCCATCACGGGCACCAGTGTGGTCACCGTGTCGCAGATCACACCCATCCAGACGTCTCTGGCCTACGTGAAAACCAGCGAGTCCCTCAAGCAAAACAACCGCGATGCCATGGAGCTCAAGCCCAATGGTGGTGCTGACCCCAAATGTCTCAAGGTCAACAGCCCCATCAGGATGAAGAACGGAAATGGGAGGGGATGGCTGCGACTCAAGAATAACGTGGGGGCCCACGAGGAGAAAAAGGAAGACTGGAATAACGTCACGAAAGCCGAGTCGATGGGGCTGTTGTCAGAGGACCCCAAGGGCAGCGATTCCGAGAACAGCGTTACCAAAAACCCATTAAGGAAAACAGATTCTTGTGACAGTGGGATTACAAAAAGTGACCTTCGTCTGGATAAGGCCGGAGAGGCCCGAAGTCCGCTGGAGCACAGCCCGATTCAGGCCGATGCCAAGCACCCCTTTTATCCCATCCCAGAGCAGGCCTTACAAACCACACTGCAGGAAGTCAAGCACGAACTCAAAGAGGACATTCAGCTGCTGAGCTGCAGAATGACTGCCCTGGAAAAGCAGGTGGCAGAAATTTTAAAAATACTCTCCGAAAAAAGCGTGCCCCAGACCTCTTCTCCCAAATCCCAAATGCCACTCCAAGTACCTCCCCAAATACCATGTCAGGATATTTTTAGTGTTTCAAGGCCTGAGTCACCTGAATCTGACAAAGACGAAATCCACTTTTAATATACATACATATATATTTGTTAATATATTAAAAACAGTATATACATCTATATACATATGTGTGTATATACAGTATATACATATATATATTTTCACTTGCTTTCAATATGATGAACACAATATGGATTTTGATATGTAAATATTGCATGTCCAGCTGGATTCTGGCCTGCCAAAGAAGATGATTATTTAAAATATAGATATTGCTTGTATATTATGCAGTTGACTGCATGCACACTTTACATTTATTTATAATCTCTATTCTAATACAAAAAAAGTATGATTTTTGTTAACCAAGACAATGTAATATTTGAAGAATCAGGGTCCAACCTGCCAATGTTTCCATGACAAATTTGATCTCAGGCTGAGTATATTGAGCTGTCATTTTCTCACTGTTCTGTTAAGTTAAAATTGTAGATTAATGCCAAGGGAGAGTTCAACCTTTTAGACTGTTGGTACCATTTTATAATCTCTTTTCATAGGGTATTTTTCTGTAACTTAGTGTTGGGTTATTTTCCCCAACAGGCAGTGTTTGCTCCATCTAAATGACTGTTTTGTTGCCTAAATCAGATAGCAGTGTGGGGTATTGAGAACGTATTGCTAGGAGTTTTGTGCATGAATTGCATTTTCGCTCAACTATACCGCTCCTTTTTTAACACTATACTTAGATAGTAATCATTAACTCTTATGTAAGGAAATCCCTACTCCCTCCGTCTTGGAGAACAGCTGCCATCTTATAAGCTGATTTTATCAACCCCATAAATATGAAACTATTAATATAGTGTATATTATTATAGAAAAACTGCACCACAGGGTAAAAGGGCCTTTTAACAATTCACGTTAGTGATGCTGGTTTTCCAAATGTGATGAATGTTCTAAATTTGTGTTTCTAAAACTTGTCCAAAGGCGAGGTTGAAAGGCTCTTGGCAAAGAAACAAAACACATTTAAGTAATCATATCAAAATTTTAACTATAATATAAATAAAAAAGAATGTAAACAGATAGACAAGTTTTTGTAGCATATCTGTAACTTAGGGTGAAACGCAGGTACTGAATTGTTCACACATGATTCTTAACAATGTTTATAGGGAACACGTGAAACATGGTTAAAAAAAAATCTAAGAAGTCGACGTTAAGTTGCTCGGTTCAGATAACTGCTTTTCTATAATTTTATCCTGGTTACAATTTTCTAAAGCTTTTTTGCACACAGTTCTACTGCAGGACTTCTGCTGAGTTGATACAAGAGGACTACTGTGGCTCAGGCAGACCCATTTAGGAAAGGGGGGGTACTAAAGACTGAATTTCAGAGTCTTTTGAGTCACAAATCCTCTTCTTAGAAAGTGCCTATTATCAACTAAAAAAAAAAAAAGTCACAAACAGTTGTGTATAGCTAGTCCCTTAAATGGTATGTATTGAGAATAAAATACACGTTCATTTGTAAGAACCCAGAAAATTTTATTTCTTTTGACCACAGTATATTTCGTGAAGTTGATCAAAGAGGCATACTTTTAAATTGGTGCATGCATGACATTTAATTATGGGAACAGGGAAGATATTGTTTGCATCAAGTTGAAAATATATTCCAGTAATTTGTACATTATCAGACCATCTGTACATATATGTTAACAACATACACAAGATGATAGCAAAATCTAAGGAGATATTTTGACCTATTGTTGCCATTTTTATGAGCTTTTCTATCTCCCAGCATCCCCAAACAAAACCACCAGAACTGAAAGACAAGTTACCGCAATCAGACTGGAGAAGTGCAGAACAAAGTAATTTATAAAAAGTTGGTATTTTAGAATTTCTATTAGAGCTTCTTCACATGCCCACAACATGTACCTCTTTAATCCAAGAGTCTCAGAACAGATGTTATGTGCCATGGGTTCCATTTCCCCTTTGTGCCCACAACTTCCATTACTCTGCATGGAAGTTTCCAGGGGAGCATGAGTCTTCATGCTATGCTACAACATTTCTCTACCACAGGCACAAGAAAATGAGGTACTCACAGTATAAGGAATCAGCCTTGAAATTGAGACTTAAGTTGCTTTCATGGTGAGGATGGTACTTTTTTCTGGACCTCTGACATTTCTTGAATTTCAGGGTATTTTTCTACTTAACCATGTATGAGACAAGCTTGGTTAAGCTTTTAAAGGTGAATGAATGGTAAAAATAATCTGCATACAGAAATGGTCAGTCTAATTTTAGCCACGTGCTTCAAAAAATAACCATTGGTGTAAAGTTATATCAGAATGACTAAAACAGCAGGGCAATTTGATGTTGCAGTCCACGCCTTTGCTTATTAGTGGTGCAAATATTCGCTGTGTTCTGCCATTGATTCAACTGACCTACGATATTATTGTTCATATACACGGGCAAGAAACATGGTTTTGAACTCCTCCAGTTGTCACCAAGGGGGAAAAGGTATCAATTGCTTGTTTATGGTGCAGTTATCACAGTATTCTTTTTCCGGTCACCTGTGTTCCTATGTGCATGACACGACGAGGTGCTGAATGCACTCTGCTGTTTTCAGCAGAAATGCATGTGTTCAGCCAACTTTGTATATAGAGTAGTCTTTTAGGTTCCCAGATTCCGCAATTCTTACCAGTTGAACTTACTCAGATTTGAATGAAGGGTGAACACTTGCTTTAATACGTGCAATAATGATAGAGTCCTGTTCTGTGTTGTCTCAGCCGGCACAGAGACAGTAGATTCTTTTTTGGGGGACCAGACGACTGCATGTTTTATTCTTACACTGTATAGATGCTTTCAGTGCATCCAGAATAACATTTTTATTATTATATTTCTGAACAATGTACTAATAGGAGTAAATAGAAATGTATTTAAAATCCAAACATTTTCCAAAGCAACTTACATACCTTCAATATTTTTCTATGATAATACAGAAGATCAGATGCTGTACCCTGGACAGGTGGTTGTAATGTAATAGCAAGAGTCAAACAAAAACAGAAATGTGAGCTGTGCATCATAACGACAAGTTTTGCCAGTCTGTATTAGGATATTATTGCACTAAATATGATCTCGTAGGTAGACGAGCTTATGATAAAGAGAAAAGAGGCCCACAAAAGGCAGATGACAATACCAAAGCTACTAGCGTCCCACAATGAGATAAATACTACTTAGAATGGTTTGGGCATAGATGTTGAATAGAGACATGTACATCATTGTTAAAATGGAAAACTTGTATTATGACACTAGTTTCATCTCACATTAAGTATAGAAGTACTATTGTTCTAAGTAGTCAGTTAAAAAAAATGTATGTAGAACAGAGGAAGAGAATTAGAAAATCTGGGATTTTAAACTGCTTTTAAGAACAAGTATATACTCCTGGAGTTCCCAGCATGTTAACAAGAATATTAATTATGACCACTAACAAAAATGCCATTTTGGAAAATTAATCCTATTGGAGCCCAAACGCAAATCACAGCTTCCTTTAAACTTAAGGAGATTTTGTTCTCCTGAGATCTGGCCCATTTGCTGTTCTATTTTAAATTACGAAATTCTTTTAGGAAACTTGAAAAAAATTAGTCTTCAGAGCAGTGACTGTTTTTAAAGTGTGCAGTGGCTGGTACTGGTGAAATTATGTGTCATATTCTTAATGAATTCTACTATCTTGTATAATTTTTATCTTTTAAGCTATTTTATGTCTCTTTTCCAAAATTTTATGTAGGTAATGAGAAAATTTATCTAGAATGTACATATCATACATGGATAACTTTAAAATATGAATATTTTGTAATTATGTGAATGTTGTGTTTTAATATTTTGTTACATATAAGAATATTTCTCTTGTGATCTTGATTGAAAAGGGAGAGAAGAAAGAACGATTTTTTTGGAAAACATCATAGGATTAGTATCTGAGCTCTGTCTTGGATTCTGAATCTAGCTTTGCCACAATTACAGTGTACCTTTGGGCAAATTAACTGTTCTTTGGTGTGTCTGGGCTTCAATTTCCCCACCAATAAACAATAAAATGAAGATAAGAACTGCTCCATTCTTATATCAAATTGATATTAGGTCAGTGGGAAATCATCTTCCTTTCAAATGGAAATCACATTAAGATAAATTATTATTTTTTTCTTTCTTTCATAGAAGATCAGCTGAGATATACTCTCTAAATATTTTTCTAGGGTTTAGAGGAGATTTCTCTGCTCAGAGGTCGGTGGGGAAAGGCATTGATGGCTAAATAATTTTTAGTCATTGGCATGTGAGCAAAAGAAATTTGTCTGGGAATTTAGAACTACTAATTAAATAAACATGGAAAGAGTGAAAGTCTTTGGAGAGAAAAGAGAAAGAAGAAAAAAAGATGTAAATATTATGATTTTTGCTTATTCTATTTAATCATACTGCTTGGCAGAAATTCTCAACCTTGTGAGAAAAAGTAAAAAAAAAATTGTTGAGTTTTCAAGATACAGAGAAGTTCATCTTTCAAATTTTTGTATAAAAATAATCATGACTCACTCAAGATATGTGGCTCCACATGGGCAGATGTTCTGAAAACCAAATTCTTAATTGTGAAAGAGTCTTTTCCAATAGCCAATCGATTTTTCAATGTATATCTTGAACTAGAACAAAAAGAAAACCATTTGAATTACATGAAAAAAACCACTCCTGTCATTGTGTTCTAAAATAGAGTATTCTAATTTAAAAAGTTATAATATATGATTAGTAATATTGATAACTCTAGGAAGCCACTTACAACATGTAAACATTTTATTTCTGAAAATGAGATTCATTCTGTTAACATTTGTTCAGTCTGAAAAGACAGTCTCGTACCCTAAAGAATATACTCAAATCTGCAGTCACTGCATTTGTGGTGAGCCTTTGTGTAAAGAAAATAACAAGAGCACCAGAAACAAGGGGGCATATCTTACACACTATGAGAGACATTTCGGTCTCTTACTGGGTTTTCTAATCTTTCCGTCATATCAGAATTTTAAAACTGTTATTACAAATTAGGAATTAGGCATCATTTTGAAAGCAGACACAGTTTCTCAAGTTAAAGAAGGATTAGTTTTAAATGCCTGATATATTTAAGAAATATTAAGGGAGATTTAAGAGGATCATTCATCATTGACCATGACTTTTTACTATCCATTCTAATATTTTTCATTTATTTGCTAAATAGTTGATAACATTTATATTTGTATCCACTGTGATAGGCCCATGGCATTCCAAATCACAGTTGCATTACATATGCATTCTACACATATGTAAATAAATATTTTCAATCAACTCGCTCTCAGTGTAAACTTTGTACTTACAGCCTACATGCTGTTACCACTCAGATAACAAAAACTCCTACAACTATGGAATGACGTATATAATTTTTTTGGATATAGACCAACTTGACATTATAGGAAATGTTCTTATCTTGGTCCAGGAAAATAAACCAAGAGGTGATGTGTGTGGGGCTACACAGTAAGAACAAAAACGAGAGTCAGGTTTTAAATAGGTTAGTAGTGCCAAGGCTACATGAGCTCATGAGAGTCCAAGTCATGATTTCCATTTCCATCTTCGGAACAAATCTACAAAGAGGAGCATGGTGGTGGTCACAATCTAGATCTAAGCATGTCATTGGTAATGCTTTTGGGTGCATCAGATCAAGTCTGGTGAGTTTATATAAGATTTTTTTCTATTGTCTTAGCTTTACTGGTGTACACTGCTTTACAAACATTACTTTTATTGACTGCTCTGTATAAGTATGTGCAGCCTTCTCCACGAGAAGGATTGACTAAGTCTGGATCTGCCATTAGTCCTCAAAAGAAAAAAAAATGTGGAAGGGCAACAAAAATAGGGTTGTTTGAACAGAAACAAAACCATAGCATCCACGTTTCTATAGTTATAGCTTATTTTTCTCACTGGCACATCACCAGGCAAAACAAAAGGACAAACGTGGATGCATTTCCAAGCATCAAAGACTCCTAAACAATAAATAATGTGAATTATAAAACCTAATGCAATCCTAGGACTTGAGCAAGTAATAAATTCAAACATACCTATGGTGCATACATTTTTCTTTAGTATCGGTTTTTCTCATCCTTAAGCAAAAGAGTGCTTATGTGAGATGTTTCTAATACCCATAAAGGAATTATGAAAAATGCAATTTTAACAATGAAGCTACAGAAAGGTCTCATTAAAAGAGACACGTGTTTGGGTTTTTCATGCGTCTTTCCTGTGAAATTTAGATCTTCGATAAAATATTTTCCCTAAACTTTATTTTCACAGAATCATCACTCACAAGCCTAATATTAATATTTGCACTGCTTCATTTTGGCATTTGCCACTCACCTTTTTTTTTCTTCCACAAAGGTGTCTATTAATTTTTCACAAATTTACAGGTTTTTTTATCTCCTGGATTTTACTCATTTAGAATATTTCTAGACCTAGAGATTAGATGCTATAAATAGTGACGTTGTTAGTAATTCTCTTCTTGGAAATGTGAGTTATTCTGTATGTTTGACATTTACAAATCAATAGACTTTTCTTATATTAGGATAAAATGCTTTGTATTTTGGTTTTATTTTCCATCCTTGGTACTTTTTCCCCCAAAACAACTTAAAAAAAAAAAGAGAGAGAGAGAGAGACTTAAAAATAATTTTTTTTTCTGATCCTAGGTCTTTTTCTACATTGGAAATAATGAAGATAAACATTTATATAATTATAAATTTGATCTTTATTTCCATGATAATGGAATTTAAGTTAGAATTCTCATAATTTATAATTCTCATATGTGGTAATATTTCCAAAAGTTATAGTGAAAATCAGTTTGGGACCATAAAGAATGTGAAGAGGAGAAGCACTAAAAAAAAATGAACATTCTTTGTTAACAAAATAATAGAATTACGATGCCTAATTATATCAAACAAATCAAGTTGTTAAATGATGTCCATGTGAAGTATTACTAATATGTTTAATCTTCAAAGCATTTTATGTAAAATAATTGGTTCTCAATCATCCACTGAGCGCAGAAAATATCTCTTACCCAAGTCCAGAGGCCAGGAAACACAATGGAGTTCTACTACCATGACTTTCCTGTCCTTCTCTACCTCTCAAAACACTTGGGGGTATGCACAAACACACATCACCAAACAAATCATCTTCTACGTAGAGAAAGGCAGTTAACTTTTTCATTTAAATTTATTAAATTTATCTGAATTTATTAAACTGTATGGTGAAGTTTGAGAGTGAGAAATTATTTTAGTAAAGAGAAAACAGGTCAACATTTATGCTGATGTACTTATTTAGATAGTACTAAAATTTGTAGTTGGTCCTACATTCTAATTAAAATTCTGAGTCATGTAGGAAAGGGACATATGAGCTAGAATTTTTTAATGCCTACTGTGCCAGATGTTGTAAGTATTGGCCTGTCTTCTAACTTGAGATATTCTATCTCTTGAATTTCATGATGAGACCAGTGTGTTTGCATGCTTTATGATGGTCAAGACTGTTGAGATTTGGACTGGGAATGAGGAAAATGATGAAGGCAAAGGAGGAGAGAAGACTGAATGAAATCTACCTGCTTCTTGACCTTCAGGCTTAGAAGTTAAATAGGTTAATTTGGCTTGTATTTATGGAATACTCATTCTCTGTTTATGCTGTGCTAAACACTATTCAGATTATCAAATTTAATTTTTGCAACAACCCTGTGAAGTAACAGATAAGGGAACTTGTCAGGATAGCATAGCTCTTGAGTGGTAAAGGTGAAGTTCTAACAGAGGCAAGCAGACTTTAGAGAGATTTTTATAGAATATTGACATTGCAAGGGCCATCTAGTCCAACCACAAATTCCAAGTCTTTCAAGACATGTAATTTTAAAGGCTCCTGAAATTAAAATAACTTATAAAAATTTCATTCTGTAGTGTATATGTAAATATTTGATTTTTCATGGTAGGTTAGAGTAAATGACAGAGGTTGAAGTTATAACTGTTATAAGCACAAGGTGCTCTACCCCAACAATAGAATTTTCCTTCACTTCTCCCATCAATCGAAAGGCATCCAGTAGAGGTAAATTCCCAAATGTGGTAATGAGGCAAGTTGTGGTCACTGATATTAACACTTTAACCTAAGGAGGTAATGCATGATAGTCAAGGAAAGCAAGAGACATTCAGGATTTTTTCTATAATTTCTCTCCATTTTTAATATTGGAATTTGGATGAGATTCTGGAAAGAGTTTATTTTTAAAATTTATTTTTTGATGCACTGAGTTTTAAGTGGATTATGCAGATCTTTTTATTGATTACACTGATGTTGCCTTCTTGGCCAAACCACTATTAAATGCATTATCCAAATGAACCATTTCTGTTGAGAATGGCAATTTGTATTATTTCCAGATTTAATAGGTTTGTTGTATGTATATTTCCTTTAGAAAGTTTAAATAATTTTCTCTAATGAAAAAAATGTTAATTTTCTGAATGTGATTTATTTGTCCTACCCTCTGAGATTTTTTTTTTAAAGCTAGTGTATTGCGATAAGGAGAAGAAACAAGGTTATTACAACATTACACTCGGGGATCCTTAGCTCAAACCATCTTGTTTTACTTTGATGATAACACAGCCAGAGGTAACCATAGAAAAGACCATTTCACTTCTTTCATAACAACTGTAGAGGACTCTAGTGATACTATCCAGAGCTTTTTATAGTTAGCTCACTTTCATCCTTGACTATTATCACTGCATTATTATTTAAATGAGGTCATGATTTGTACTACATCTGAATGAAGGTACTTGGTCAGAGAACAACCTAGGAAAAGAAATAGAAGTGTAGGGCTAGCAGTTGCTTCTTCATCATCGGTTTTTTTGTGTGTAATGTTTTTAAATAATTTTTTTAAATTTATTTTTTGAAATAACATATTGTCATAACCACTGTTAGGAATTTAATGAAACATTAGGAAGCAGTTTGAAAGGTTGTCCGATGTTGGGGTTTTAAAAAAAATAAATATGTAAATGAGTGCTCCCCCAGCAACCAAGTTTAGAACCTCTGGTTCTGACCTAGAAGCCCAGTCATAAGCACTTGGCTGGCTGCCCTGTACGTCATGGGGTAAAGCCAAGAGGGTCTGACCACTCTCTCCTTCATGTAGAATCACTGACTGTTGAATGACCAGACCAGTCAAGGCCAAAATATCCACACTGTGCCTGAATATGCCAGACTGAGTATTCATAGTAACTAATTTAAATACTTCATTGTCAAATATCTTCTCCTCCTTCTCTGCTAAATCACCTTTGATAACATGAAGGCAAATGCCCTCCTTCTCTGTTGAGTTAGGGAAATTGAACTTTGTGACTAAAGCAACAAAGATTATTGTTGATCGCAGAACTCTTGGTGTCATGGATCCCTCATTGGCTCCTTGACTTTATCAATTGAAGTATGACAGGGAATATTCCTGATGAGGCCAAGATTGAATAAACAGAAAGAATAGCTAGCAAGCTATGCAAAATCGCAATATACATTCACTTTGAATTCCATGTCAAAGAAAGTTTGATAGGCCTGAGTCTTTAATATTGGTATATTATGTCACAAACATGCATTGTCAGTTTATACAAAAACCAAATGCACGTTCATTTAAAATCAAGATTATTTAATATATTCCATATTAGAAAAATAGTGGCAAGGATTGTTTTGTGATTTCTGTGGGAAGGTTTTCACATGTTGTGATTCTTGAGATTTTTCAAAGGTTAAACACAGTATTCACGTACATCTTGTTTTGGTTGGCAGCACCGTCATCTTCCACTATCTTCTACCCCAGAACTCACTCAGAGTTAAAGCAAGACAGAACATGCCTTTCATATTAGGAACAATATGATTGTTACCACATTGAAATTGGAAACCAATCTAGCACCATTTCTACCCTGAAACATTCACTGTAATTTATTGAAAAAGTAGTGACTCCTAGAATTGCTTGATATTCACACAACACAAATCAAAATGTGCATTATTTATAATATATTGAAAACTATAGATTTCTTTTTATTCTATGTTCTGATGACTTTGTTTACTCCAGTTGCAGCATTTTGTAAATTATGAAGCAAATTCCTCACTATAACACTACTGTTACTATGGGAATTTATTTTTGCAAATTCATAAATGTCTTTGCCGCTGAGACCATATTGGTGATAGTTTGGGGTATTAAAAATGCCTCTATAAGGGTTAGGGTTGATGCACACCAGTTTCCAACAACTGATTCATGTATTGCCCAAGGAAATAATGCAAAAACTTCATGTGATATTTTTAACATCATTATGCTAAGCAGTACTTGTTTGCTCTTTTAAAAATTTGATTCATGCTTAGTAGATCAGTTCTTTCTACTTAAACAAAGGTACTGCAATGTGTAACATAGGAATTTTGTATGTACTGTTAACGTATCACCTGATTGCTGAGAGAATGTGTGAAAATACTTAAACTTTGACTTTAGGGTCAATTCTGGAATATGTGTGATCAAAATTTGATTGCTCTTGGGAAGTTTGTGGTGATTATCACTTTATTTAAAATTTGTTCTCAAGAAATAGTCTTTTTAAAAAGTGAATTGGCAGGTAGAAGTTTCCAACCCAAAAGAATTCTGGGTTTCAGCACAATAAACTGTATTTCATCAGGGAGGATTATTTTGGTTTTTTTCACACTTTATTTAAATGTGAATATTTTTTCATGATACAGAATAAAATGTGCATTTTATGGAACTTGTTTGAATTGAGTCTTTGTTGAAAATTATTGTTTTGAATGTGGTTTAATAAATAAGAAGCTCTCCATTACAAAACTATGAAGCAGTGGGTTCAGAAAAAACATTCTTTTCATATATTAGCATTGATAATGTTATTTTAAACTTCTATAATATTTTTCCTCTATTATATTGTGCTGTAATGGTAGAAGCAATAAAGTTAGTATCATATTGGAAGTTAAAATTTTAAACCCCCTGCAGTATATTTGTTTGAATTAAAAGATTTCTCTGTTCTACTAAAGATAGTAATAAAACCTAGAAAGAAGTTTGGGGCAAATTTTATATCAAAATGGGATTTCTTTTAATGTTTCTTAATTCTATCAATCTATCAAAAATGTAATTATTTTCCTAATATTATGGGTTTATCCCAGTCTGTGCAATTTAGAAGCAGAATGTACATGGAAAAATAGAATACTTCCATTCTTCGGAAAAATCCATAAACAGTTTGCCACTAGCCCTCGAGGCATTAAAAGGCAAGAGCTGGATAAGTAATATAGGAAGGCTGTTACATGAGGCCTGCATATTTTTTCTAATTAAAGAAACACAAGTTTAAGGGATGCATTTTTTGGACAACACTGAAGAGTTACTCATCTCTATTGTTTCTCTGTGCAATACAGCATTTTGGTTAGAGGACAACCCAATAAACCTTTGTCTTTGTTATGTGTGAATGAAAGTATATTTATGGAGGATATTCTAGAGTCAGCTCTTGTTTATAAAGGAGTCAAAGACATGATGATCACAATTAAATGGATCAGTACACAAATTATCGGTAATTAACACCTTTTCCACTCTGCCCTTCCCCCCTTCTTTCCACACACACACACACACACACACACACACAGAGCAATCAGTTACAATCTCTCCTTGTAAATTATGTGATAATACATCTATTGAGAAAGATACAAACTTTCAAAACATGATAAAACATATTATAGATTTGGATGACTAAATACTCAAGTGCCAAATACCATTAAGAGGAGAATGAGACAGAAGTTTCTGTCCCATGGTCTATTTTCTCAGGAGTGTGATGCAGAAAGGAACATGCTTGAGCCCCCAGTCCTCAGTCTTGTGTCAGTGCTTCTGCTCCCAACCAGCAGGGAAGGTTTTGCTTTCTGTAAGATCACTGAAAACACCCAGTTTGCCTCTATCAGCTCAGATCCATTTTGTTCAATCTAAGCAAATTAGCACAATGTGCTTTAACTGGATTAAATAATGATGTGCCCTGTGTGAACAACCCAGACTGGCAGACATGTTACAGCTGAAAGGGACTTTGGAAATGAATCAGCAGCAAACCTACTTTGAGAAATGAAGAAACCAAGAATTGGAGAGGGTAAGTGGTTCTCCAAAATTCTATGTACAGTGGTAGAGGAGCTGAGTTATGATTCAGTTGTCCTGACTCCAGGTCCAATGTTTCTTCCCCTATATCACATTGCTGTCAGGGGTTGCCACAGTGCAGCGCACGCACACACACACACACACACACACACACACACACTTTAGCTAATGCTTCTGAAGATGTTACTAGACTCATCTCTGGGTGTTGCTGAAAGGACAATTATGCTATTTACATAAAGAGGTGTGTCCTTTATTTCAGTTTTTTTAAACTAAAAAATGGTATCTGGCAAAAGGTGTTACATTTCATGTGATATGAAGGTTGTTACTCAGTGTCTAAATCACGATACCTTGTACACCTAAGAGTTTTAGAATAAGAACTAAATACATCATCAGTTTGTTGTCTCTGGCTAAAGCTGGGCAACTGGGTCAGAGGTCGAGAAGACTGAAAAAAGATTGGCTGGACACTGACCATCCCAGACAGGACCAAACCCTGATAGGGATGTCTGTACTTTTTACAGAATTCCAACTGTTATGTTTTGCTGCCGTTGTTATTGTTATACTTGAATTGATTTTGATATAGAACCAAGTTCTTACTATTTTGCATGCTGTATATGGCTGGATGGCTGGATGGCTGGATGGAGAGATGGGCAAGTAGAATTGTCTATTTGTCAGATAGAATTCTTGCTCCCAATAACGCCTTAGAGAGACAAGGCCACTCTGGGTAATGAGAAGCCTTTTCTAAGTTCCCACAGCTAGAATGTCAGAGAAAGTTTTCATATCCAGATTTTTTATTTCAAATCATGTTTTATTTGCCTCAAAGTGACTCTCAGACTTGCATTAGATACCTGGTTTTCATATCAACATTTGTAGAAATAAAACAAAATTATTTTGGAGAGGACTCTTTAGAGGTTCAAGGTCATCACATAAAGCTACCATCTGATCACGGAATTTCAGGGTTTGGTCTTGTGCTGGTCCTTAAGCAGGAGAAATGCTAAGATTCACTTTCATGTATGGTCTGTCTATTCACAGATTTGAAATATTGCAATTCATGGCATCACCTTAGTTTCTCCTTTGCATAGCAGTCTATGTGGAAAAGCCCCACAGGAGCACTGAGATCAGTATAGGACACTCTGGTGATGTAGACATGAGCCACTTGAAGGAAAGGACTGTATTTTCCTCTTCCTTTCTAGCTCCTTGTGGTGTTGAGAGGTATGTGCCATGCCCAGTAGAGAAGCTTCAAAGTATTGAAAGAATGCTTGGAGTAGTTCAGGTCTATTCTTTTAAGACTTACTTCTGTTTTGAAAAGCTTTAACACAGCTAACTCATGTGGGAAAGATATACCTACCATTTGGTGTTATCTTTGCATTCAAGATGACTAAGACATCACAAATCACTTCTAACTGTCTGAGAATGTGAATTATAGGGCCTAAAATTCAAAGTGCTGCCTTGATATCTTTGTGTCTTACAGGGCCCCTAAGATGTAATTATGAGTTCCTCTGTTCTTGCCACCTGTGCAACACTCCCCCACCCCACCCCATCCCTAGCAGGAAAATCTTCCCCCCACCTGGCTAGTTCTCCATCAGCCAGAACAGCTGCATTCCACCCAGTCTTCAACCTAACAGGATTTGACTTCCCTGACAGCCCGTCAGTTTTTTTCCAAACAAGCCAATCATACCCTCATGTGAGAACCTTACCCTCTTGCTACTATGAAGCCTTCCCGAGACAGCCTGTTTGTTCTGTTCCTGAACGTAACTTCAGTGTAGACCTGCACGGTATGAAAGTCCTTCTCCTCCAGGCTGTGAGTATATGTGACTAGTAGATTGCTCTCTATTTCATTTGTTCAGTGTTTGGTGTCGTGCATTTAACCATATTGTACTATTTAGAATGGGGGATCCCTCCCTTGCCAACAAGGTGAATGGGATGCAGCCGGAACAAAATATCAATTCAGTTTATTGAAGAGAATTGTAATGTTTGTCAACTAATACTGTTAATCAAAAGTAAGCACATTATCTCTTCTCACTTTGGTGGTTTAATTAAATCATCTGTAGTCAAACATGGTGATAAAATTTGATTTGGTATAAATTTTGGATTTTTTTCTTTTAACAAAATGTTGCTAATATTTCATAATAAAGGTAAATTGTTTAGCATAGATGGGGGTCAGCCATGTAGTAAAAGTCAGCCCCTTTTTATCCCATCAGCATGCTTAGAATAAACTCGTTTCCCTCATTCACTGTTGTAGATGTTGGAGTTTGTCAATGCAAGAAAACTGGATTAACGATACTTTTCTTCTTGCAAATGTTCTCACTTTCCAACTCACTCACTTTCCTAGGTATCAACTAATCAGACGTAGCTGGACAATTCAATGGTAAGAGAAATTATACTTTTTCAAAGCTCTTATGCAATCCTTTGACTACTTTAAAGAGTTTGGACTGATCATAAACCATCGGTTCTCCACTGAGGGCAATTTCACTCCCAGGGGAAATTTGTCAATTTCTGGGGACATTTTCGCTTGTCCAACTGGGGCAAAAACACTATGGGTGTTCACGAGGCAGAGACCAAGAATGATGCTAAACATCCTGCATTACATAGGATAACCCCCACGATAAGGAATCTTCAAACCCAATATATCCATAGCGTTGAGGTTGAGTGTGATATTGTGATTTATACTAAAAATACATATTTGGCTTTTGTCCCCATTTCTGGCACACAGGTTCTAAAACTCCTGGAATTTTTAAAATGATGAGAGCAACGGATATCTTTTGTTATGTTAATGAGGTGACTTTTGGAACACACCTAAGGACGGGGGCTGTTTACCAGTGGAATCAACCATGTAATTAGTCTCACCTCCAGCCTCCAGGGAGAGGAGAGGGGCTGGAGATTGAGTTCTATCACCAATGGCCAATGATTTAATCAATCGTGCGTAGGTAGTGAAGCTTCCATAAACAGTCAAAAGGACTGAGTTTGGAGAGCTTCTGTGTTAGAGAACTTGGGGAGAGTGGCAAGCCTGGAGAGGGAATGGAAATTCTACTCCCCTTGCCCTATGCATCTCTTCCATCTGACTATTTCTAAGTTGTATCCTTTTATTAAAAAAAATATATAGAGAGAGTAATCTAGTAAGTAAATGTTTCTCTGAGTTCTGTGGGCCACTCTAGCAAATTAATTAAATCCAAGGAGGAGGTCTTGGGAACTCTGATTTACGGGTAACGACTGGCACCTACAGTGGAGAGCAGTCTTGTGAGACTGAGCCCTTCAGATGTGGAATCTGATGCAGTCTCTAGGTAGACAGTGTTGGCAATGAGTTGAATCGTAGGACACCCAGCTGATGTTGGAGAGTTGCTGGATGTGTGAGGAACCCCTGCCCGAACACATAATACTCACATGGTCTTTCGTGATCATTAACCCTTTCATTAAGAAACACTGGTTTAGACCATAGGATGTGCTGCTCGCGCTTTTCAAATTATAAAAACAGTAATATGATCTGTAATAGTTCGATCTGTAATAGGGTCAGAAGTTGGATATTTGGAAAGCAGCCCTTGAGAATATTCCTAAAAATACTTCTAAGCACCACAGCAGAGGCTGGAGGCTAAGGTGTGGCTGATCCAAGGTTTTTAATCCTTTCAGTCTGTATATAATCTTTACACCCTTTTGTCTGAACAGAGCAGAATCATTCTACCATGACGAAATGACAGTTCTCAGTCCAATGCTATAACTTTCAGCTCAGGATAACCTTTACAGAATACTTTCATCTTCCACTTGATATTTAAGTTTTCATATATTTATAGTGGTTTCTTTCAGGTGAAATTTGTAAATTAAAAAAAAAAAGATAAATTCCTAACTTCATTTTGAAAGAAGAGTTTTTTCACCAGTCAAAATACTCTTTTAAGTATCTCTCAAATTACAAATTAGCCTATTTTATGGTACCCAGTACATTATAGCTTAAACTGTTGGCAAAAAGGTGTGAAAATTTTGTGAATGAGTGATTCCTAGAATATTTCTTGACTCCAGCAATTTTGCTTCCCTTACCTCTGCTAGTGATTTACGATTTGTTTACAAATAAGTTCTGCTTGCTATTGGGACAGTGCTGCCAGGTGCAGATCTACCGGAGAAGCTTTTATTGTAGATGCTTTATTGCCTCTCTACAAATAACCTTTTGAAGTGCAGTTTAAATAGCATAAAATTCACTCATTATAAGTATACAATTCAATGACTTTTGGTAAATTTATATAGTTTCACATTCATCACTATGATCTAGATAGAAAACATTTCCAGAATCCTGAAAATGTTTCTCGTGCCCATTTACAGCCTATTCGCACAATCAGCCCAAGCCCTAAGCAACACTGATCTGCTGTTTCTATAGATTTGCCTTTACTAGAAATTTTATTTAAACAGAATCATATAATATGTAGGCTTTTGTGTCTAACTTCTTTCACTGACAAATGTTTTTGAGGTTAATCCATGTTGCTGTATGTATCAGTAGTCCCACTTTGTTTATCTATTCACCAGTTTATTGACATTTGGATTGTTCCATTTTTTTGGTTATTATGAATAGTGCTACTCTAAACATTTGCAGACAAGTCTTTGTGTGGACACACATATTCAGTTGTTGGGGGTAGATGCCCTGGAGTGGAATTACTGGGTCATCTGGTAGGTTTATGTTTAACTTTTTAAAGAAAATACCAAACTGTTTCCATAGTTACTGTACCATTTTACTTTCCTACTGGCAATGTATTTACTGGTCCAGTCTCTCCACATCCTTGCCAATACCTAGTATTTTCAGTGTTTTTGATCAGAGCCATTCTAACGGGCCTAAGTGGTATCTCTTTGTGGATTAAATGTGCATTTCCCTAATGACTAATGCAGTTAAGCATCTTTAAAGTGGCCTTCCTACATCTTTTTTGGTGAAATGTCTACTTGAATACACTGTGTTAAGAAATACTCAAATCTCTTATCTTCGCTTTGCCTCTTGGTGACACTATTTTCCAGTTCCATGGAATGACAATTAATTGATTGGTGAGCTATAAGAGTCCCTGTTCAGTATTTCAGTGGGTTGATGAGGAGATAAGAGATACTTAATACTTTGGAAAGGTATTAACTTGAAGTTACAAAGCTACCTTAGTGCTTAATATGTCTGAACCCATACAGACTATCTCCTAAATGCAGCTAAGAGGGGCTGGACAACAATTCTGAGGCCAAAGATTTTTAATCTTGAAAAATCTTAATTATCTCAAGAGCTGATTTTGAAAAGGAATTCAGAAGGAATTTACCTGAATGAACTCTAGTTTAAACCATAAGAAACGTCAAAGGTGAACCACCTTAAGAATTAAAGATGAAATGGTCCAGACAATGGAATATTATTAAGAAACAAAAAGCAATGAGCTATCTGCCAAGAAAAGACTTAGAAAAAGGAAACTTACATGCATGTTACTAATTAAAAGAAGCCAAATTGACAAGGTCACCTACTGTATGATTCCAACTATGTGATATCCTGGAAGAAGCAAAACTATGACACAGTAAAAAGCTCCGTAGTTGCCAGGGGTCGATGGGGAGCAAGAGACGAAAAGGTGGAGGTAAGATAATTTTTAGGGCGATGCAATTACTCTGTATGATACTGTAATGATGGAGATGTGTCATTATACATTTGTTTACACTCACACAATGTACAACACCAAGAATAAACTCTAATGTCAACTATAGACTTTGGGTGATAATGACGTGTGAATGTAGGTTTATCAATTGAAATAAATGTACTACTCAGATGGGGGATGTTGATAATGGAAGAGGCTCTGTGTGTGTGATGGCAAGGGGTAATGGCAAATCTCTGCACTGTCTGCTCAATTTTACTGTGAATCTAAAACTGCACTAAAAATAAAATCTACTAAAAAAATGAAGCATGTATATCTAGGAAAGATGTGTTCCTTGCAATTCAAGCAACCTGGTGTCTGGGCCAACTCCTTTACTTTTCACACTTTTTCTGTCAAATCCTATATTTTGTGGAAAAGTCAATGAGTTGCTCTATTCACTAATTTCTTCAGCAGCCTGTGGGTTGGTATTTGTTGTTGTTGTTGTTTTTTGCTTTTTTTAGATATGCATGCCACAAACCACTCTACTTGCTAGTCACTACATACACCACCTTCATATTTGCAAAACTCATATTTGGAGGCCTGTGCTTTTCAGTGCTGTGGGTTTTTGTTGTTGTTATTTGTTTTCAGTTAAACTAAAATGAAAAGATTCTTCTTGCCCTGTGAAATAGGAGATATGGCTATATAACAATGCTATAGCAATATTCTGTTTAGGAAAGTCACAGTTTGGTTCATAAGCTTAAGAAATGTTATTAATATAGAATTCACCAGTTCATCTCTGTTGGTTTGTATTGCAAACTCATTCCTGGAAAGCTATGAGGGAAAGATTTTTTCTTTTGACTAGTCAGCTACAGTTCATTTTTCCCGATTAACCTAATGAGAACAAGGCTGAACAATTCTGAGCAGAACAGACTGGCTCGCAGTGAGAGAGACTCAGTATTGCTCCAAACCAAGCCTTTTAGCTCACTCTTCCCTGCCACAACTTATGCCACAGTGAAGCTTTGAAAAAAATGCCTATCAAAAAGTGCTTCACAATTCTGAGACCCCGGACTGTGTTGCTTCTAAATATATTCGTTCTGTGCTCATAAAGCGCAGACTAGGCTCCCACTAATTTACAAAAATAAATCCCATTCCCATTGGATTGATTCTGTGACCTGATTCTGTGAAGGCTAAGAGCTATCTCCTGGATACTCTTGTATTCTTCAGGACCCGGCAGAGAGCCATGTGTATGGAATACATTCAGTAGTTATTTGTTGACTAAACAAACACTGAATGTTATCTTAACATTGTTAAGTGTTAATTTGTGAAATGTTGAATGAACATCCAGAGAGACTACCTTCTAGCTCAGTATTTTCAGGCTTCTTTAAATTTATTCCTTTTGGTGCAATATAGTTAAAATGAAGAAATCAGCATTATGTATTCTGGAATGGTGCTAACAACATTATAAAAAATACAGAATTACCAATACCTAACTGTGCCACTTTAATTCTCCTGTAATTACTCAAATGTGTTTTATTTTACAAACATACATTAGATTGGTTGTATAACTACTATGCCTAGAAAGGAAGGGTTGCAGAGGTAAATCAGGAAGAAAGCTTACTTTCGAAGGAGCTTGGAATTCAGGGTAGGAGGCAGAGAGTTAAATAACAAAAGGGACTGAATACAGGTAGGAGGAATGGGGTGGGGAAACAGAGAAAATACTGATTGTCAATAGAATCATCCTGAAACTTCCGAATGAGAGCATCAGTGATAAGGCCCAGGTTTTTTGTTTTTAAGATTTTATTTATTTATTGGGCAGAGAGAGAGACAGCCAGCGAGAGAGGGAACACAAGCAGGGGGAGTGGGAGAGGAAGAAGCGGGCTCCCAGCAGAGAGGCCTGATGTGGGGCTCGATCCCAGAATGCCAGGATCACACCCTGAGCAGAAGGCAGACGCTTAACGGCTGAGCCACACAGGGGCCCCTAAGGCCCAGTTTATATTCCCAGGGATACAGGGCTGTGAGCAGCAGCAGGTGGAAGGCACTGCTCCTGAGTCCCAGTGATGTGGCTAACGGTCAGGAGCACACCCTGCCCCAGGTTAAGGGAGCCAAACAATGTTAGAATGATGGATAAAATCTTTTAGGCCTGTCACATTAATTTTCCTGAGCATAGGTGTATTAATTTATCATATTGTTTAAGTTTTTTTCCAAAGTCTATTATTCATTGGTGTAAGATTTGAAGTTTATGGAAACCACATTATTTTATTGGATAGAAATTAAGTTGAAAATGTGTAACCTATAGGTGGCACCTGGGCTGCTCAGTAGGTTGAGAGTCCAACTCTTGGTTTCTGCTTAGGTCATGATCTCAGGGTGGTGGGATCAAGACCCACATCAGGCTCCTAGCTTAGTAGGGAGTCTGCTGGAGATTCTCTCCCTCAACCTCCTCCCCCCGCACTCTCTCACTCTCTCTCTCAAATGAATAAATAAATCTTAAAAAAAAAAAAGAAAAGAAAATGTGTAACCTACAGAAATAAAGATGTACTATTTTATTTTTGACCTGACTTTTGGGAGTGCTGTGCTCTTCTAGAGGTCCCTAAGTATTGCAGATGACACCTTCCTATCTTTATTGTCTCTTAGTAAATGAATTTCACCATCCTTTAGTGTGACTCTTTCAGGAAAAGGGCTGCAAAGGCTGTTGACACCTTTTTAATTCAAACTGCACATTAAATTTTAACAGCATTTTCCGACACTAATATTTTTTAAATTAAACTTTTTATTTTGTAATAATTATAGAGTCACAGGCAGTTGTAAGGTATTACAGAGAGGTCCTGTGTATCCTTCACCCAACTTCCCCTAATGGTTGCATCTTACCTAATTATAGTCCTATATCCAAACTAGGAATTTGACACTGGCACGATCTGTGTTTATATTTCTAAGTCATCTTATCTCCAGGGTAGTTCTGTAGCCACCACTGCAATCAAAATACAGAACTATCCCAGGACTATAAAGATCTCCCTTGTGCTGCTTCCTTCTAGTCACTTCCCCTCCCTGCCATCCCAGACTATCTCCAGTTGTTGGCAACTGCTACTTTGTTTTCCATCCCTTTACTTTTTTAAAAAAAAATGTCTTGTGAATAAATTCACCTAGCATGAAACTTTATGAGGTTGGCATTTTTCATTCAGCATAATGCCCTTGAGAACCATCCAAGCCATCGTGTGCATTAATAGCTTATTCCTTTTTATTTTTGTAGAGTGCTACATGATCTGAATGTACCACAGTTCGTTCCACCATCGAGGGGCATTTTAGTTGTTTCCAGTTGTAAGCTACTACAAATAAGGCTGCTGCGAATAATTGTGTACAGGCTTTTGTAGGAACATTAGTTTCATTTGTTTGAGGTAAACATTCAAGAGTACAGATGGCCGAATCACATAGTAATGGTTTAATATTTTAAGAAACTGCCAAAATGTTTTTCAGTCATACTGACTGTATGATTTGCCACTCCTACTAGCAATGCATGCAAGATCCAGTGTCTCTGAATCCTTTTTTGGTATCGTCACTGTTTTCATTTGAGCTAATCTAATAGGTGTATAATGATGTCTCATGCTGGGCTTAATTTGCATTTCCCTAATGGCCAGTGATGTTGAACATGTTTTTGTGTGCTCATTTGTCATCAGTATATCATTTCTAAGGAAATGTCTCTTAATGTATTTGTCATTTACTTTATTGAATTGGGTTTTTTTTATTGTTGAGTTCTGAGAATTAGTTATATGTTCTAAATATGAGTACTTTGGAGGATATGTGGTTTGCAAAGATTTTCTCCCAATCCATAAAATGTATGGACATCCTCTTAACGGGGTCTTTTGTGTTTTTTTTTTTTTTACTTCCTTTTATTTTTTTTTTAATGATTTTTTTATTATATTATGTTAGTCACCATACAGTACATCCCCGGTTTCCGATGTAAGGCTCGATGATTCATTAGTTGTGTATAACACCCAGTGCACCATGCAATACGTGCCCTCCTTACTAACCATCACGGTCTATCCCATTCCCCCACCCCCCTCCCCTCTGAGGTTAACGGGGTCTTTTGTAAAGCAAAAGTATTTATTTGTGATTAAGTCCAAGTTAGAGATTTTTTAAAATAGATAATGCTTTTCAAATGATATCTAAACACTACTCATGAAATTCCAGGTTCTGAAGATTTTCTTCTATCTTCTAAAAGTTTCAGATTTTTGTGTTTAACACTTAACTCTATAGGCCAATGAATTAGTTTTTGTAGAAGGTATGAGTCTTAGGTTGACAATTACTTTTTTGTCTATAGATGATGTTTAATTGTTCCAGAATCATTTGTGGAAAAGGGTATTCTTCCTCCACTGAATTGTATCTGCATCTTTGAAAAAATCAGCTGGTCATACTAATCTGTTCCATTTATTTATGTGTCTGTTGTTCTACAATACCATATGATCCTGATTGAAGCTATGCAATAAGTCTTGAAATTGGGTAGAATAATTCCTCACAATTAATTAATTAATTAATTACTTTTCAAAAGTAGGCTCCATGTCTAGTGTGGAGCCCAATGCAGGACTTGAACTCGACCCTGAGATCAAGACCTGAGCTGAGATCAAAAGTTACATGCTCAGTGGGCTGAGCCACCCAGGCACCCCTCTTATTTTTAAAAATTACTTATAGCTATCCTAGTTCCTTTGCTTTCCCATAAAATTTTAGAGTAATTTTGTCTATATCAATCTATAGAAAATCTCATTGAAATTTTGATAGAAATTGTATTAAACCTGTATATAAATTGCGGGAGAATTAACATCTTTACTATGTTGAGTCTTCCAATCCATGACTATAATCTATCTATTTATTTAGAGATTTTTAAAATATATTTAATTAGCATTTTGTAGTTATCAGGATATAAGTATAAATTATATTGGAGATAAGGTATATTTATGTACATATAGTGATTATAAGTAGTATTACATTCTTATTTTGGTTTCCACAAGTGTGTTGCTATTATATAGAAATATAATCTATTTTTGTATGTTTATCTTGTGTTATGTGACCTTTTGAACTTACTAGTTCCAGGAGTATTTTTGTAGTGTTCTTGGGATTTTCTATGTAGACTATAATATCATCTGCAAATAGGGATAGTTTTACTTCTTTCTTTCTGATCTATATGCCTTCTATTCCTTTCCTTGCCTTGTAGCAGTGGCTAAAACAGATGAAAGAAGACACTGGGTGGGAAATGATGGGAAAGACTTCTGGGAAATGATGAGGAGTCTAACTTGGCAAAATCAAAGGGTACAGCTAGGTTATCAAACTCTTGTATGAAACTCTTTTTTTTTAAAGAAAAAAGATTATTTATTTGAGAGAGAGAAAATGGTGGGCAGGGCAAAGGGAGAGGGAGAATCTCAAGCAGACTCCCTGCTGAGTGCAGAGCCCGAGGCAGGGCTCGATCTCATGACCCTGACCTGAGATCATGACCTAAGCAGCTGAAATCAACAGTCGAGTGCTTAACCGACTGAGCCACCAAGGTGCCCCTCAAACTCTTGATACAGGTGGAAGAGGGACTGAAGAGATTGTTTATAAGCACAGTGAGAAAGACCTCTTCTTATTTAAGAAGAAAATTAAGAAAGTAATAAAACACATTGGGTAAGAAAGCTACAGACCAAAGAAAGCTTTTCTTAGTTTCCTTTTCTTACTTTTCCTCCAAATGGGAAAGTATCGCTCATATTTCACATTTTGAAATTTATTAGAATTTTAATCCCATTTTACAGTCTAGATGCTAAGATTTAAGAAAAAGTCAAATAGCAGAAAGGGTTTTTTTGGCACTGGTTTTGAAGTTATTTATTTTTTTAAGACAAAACCAAATATGCTTTATTTAAAATTATTACTTTTTCACTTCTATTTTCTCATTTTTGTTAAATAACAAATCTATACTTTTTCATAAATTCACCTTGCCCAGAGTTAGCAAACATTTCCTTTATACAGAAATCTATTAGAGGATGTTTAAAGGAGCTTCTTCAAACCAAATCAAAGATGAATGATCAAGAAAAATATTTCTAAATAATTTCTGAGGCTTGACAAATTTTAGTCATCCTCTTTCTTATTCACTATAAGTAATAGTGGTAAGGACAAACACAATTGCTACTTTAAGCATATTTATTAAGAGCTACGTAGGGTGGAAATTTTGTTAAGTGTTAAAAAAAATGTAAGCAAACAATAGACAAGCTGAAAAATGGGGTTGTAGTGGGTGGTTGAAGCATCTTTCTGTTAAATCATGTCATGAATGCTTCCCTTACACACAGAGTTGCATCGTTTTTCCGGGGATTTTGTTGTCATGACAACAAGTTTTACAGGAGCATTTTCAGATTCCATAGTTAGAATTGCACAAAAAAGAGTTTGATACAATGAACACAGGTGAGCTTTAATTATCACATTTGGATAAAGGTCCCCTGATTTATCATAGTCATATCCTTGAAAAAATTAAAAATATGACCTTTCTTTCCTTTTTGGAGGAAGGTCATTTTACTATAAAGTTTTTTTTTTTTTCCTCAAGAAAATGAATTCAAAAGACTCCAAATTGGGGGTGCCTGGGTGGCTCAGTTGGTTAAGCATCTGCCTTCCACTGAAGTCTGATCCCAGGGTCCTAGGATCGAGTTCCGCATTTGGCTCCCTGCTCAATGGGAAGTCTACTTCTCCCTCTGTCTCCCCCCACCACCCTTGTGCACATAGCACGCTCTCTCTCTTTCTCAAAAATAAATAAATAAAAATCTTTAAAAAAAAAAAGACTCCAAATTGTCTCAGTTTAAATACTGTTAGATTTCAAGGGAATTTATAATGGATAAGACATGATGACATCTAATACATGAAAGGACTTGAAGTCATAGTCTATTTCTTGTAGCGATGAATTTTGGTAAGTATTAGTAAGCTAAATATAGTTGCAAGTATAGGTTGAACAATAAATACTCAAGAATATGATAGTAATCTGCATCGGGCATATTTTATATTACTTGAAAATTTCTCTCATTAAAATCTCTTGAAAACCTCTCTCATTAGTGTTGGAAAAGACCTACCTCTCTGGTTGTCCTATTTCTCTATTGCAAATAGCTTCAAGTAACTGGCAACTCTTTGTGTTAATTTCAAATGTGTAGCCCTATTATATTGTTTTGTAGTGATGCATTTATAATCCTCTTCAAAATAACACATCGTTTTATCTTAGAATGTTCATAATCATCTTATTTCTAGAGAGATGGGCAACAAATCAATATTTTGTGCTTTTAAAAATCATTTTTTTTCTATTTCTATTGTCTACTGGAGCCCCATCCATTCCAACTGCATTCCAAATGCCTCAAAATTTTAAGGAGACTTCAAGAAATACTACAAAATACTTCTGATTACATTTCATGGGTCAAGATTTAGTTATAGGTCCTAGTATAGTTGTAAGAATGACTAGGACATGTTGAGTTTTAGCAGGGTGGCAATATGGCTGGCCAAATATACCGGGTTACCTTTGCTAAATAGAAGTAGCAGAATGAATTTTGGGAGATGATTTCCAATACAGATTCCTAGTAAAATTTTTATGATGCTGTTTTATGCTTAATATTCCAAAGTAGTATGTGAAGTAACTGAATGCTTCAATTAAGAAACTACTTGGTAAAACCATCCTTTCCCTCACTGTGCAAACACATAGCTAATTCACTGCATGGGTTTACAGAGCTGTGCTAAAGAAAGGTCTTCACTAAATTAGCTGTTAGTAGATAAAATTTTCACCAATCTCCCCATAAATCTATCCCTGAATCTCAAACATATTTATTCAAAATCTATTATTTGTGAAATACTAAGCATGATTCTGCTAGGGCTGCAACAGTAAGATACTCTTACACTTTTTACTGGGGGAGTTTAAAATAAGTAGCCATTATTTTTTTTTAAAGATTTTATTTTATTTATTTGACACAGAGACAGCCAGTGAGAGAGGAAACACAAGCAGGGGGGTGGGAGAGGGAGAAGCAGACTTCGAGCAGAGGAGCCTGACGTGGGGCTCGATCCCAGAACGCCGGGATCACGTCCTGAGCCTAAGGCAAACGCTTAACGACTGAGCCACCCAGGCGCCCCTAAGTAGCCGTTATTTAAGGCAAGATATGGCAAGTGCTATAAAAGAGGTATGAAGTATGTTTGGAGTTCAGAAGAAGAATGTGGCCCCGGAATCCAGTGGGTAGAACTCCAATGGATATAGTGTTGAAGCATTAGGGGAGAGTGCAGAAAGATAAGGCATAAACAGAGGTCTATATGGGAAATGATGGCATGCATTGAGGGGAATGGCCTGACCACATGATGCATATATTACAGAGGATGACATAAAGATTAAAGAGGCTAGAATAAGGAGGGCCTTACGTGCTTTACTAAATGGCAAATGTGTTCTGAAACTATTAAGAAAATGGTGAGCTACTGAAGGTGCAAGCAAGAGAGTGACATGATTAAAGTTGTGTTATAGGACAACGAATTTCACTGTATGTGTAAAGGAAATCAGAGGCAATGAAAAATGGAGGCAAAGAAAATGAGCAAATACTTACTTTAATGGGAATGTACAGATGAAAAGTGAATAGCACCTGGATGAGAGGGCCTTTGGAGTCAAAGGTTTTGGACTTGGTAACTAAAATAATTGCATCACTATTACATTAAAGTCAGGCAGAGGAACTTGTCAAGGACTGTGTGTGTGAATATAAAAAGTTCATTTTTTGATAAGCTAAATTAAACACTTTACAAGTGAGACTATCTGAAAGGGGCTGGAAATGATAATCCAGACAAGGTTTATGGGTTACTAATGGTGTCAACAGGTTAATGAAACTCGGTGTGTCTCAGTTTTATCACGGGTACAACACTAGTGCTTGCCTCATTGGGCTGTTATGAAGATAAAATGACTGGATACTAGTACCTAGCTTGTGGTAAGGAATCTTCACTAGTCACTATTGTAGCGATGATCATCATTATTAGTCAGGTGCTCTCATAATGGCTGTAGGGGTCAAGAAGAAAACGGGGAACGGGCAAAGAAGACAGAGGAAGAAGGACAACAGAAGAAATGCAATGGTATAGTCCACAGGCAGATGGCAACTTGGTTGCTAGGGTCATAAGAGGAACTGCCAATAGATTTGGAAAGTAGAACCTTTGAGATAGTAGATTCAGTAGAGAAGTAATGGCAGACAGACTGCAAAGGGTTAAGAGGTAAAAAGTGAAAAAGTAGACGCAAGGCTATTTATCCCATTTGTTCAAAAACAACTAGGAAAAAAAAAAACAATTGGTACTGAAGGGAAAGAAAGGAAGAAGTTTAAGTGGCTGACACTGACAGCAGAGGCAAAAGAACCATTTGAGATCAGTGTGTTCATTTGTGTGTGCTGTGAAAGGTGAACGTGTTGTTGAGAGGTTGTTCTAAACTGACAGCCTTTTTTTCAAGACTTCCCAGGAAAATTTTACTAGAGAACCTGGGTGTACACACAGTTTTGTTTTGTTTTTAATGATTCATGCTGTAACACCATTGTTTACAAATGGAGGCTTGTGGTAATCCTTTGAAGTTTTTATGTGCTTGACAGTTGTTAAATCTTTATTTTCAACAAGAGGCGGATGATAATCTAGCAGTGTTCTGTTTCATTTTTCATTCTGTTTCATTTCATGTTCTGTTATTTTTAATTCATCAACCAATAAATGTTTATTGGTCCTTTACTCTGTACAGGCAATGCTGGGTGTAGAGGGAGACAGAAAAATGTAAAGGACTTATCTTTCATTGAGTGCATGAGACAGCTGGAATATGGGTAATTTAAATACACTTTCTAAGACTCTGGAGAAATAAAATTTTCTAAAGATGCAAAATTTGTGTTGTTATTTTTTTATTTTGGTGGAAAGTTCATGTAATTTGCTTAAAGACTAAATTGTTTCAGCAATGGCTTATGTTTTTATCTGATTTATTCCAGAAATTTTAAGAGAGCTACAGACAGACACACATATATGCACTCTAGTAATGTGACTCCTTTGGGAAATGTTTTATCAGAATTACAGAATATTGTAAAAACCATATTCTTTTATTTTCAAATAAATATCATGGTTACAACTCACTGTTAAAAACATTTATAAGTACAGTAGATAACACACCAGACCCCATTTTTTAAATGTGACTTTATAATTCTTATTTACCTACAAATAGTTAAGGCTGAATTATAGAGCTAAAAATATGGAATTGTCCTAAATGACAGTGTCTTGCTGCAAGTTGACATGTGGAAGAAAGATGCTGCAGCCCTTTCTTTGCCAGTATGACTGATGGTAATTATCATCTGTGTGTGGGGCTGTGGCTCAGAGGATCGATCAATATCAAGGGGCAGGCCTCACCACACTGTACCCATGCGACACTGATCTTTGATTTGTGGTTGAAACCACTGTCCACTATAATTTTGCATCAGATAGATTAAATACATACTTTTGTGGTTGAGAGTTACCGATACCTCTTATTCAGATCTATATTCTCAATATTTATGTTGAAGAAGTCAGGTTGCAATCAAAAGAGTCTGTTGTTAAATATTCTTTATACCTTAATGAGCAATGAGGCCATTAGGAAGCTTGAAGATGCAGGCTTTATTGACCACACATCTGTTTACCACCACAATTCTGATATGCTTACTCAAGGCCAAAAAGTAAAGCCATACTTTACCTTCTGTCTGCTCAGTTGGCTACCTGTGTGGCCTCTTGACCAGACCTGTGCACAGGAATGACAACTGTTAAGTAAGCAAAGTATATTTTTGGTTCTCCCAAAATATACTCATCTTCATATTCCCTCTTCTTACCATCAGCCAAAGGCTTAGTTTCCATGTAGAAATTCATGTCAATATTCAGAAATGTATGCCTTCATAACAGAGGATGTCTCTTGTATCCCTTCTGAAAACCAAACCAAACCAAATCAAACCAAACAAGGCAAAACTTATGCTTATTTTGAGCAGGATGTAGTTTTCCACAGCTATACATTTGTTGCTGTGTCTTAGTAATATATGTGTGTGTGTTACTTTATTTCTTCTTAAACTCAAAGACCTAAGTTCAATTTATCAAATCTCTGTGTATCTGTATGAGACATCTGAGTATGTTCTGACCCTTTTCCTAGCTATTTTATTCTGTGAATTTCCAGGCACTTTCTTCATCGATGACCTTTGCATGCTTCAAAGTAGTTGTTTATAAGTTGGGACTGATAATTTTGTTTCTCTCTCTCCATTTGCTCCAGGAACCCTTCTACACTGGATCATCAAAAACTGTAGAAACATCCTTCTTTTTAAGTTCTTCAGTTTCTCTCCAAGACTTTAAGGTGACAAACTTCTGTTTTCTGAACTCTTCATTCTTCTTTCCTTCTTAGTTGAACTCCTACATTATGATGATGACTTCCTCGTATCCAGGATACATCTTGGCTTTTGGCAAGAGAGATTTGGAAGGCTTTAATCTGATGCCTTGGGAGACAGATGGAGGTCGCCTAAGATTCTTTCCTAAACGTGTGTTCTACTTAGTTTTCCCAGATGAGGACTTTCCTTGTTTCACCTTTCTCATTCCTTAAATCTCAATCCTGGATTTGGTCACCTGCCTACATTCCTGCCTTGGTCTTGGCATTCTCCTCCCAATCATGTACCCCTGACCTCAAACTCCAGGCTATTGCAATGGTTCTGCTATCTGCTGACAAATTTCCAAGCATCCCATTACCCAGTCCAAAACTCCATAGTGCTTTGTGCACTTAAGAGATATTCATTCTCCAAGATGCTTGGCCAGTATCTAGTTCCTGCTAATTCCTCTTGCTCTCTCATTTCACATATGCAGCCAACTGCCACATTCTGCAGATTATTCACCATGTCTTGATGCTGCCCCTAACTTGATCCCATGGCTATGATTCCAAACTAACTCCCATTTTCTCTTAAAATGAAGTATTAGAATATAATTGGTCTTATGAGCACTGATGTTCTCTCATTCTAATGGTTCTGAGTCCATTCCTCTGTGATAATGACCATGATCCTTACTGAGAGAAGTAGTAACTTCTCCTTTGCTATCTATCTACTGATTTTATGAGAGTAAGACTCACACTATATCAGAGCAGTATTTGTATATATGTCTGGTGCTATTTTCAGTACCTTACAAACATTAACCAATTTAATGCTTACAACAACTCTATAATCCTACTTTTATAGAAGAGAAAACTGAGGCACAGAGATGGTAAGTCACTTGTTCAAGGTTGCCTAGCTAGTACAATGATAGAACCATAATTTGACCCTGGCAGTCTAACTTTAGAGTCTTATATAACTTCTCTAATTAAGGTTATTTATTATCTCCTCTTCAAGGATATTCATAAATATTCAACAAGTTGTACATAAAATAGCACTAGTTACCTGGTTTACTTCTTGCTTTAAAGAAACTTGCCATTTTCCATTTTGAATACCTAAAGTTATTTAGACAGGTTTGTTTTCTCTGCTTTGGAAGACATGAAGTATCTTTGGATATTAGGTGTACTAGTGATATTTTCACCCAGTCTATGGAAGTTGTTATTAAAATCTAATAGTTTAGGATATACTACCTTGAAATAACGAGTCTTCAACAAGGAGAAGCTAGAGCGAGGAATAAGAGGCTGCTGTGAAATACCAGAGGGCTTTGAAAATAAGCACCACATTTTATGTATATATATTAAGAGAGTAGGCAGAAGGTATTTGAGGTCAGACAAGGAGAGGCAGCAGCAGGAGAGAGAAAAGGAAGAGCAAAGAGCAGGATCAGTTCAGCTTGCTCAGGGGAAAGCAATGGATGGTAAACTGTGAACTCTGCAAGTGTCCTTTTGGCATGGGAATGCCCTTACTATTCATTGGACACTAGCATTGCATAGGGAATCCTATGAATTTGGTAGGATGCATCTCCTTTTGAGCTGGTGTAATGCCAAGAGATAAGAAAAAATGAGAGAAATGCAAGAAAATACACAGGGAAACACATTTTCTAAGTGAAAAAAATTTAAGTAACCTCAAATTTTCTCTCATAATATTTGCTCTTATGATGATTAAATGTGACAAGATTGAAACCTGAACAAACTTGCAGTTGAATTATTTATCCAAATTTGGTCTAAAGACAGATTAATATGTAAAACTCTCTTCATTGTCATCGAGAGAAAGACATTACTCTAAAAATAGTGACTATTAAAATATGTGCTAGACTGTGGGTAGAAAGTGTCAGTCTCCTTGCTGTGCTTTTAACATATGTAAATATGATCTCCATGGCATATTATTCACCAGGAGTGTGCTCTTTCACCTTTGGTGAGGTACTTCTTTGCCTCCTATTGATTTGTTTGATTAGCAAAAAGAAGGTTAAGGATGGCATTTGCTATAAACACTAAATCAATAACCAAGACTTGAGACACTTTCTGAACCTTGAGTGGTACATGAGAAAAGATCCTTTTTAAGAAGGCTTTTTATCATCTCTCTACTTCTACTCATGTATAGAAATATGGGGCCGAGAAGCAAAGAAAATGAAAGAAAGGATCAAAATAAACCAAAGTTTTGCTCTATTCAACGATGATCATGATTCCCATTAGAACTTTGTTTTTTCCTAGAGTATCGCATACTCCTATACACAAATGTATGGGTAAATATAAAAGGAAATGCTTTGGGATTATCCTAGTAGCCATGCTTTTCTATGAGGCAACCAACAGTGGCTATATTTACAGATTCTTTATCATGAAATAAAGCAACATCAAAAACTGAAAAACTGAATCTTGTATTTGCTCTATTTTTATATTCTTTGTGTGGCAGGGATGCCTAGCATTTTTATACCCTCAATCAAGGCTGATTAAAAAAAAACATTAAAAAATTAATTATTGTATTATGTTAGTCACCATACAGTACATCCCTTGTTTCTGATGTAAAGTTCGATGATTCATTAGTTGCGTATAACACCCAGTGCACCATGCAATACTTGCCCTCCTTACTACCCATCACCAGCCTATCCCATTCCCCCATCCCCCTCCCCTCTGAAGCCCTCAGTTTGTTTCTCAGAGTCCATAGTCTCTCATGTTTCATTCCCCCTTCTGATTACCCCCCCTTTCTTTATCCCTTTCTTCTCCTACTGATCTTCCTGGTTCTTATGTTCCATACATGAGAGATATCATATGATAATTGCCTTTCTCTGCTTGACTTATTTCACTTAGCATTATCTCCTCCAGTGCCGTCCATGCTGCAGCAAATGTTGAGAAATCATTCTTTCTGATAGCTGAGTAATATTCCATTGTATATATGGACCACAACTTCTTAATCCAGTCATCTGTTGAAGGGCATCTCCATTCCTTCCACGATTTAGCTATTGTAGACAATGCTGCTATGAACATTGGGGTGCTTATGGCTCTTCCCTTCATTACGTCTGTATCTTTGGGGTAAATACCCAGTAGTGCAATGGCTAGGTCATAGGGTAGCTCAATTTTTAACTTTGTAAGGGTCCTCCACACTGTTTTCCAGAGTGGCTGTACCAACTTGCATTCCCACCAACAATGTAGGAGGGATCCCCTTTCTCCACATCCTCTCCAGCAATTGTTGTTTCTTGCCTTGTCTACTTTTGTCATTCCAACTGGCGTAAGGTGGTATCTTAGTGTGACTTTGATTTGAATTTCCCCGATGGCTAATGATTTTGAACATTTTTTCATGTGTCTGTTAGCCATTTGTATGTCATCATTGGAAAAGTGTCTGTTCATATCTTTTGCATATTTTATGATTTGTTTATTCGTTTCTCACGTATTGAGTTTGAGAAGTTCTTTGTAGATCTTGGATACCAGTCCTTTATCTGTAGCATCATTTGCAAATATATTCTCCCATTCCGTGGGCTGCCTCTTAGTTTTTTTGACTGTTTCCTTGGCTGTGCAGAAGCTTTTTATCTTGATGAAGTCCCACAAGTTCATTTTATCTTTTGTTTTTCTTGCCTTTGGAGATGTGTCATGAAAAAGGTTGCTTTGGCCGATGTCGTAGAGGTTGCTGCCTATGTTCTCCTCTAGGATTTCGATGGATTCCTGTCTCACATCGAGGTCTTTCGGCCATTTGGAGTTTATCTTTGTGTATGGTGTGAGAGAGTGGTCAAGTTTCATTCTTTTCCATGTAGCTGTCCAATTTTCCCAGCACCATTTATTGAAGAGACTGTCTTTTTCCCACCTGATGTTTTTTCCTGCTTTATCAAATATTAGTTGCCCAAAGAGCCGAGGGTCCGTTTCTGGGTTCTCTATTCTGTTCCATTGGTCTATGTGTCTGTTTTTGTGCCAGTACCATGCTGTCTTTGTGATCACAGCTTTGTAGTACAGCTCGAAATCCGGCATTGTGATGCCCCCAGCTTTGTTTTTCCTTTTCAACAGTTCCTTGGAGATTCGGGGCCTTTTCTGTTTCCATACAAATTTAAGGACTGTTTGTTCCAGTTCTTTGAAAAATGTCCTTGGTATTTTGATCGGGATAGCATTGAAAGTGTAGATTGCTCTGGGTAGCATGGACATTTTAACTATGTTAATTCTTCCAATCCATGAGCATGGAATATCTTTCCATCTTTTTGTGTCTTCCTCAATGTCTTTCAAGAGCGATTTATAGTTTCTAGAATATAGGTCCTTTACATCTCTGGTTAAATTAATTCCAAGGTTACGTATGGTTTTTGGTGCTATTGTAAATGGGATGGATTCCCTAATTTCTCTTTCTTCAGTCTTATTATTCGTGTATAGAAATGCAACTGATTTCTGAGCATTGATTTTGTATCCCGCCACATTACTGAATTGCTCTATAACTTCTAATAGTTTGGGAGTGGCTTCTTTTGGGTTTTCCATATAGAGTATCATGTCATCTGCAAAGAGAGACATTTTGACTTCTTCTTTGCCAATTTGAATACCTTTGATCCCTTTTTGTCGTCTGATTGCTGTTGCAAGGACTTCTAGACTATGTTGAATAATAGTGGCGAGAGTGGGCATCCTTGTCGTGTTCCTGATCTTAAGGGAACGGCTTCCAGCTTTTCCCCATTGAGAATAATATTTGCTGTAGGCTTTTCATAGATGGCTTTTATGAGATTGAGAAATGTACCTTCTATTCCTACACTCTGAAGGGTTTTAATCAGGAAAGGATGCTGTATTTTGTCAAATGCTTTTTCGGCATCGATTGAGAGGATCATATGGTTCCTGAGTCTTTTCTTGTTGATATGATGTATCACGCTGATTGATTTGCGAATATTGAACCACGCTTGCATCCCAGGTATGAATCCCACTTGATCGTGATGGATAATCCTTTTAATGTACTGTTGGATTCTATTAGCAAGTATCTTGTTGAGGATTTTGGCGTCCATATTCATTAGGGAAATCGGTCTGTAATTCTCCTTTTTGAGGGGGTCTTTGCCTGGTTTGGGGATCAAGGTAATATTGGCCTCATAGAATGAGTTTGGTAGCTTTCCTTCTGTTTCTATTTTTTGAAATAGCTTTAGGAGAATAGGTATTATTTCTTCTTTGAATGTTTGGTAGAATTCCCCAGGAAAACCGTCCGGGCCTGGAGTTTTGTTATTTGGAAGGTTGTTTATCACTGACTCAATTTCTTCATAATTAATTGGCCTGTTTAAGGAATCAATTTCTTCCGGTTTCAATCTTGGTAGTTTATAGGTTTCCAGGAAGGATTCCATCTCTTCCAGATTGCTTAGTTTATTGGCATATAGCTGTTGATAAAAATTTCTAATAATCCTTCCAATTTCAATGGTGTTTGTCGTGACCTCTCCTTTTTCATTCATAATTTTAATAATCTGGGTCCTTTCTCTTTTCTTTTGGATAAGTCTTGCCAGTGGTCTGTCAATTTTATTGATTCTCTCAAAGAACCGGCTTCTAGTCCTGTTGATCTGCTCTACTGTACTTCTGGTTTCTGCTTGATTGATTTCAGCTCTAATTTTGGTCAACTGCTTCCTCGTGCGTGGATTAGGCCTGTCCCTCTGTTGCTGTTCCAGCTTCTTGAGGTGAGAATATAAAAACTCAGGATGGTTCTTAGTCTCCAAGTGTTTGAGTTTCTTCCAAATTTTTCCTTGTGGTTGAGTTCCAATTTCATAGCGTTGTGGTCTGAGAATATGCAGGGAATAATTTCAGTCTTTTGGTATCGGTTGAGACCTGTTTTTTGACCCAGAACATGGTCTATTCTTGAGAATGTTCCATGGGCATTAGAATAGAATGAGTATTCTTTGGTTCTGGGGGTGTAGTGTTCTATATATATCTATGAGGTCCAACTCGTCGATTATGGCATTCAATGCCCTTGTTTCTTTGTCTATTTTTTCATATATATATCTATGAGGTCCAACTCGTCGATTATGGCATTCAATGCCCTTGTTTCTTTGTCTATTTTTTCATGGGTGTTCTGTCTATTTCTAATAGTGGAGTGTTGAGGTCCCCTACTATTAACGTATTTTTATCTGTATGTCTCTTTATTCTGGTTAAGAGTTGGCTTGTGTATCTTGCTGCTCCCCTGTTGGGGGCATATATATTTATAATTGTCATATCCACTTGTTGAATACTTCCTTTAAGAATAATATAGTGCCCTTCTGCATCTCTAACTATAGTCTGTAGTTTAAAATCCAATTTATCTGATATGAGAATTGCTACCCCAGCTTTCTTTTGAGGTCCATTTGCGTGAAAGATGGTACTCCATCCCCTTACTCTCAGTCTGAATGCATCTTTGGGTTCGAAATGAGTCTCTTGTAGACAGCAAATGGATGGGTCATTTCTTTTTATCCAATCTGCAACCCTGTGGCGCTTTATGGGATGGTTCAAACCATTTACATTAAGACTGATTACTGAGAGATATGATTTTAATGTTGCCATGTTGCCAGTAAAGTCTTTGTTTGTATTGGCTGTGACTTTCTGTTCTGTATCACTCTTGGGGCCTTTTTACTTTTATAGAACCCCCCGTAATATCTCCTGTAGGGCTGGTTTCGTGGTTACAAAATTGGTTAGTGACTGGCGATTCTGAAATGTCTTTATTTCTCCATCAATTCTGAATGACAGCCTTGCTGGATAAAGGATCCTTGGCTGCATGTTTTTCTCTGAAAGAGCTTTAAATATGCTCCCCCAACCCTTTCTCTCATTCCAGGTCTGTGTAGACAGGTCTGACGTAATTCTGATGCTTTTGCCTTGGTACGTGAGAAATTTCTTTGCCCTGGCCGCTTTCAATACTGTATCCTTGCATCTAATATTTGCGAATTGCACTATGACGTGACGTGGCGTAGGTTTGTCGTGGTTGAGCTTGGGAGGGGTCCTCTCTGCCTCTTGGACACGAATGTTTGTTTCCCTTGCTAGATTAGGGAAGTTTTCAGCTACAATTTGTTCAAATATCTCTTCTAGACCTCTGTTTTTCTCCACCCCCTCGGGGATGCCGATGATTCTAACATTGGATCGTTTCATTGAGTCAGTAATCTCCCGTAACCTACATTCGTGGGCGTGGATTTTTTTAAGACCATCTTCTATTTTCATTTTTTCCTCTATTAACCCATCCTCCAATTCACTAACCCGTTCCTCTGCTTCTGCGACCCTGGCCGTCAGAGCCTCTAGTTTTGCCTGCATTTGGCTCATAGAATTTTTAATTTCTGTCAGATTCGCTCTCATTTCTGTCCTTAGGGATTCTATATTCTCAGTAACCTTTTCGTTAATAGTTTTTTCAATTCTACTCATCATTTTGACCATCGTTACTCTGAATTCCATTTCTGATAATTTGGTTACATCCATATCCATTATTTCTGTGGCAGAGGCCACAGAATCACTGTCTTTTCTTTGCTGGGGGGGGCTTCTCCTTCTTGTCATTCTGATGAAGAGAGGTTGCGGGGTTTCCAGAGCCCAAATTATTGACTGGGTCCCAGGCCGTGCCCCTTGTTTTATAGGGATCTTAGGGATGTGGGCTTCTTCTTTAAAGATTTTATTTATTTATTTATGTGGCAGCCAACCAGCGAGAGAGGGAACAGAAGCAGGGGAGTGGGAGAGGAAGAAGCAGGCTCCCAGCGGAGGAGCCCGATGAGGGACTCCTTTCCGGAACGCCGGGATCACGCCCTAAGCCGAAGACAGGCGCTCAATGACTGCGCCACCCAGGCGCCCGGGTTGTGGGCTTCTTGATTTTTCAGCCTGCCTTCTGTGTTCTGGGGGAGGGGCCTGCCGCGCCGATACTCAGGCAACCCTGTTTGGGTAGAGTCTCCGTGTCCCCTGCGAGGGGGGATGGGGATGGGCACTCTCTGAGCCGGTATTTCCAGGCTTTTGTTCTCTGGCGGCTTTCCCTGGCGGTTTGCTGTGCCTCTTCTGAGAGTCAGAGCAGCAGTGGCCGAATCTCAGCCTCTGTCTCAGAACAGAGGGATCGCGGACCGTTCTCCACTGATGTTCTGGCCACTTTAACTCTGTTTCTGTTGGTGCTGCTCAACCCCAGCCTCCCCCTGTTGGTGCTGCTCAGCCCTGCAGTGTCCCGGGATTTGCGCCCCACACCCGGCGTCCCAGCCCTCACTTCCAGGGCCGGCACGTTTCTGTCCTTTGTGTTTCTAACACCGCCAGCCGCCAGTCGCCCCCGCGTGCTCCCGGAGCTCCCGGTCCCAGTCTGGTTCCAGTGAGCACACCGGAGCTCCGTTTCAGTCTGGTGGTGCACGTTCCCGGCTCACAGGCTGCTTCCGTGGATGTTCAGGCTGGTCTGGTACCTATCCAACTCGACTCAGGGGACCGGCTGAAAAAGGGGTCCCCTACTCCTCTACCATCTTAACTCCACAAAAAACTCACAGACTCTTCTGACTGCTGCTCAGAAGAGGAAGCCTGATAATTAGTTTTTAATAAAAGAACACAGTTGTTTTTCAAAAATTAGTTCTTTTAGTGACTAAGTATATATTCTGCTCCAGAAAAAAAATGAAAAGACATCAAGCTGAGACGGAGATAAAAGGGATGGCACCATCTTAACTCCACAAAAAACTCACAGACTCTTCTGACTGCTGCTCAGAAGAGGAAGCCTGATAATTAGTTTTTAATAAAAGAACACAGTTGTTTTTCAAAAATTAGTTCTTTTAGTGACTAAGTATATATTCTGCTCCAGAAAAAAAATGAAAAGACATCAAGCTGAGACGGAGATAAAAGGGATGGAGATGAAAATGACAGAGGGCATAACTCATGTGGATTCCTCGGTTCCACTCATCAGCATTCCAGCAAGGGTTGGGGTGAGTAGGGAGCTCTTTGCCTTCTTCTCCGGGCTTCAGAGTATCCTTGAACCACACTAGATGGTCTTTACAGAGCAGCCATGCAAATTTCCCTCAATCCAGAATGCTAGCCAGGGCTACTAGGGGTGGGCTAATTCCACTCTCTCCCCCACAATGAAATACAGTGAGTGAAGATCATTTTTTAAAGAAATCTTGGCTCTTTTAAAGAAATCTTTAAGATTTTTTTAAGAAATCAAATTATTGATCATTTGGGATAGGCTAACTATTAAACATGATAACTTACTCGTGGCATATCCAGAACTGATCACATCTATGCCTCTGAGGGCCCTTTCCAAGTTGGTTCAATTGTCTGTCCCTGGAGTGACTGTTGACACCCTGTACACACCACAATCTCAGAATCTTGCTTACTTTAGTCAGTATTTGACCCCAAGAGAGATCATGTGTTTTTTTTTTTTTTTAACAGCTTCTTCCTCTGTAGGGCAAAAATCTTTATGATAATAATAATCAAAAATAATTATTTCCAGATTCTTTCTTTAGTTTTATAAAAAATAAACAATTAAAAATGAAAGATAAAAATTAATTGGAAATAATTATTCAAATTCAGTAAGCCAGTTTACCTATGAACTAAAATTTGCACTTACCAAAGAAAAATATACCTCACTGTCCATACTTTTACTGTTTTGAATTGTAAACAAATAAAAACACTTAAAATATATATTATTCATACATCTTTAAAACTCAACAATAATGTAGAATATATTTAGAAAGTAGATGAACATAAAAGACTTTGTGAGACACATATTTATCATCGATGTTTTAGGAATTGCCAATTAATGGTGCTAATAAAATGCAGACTACTTTTTATTTGGTTTTATTATTCTTTGTCAAGTCATCCCGTTAATGCTGCACCAGGAAAGAACTCTCTCAACCACTGGCCTTGGTACCACCCTGCTTGTAGAATGTCCCTAGTAGCTCAAATTAGCATCTCTTATGCCCTTTCACATAACTGAAAATAATTTATGTCAAATGAGTACTTTCTGGTGCATAGCAGGTCACTGACCACCCCCCTCCGCCCACACATATTTCTTTGAAATAGTAATATAAATGATCTTCATGGGATCAGAACTTTTACTATAAATGTTTCTTTCTGAAACTCCCTGTGAGAACAATCGTTCTGTCTGATCTACCAGCCAGCCTGAGGATAATGGATAATGCTGGCCACAATGTGATTTATCCCCACATTCCCTCTGGAAATCAGCTTAGCCCAATTCTCTACTGTTACACCAAGCTTCAGGACTGAGAAACCTAGAAATTTCTCTCTGTTCATCGCTCAACTAGAGAACAGGTTTTCCTGGTCCAGATTAAATGGATTACAATTATACAAAGATGAAAGTATAATGATCTAATATTCATTTTAAAGCTGTTACCTCCAGTGAAGGGGAACAGAAAATAGTGTATCTAGAGAAAGGAACATCCACGAATATCATGTTAATAGCTTTCTTGCTGGTTAGGACACAGTGAGCAAATAAAAGTAGTGTAATAATTTAGCAAGACAGAGGATATTAAAATGAATCATTACCAAAATGGGACCTAAGCCAATACTGCTGATGTCGATTCCTTTTGCAAACTTTATCATGTTGTGGAGTGGGAGTTTTTATTTGCTGAGTTGTGAAGATCTGTATTTACAATAGTTTTTATTGTTAAGCAAGGGATCTAATAATCTAAAAAGCCAGAAAGCTGCCATTAATGCTTTTCAAACATTTCCTTTCTAGCTGTGTGAGTCTTCTTGTGTTTCTTTCAAGATTGATCTATCTATCCATCCACACACACACACACACACACACACACTCACTCACTCACTTGTGCATACGTACACATTAAAGTTTGTGTGTGTGGAGAGGGTGGTAGGAGCCATTTAACAAATTTATGGACTCACTAGCTTTGCATTCCCATTGTGTGAATTACAGAAGTATTAGAACCCCAAAGCCAAGTTTAGTCAATATAATTATTTACCTACATGTCTGTGGCAAAAAAATATGAAGTTTCAAGAAACTGGAAAAACACAACTTAATATCAGATAACTGATCTCTGTAATCACATAAAGGAAAAGTGATACTTATGTAAATAATGTCTATAAAATTATTTTTACCCCAGGGTAAGCAGTTTAGGAAAAACAAAGTTCTTTGATTTGAGAACCTTCAGTTAATCACTGAACAGAGTTTAACCTATACTCAACTCTACTAAATATAACTGTCATGAAAATGGGGTCAACATAGCTTCTTTACATATATAGGGAGTATATATAATCTCCCTGTTATGTATGTCATATATCATATATACAAGTATTACATACTTCAATAAAACTCAGGTAAATCACTTAATAATTATCCATTTTGAATTTTAGGATTTATTTATAGTTTATACACCTAGTCACATCCAGTTGTTTCTCAAGCCTCATAGTTTGCTGACCCCTTCTGCTCCCCTGGCTCTTCCTACTGTAGGAATCACTTGACCTCAGGGTACAGCACTGATGGCACCAACCTGACTTCTGGCAAGAGGGACAGAATCTCCAAGCAAATGCTTTGTTGTCCAATATCAAGTAACCCTGACGTGCCTCTAATCTGGCTTTGAGCTTGAATCCTCATGACTGACTGGATCTTCATCTCGCTCCTTGTACCTAAATCTCAATGTCAGGTATGGGCTTAGACTACGATGGGCTCCAGAAAGCCCAGACCTTGTATGAAAGACCATTTCTTGAATCTGGCTTCCTGAACATTCCTCCTGCTCCCTTCAGTCCTTGCAGTCTGGTTCTCAACTATGGGTTGACTTTTTTTTTTTTTCTTTACTTCACTCTGTTCTTTGAATTACATGGTATCCAAATTTACCTTACGTAAAATAGGTGCTCATAAAATGTTTGATCTCCTGGTCTCCAAATTTCTAGACCCTCTCTCTTGGCTGACCTCTGGACTTGGCATCCTCTGGTTCTTTTCTGGTTTATTACTTGCCCCAATTTTAAATCTTCCTCTATGTTGTGAAGAGTTGACTTCCTAGAAAATCTTACTGTGAATCTTTGGTACCCAAAAAGTGAGACCTTATTTCCAGACCCTTAATTTTACATTTACCTCCTGTGCCTCAGCTCTGCCCTATTCTAGTCCATTTGTTTCCTTCTGGCCCTATCATTCTAGCCTGCCTCTTTGCTCTGAATGCTTTACCTTGTCACCCAAATTGAGACTGATGTTTAAGGTGCTTTGAATGGGGAGAAGGAGACTTCATCAAGCTATATGACACAAAGAAAATACACAAATCTTGCATTTAGTGCCATAGAAACTTCTGTGGATTTAGGCACCTCACCTATTTTTTTTTCTTGCCATTTACTTAAAATGAAGTTTTGTGAGATTTTCATTGAACAGTGTACAGCAATGCACCTGTCACAGGGCCTTGCATCCCTTCTGTGTCACTCAGGATTTGGTCAGAACAGCAAAACCATCAGGAATGAGACAGAACAAGCAATCTATTAGAGGGACTTGACATTGTGCAAGGGTGGAGGTTGCTTAAATAATTTATGTATGGCTGTTGCTTTTGCATCTGGTGCTTGGCCCGAGGTGAGTGGGGAGCTGGAAAGGAGAGCTGGGTATGAAGTGGAGGAGAGCAAGGGCAAACTAGAATCTGGGAGGATTAGCTGGAAACTGAATTGGTCTGTCACCACCTCCATTTGAGTCCTGCAATTTTGATGAGGCAGGTGACCTGCAGAAGATGACACTCTTGAACCCTAAAAATACACTTGGTCCAGCAATTAGAAAAGCCCAGTGAGGAGATCAGCCATAAGGCAACAAGGTGAGCCAGCATTCCTGCAACAACACACATGAGCTGCACTGTCCTCTGGCACTGCACTGACCTGCCAAGGTAGACAAGACTCCTGACTCACTTCTGGAGTCCACTGATCTCACAAATTTCCCTGTGGTCAGCCCTGGCCCAGAGTCACATGGAGAAGAGAAGCTGGAATAATGCAGAGACACCAAACCCCTTTCTTTCTTCCCATTTGTGCTTCAAGTCTATAGCTAACAAGGTGTGTTGAAAAATTACATACACATACTTTAGGTCTTGTTTAAATGACCTAATTGAATTGGCAATCTCTGAATTCAGTCAGTAGGGTCACTTTATTCCATTTGTCAGGAAATTGGAGATCAGGTCAACTCTATTTTAGTCTTTATGCCTTAAGCTGGATCAAGTTATTTCACTTCTCTTTGCCACAGTTATTGTGTGTCTAGGATTTAACACTACCTTTGAGGCTATGGCTACAGCAATTTTGTACTTCTTTCAAGGATGGTGGGAGGATAATTGGTTTATGACATACGAGGCCCTTTTAAGCTTCTTGGGTGAGTGGGGGGGGGTGTCACACCACCAGTTTCATAAAATTGTTTGTTTAATTGTTTTACTCATCCAGGCCCACTGCTGATAATCGTGATAGGAACACTGTGTATCTTTCCTCCAAGGGCAGGGTTATTTTAGGTTTAGAAAGGTTTCCGGAGCTTTTTAAACCTATTTGAGCTCTGAAGGTTTGGAAGAGCAATGCATTTTTCACCATGTTAAATAATACATTCAAGTGTAAGTGGCTTTCAAAGTGAAGAACTGAAGAAAAGGGCACCGGATGAAGCTGCTCTCGCTGTGTCTCCAAGGTGACTGTTTGTCATGGTGCAATAGGCCGGCCCCCTAACAAGCCTGGTAACCGCGGCCTTGGTGGAGAGGGACAGTGTAATCAATAGAGCCCCCATGGAAGCAGTTGCTCATACATTAGATCTGAGTAAATTCTTCAAAACACTGAATCCAGGTTTTGGGAGAAACAATTTGTTTCTGTGGGAGGAAAGGAAATACCTCAGTGTGCATATCAACCTCTAAATTTAAAATAAAAGATGATATATTAATTTTCTGAAAACGAATTTCTTAAGAATTCAGATTTCCAACGTTTGCAAATGCATACTGAGAGAAGAATGTGGGAATCTGGGACATGCCTCTAAACAACAGGAGAAGAGAATCCTTCTGTCCTCCTTTAGCCACTGAAGTATACTGGTATACTTTTCCATAAGAAATTAGTAATTCTTGGAATATTTGGAATATCTAATTTAAAAAATTATCCATCAGCCATATGAATATTAAATCTGAATTTAAGCACCACATGGAAACGATTCCAATTGTTAACTTTATTTCTAATTTCTAAATTAATAGTTTTTAATCCTCTAGCTACAAGTCTGCAATGTGTCATCTAATCATTTATTAAAGACAGAATCCTGTATTAGCAATTAATTATGGCCAAATGGAAGCCTGATTAAGACCTCTAGGAATGGGATAGGCTGGTCATGGGTATTAAGGAGGGCACGTATTGCATGGTGCACTGGGTGTTACATGCAAGTAATGAATCATGGAACTTTACATCAAAAACTAGGGATATACTGTATGGTGACTAATATAATATAATAAAAAAACTATTAAAAAAAGAAAAGACCTCTAGTAACTGTCCAGAGGGAAATGGGAGGATGTGAAGTGTGGAGGGGATGGAATTGAGTGGAGCCAGAAAGGATGGGATGGAATTGAGATTTTCTGACTGTGGGTTTGGGGAATGTAGAGAAAAAAGCTAATTTGGAGGTTTCTAGCTTGGACCATTGGGTAGACAGTAATGCAATGATCTAAGAAAGCAAATGCAGGCAGAGAAGCAGGTGGGAGGTGAACAGATCAGTTTGTAGCTAATATCTGGAACTAACTGCTGCATCACTGCGTGCATCTGTGGGAGCGGCTTTCCCATCAGGATCCATCCCGCTGAGCAGCAACGCGAACAGTCGAACTCCTCACCATCTGCATGTAGTGAGGGAAGTCACAGCTGCTTTCCACGTCCCCACCGTTGGAAAGCCCCACGATGCTGTCAGCATTTCAGAATGGCTGGTTGGCACTGGTTCGATTTGTGGGTGGATTTCATTGTTGATAATAATAGTGGTGTTGGCTGTTTTCAGGGCTAGTGATTTGTCTGCTACTTGGCATAGGAAGCAAAATTGCTGAAATCAGGACACCTGGGGGAGCATCTTAAAATCGTGTCCTTTTAAAATGTTAACTAATGAACTTCAGTTTGATATTTTACCAGAGCCTGTGGGATTGTGGGTAATAAAAACTAAAAATGTAGGGTTGATGTGCTGCAAGCAATGATAAAATGTGCTTTTTATGCACTTTTAGAAAATGCATCAATGTTCCAGGTCAGGTGGCACAGTAGCTGTCATAATGTGTTGGCATCTTGTCACTCTTACACTTTATCCTCTGCGTAGGATTGTGTTTGTTCAGACCCTGAATTGCATTAAACTGCTTCTTATTAGAATAAAAGACGCTCAGTTCCATAAATACCAAGCTAAATTCACCTGGGTATTTTAATGCTGGTTTTTAGTCCAGCCTCTTGCTTTTTATGCTCCATCTTAATAAACTCAGATAGATGTACAGATGCATTAAGTGACAATTGAGATGTTCTTTACATTCTTATGTAATGAGTAGAGAATGGGGTTTCATGACTATTGACTTATTGTGTGGGTGTGTTATAATGTACATTTCATTTTTTTCCTTTCTACACAGGAAAAGTATAACTTTTTGGTTTTTGGCTTATACAATAGACATTTATTTCTAACACTTCTGGAGGCTGGAAAAAGTATAATTTTGAACAGAGTAGCCCTGTCCTTGCATACTTACTTTTGTATTATTCAGAATACCTACCTCTATAAAATATGCATTCAGAATATTGGCTATAGATGTTGCTCTCTATTTGAAGAAAAATGGAGTAAGAAGGAAAATCAAGCTTTCTAAAACATCAGTTTGGAAAAAATTAAATAGAGGTGTATCTTTAAAAATATCTGAACATGTCACCTTTTAAAACCTTACATCAACTCCCCAGTTCTTGACAAAATTATCTCATTGTAAATAAAAATTTGATTTACTTATCTTTAATGCTCTCTTTACTCTGGTACTATGAGCATCCCTAAGCTTCACCTCTGGATAGTCACTGCATCATTTCATTCCTACTTCAAATATTCCCTCTTATCCAACCATTCCTTTCCCAACCACCACAACTATTCGGTCTTTACCACATCATCCCTGGGGCTGCTGAATGGCTTTCTAGCAGGACTGTCTGCTAGTAGTCTATCCACTCCTCATCGTCTTGTAACAGTTTAATCTTCTTTAAAATAAATTTCTCCATATTATTCCCCTTCTGAAGAACCATCAGGTGGTTCCTACTTCTTACTATTCAGGTATGAAATTGGACCTTTTAGCACTCAAGCATTTTCACAATTTAGAACTATCTCCTTAATCCAATATTTGTATCTCTCATCCATTACTATTATAAACTGTTCAACGATGTATTTCCTCTTTTCCTTTCCTCATTGATTCACTTGCCTAAAATGCCCTCCCAACTCCTCTGCCTATATAAAATGTACTCACCCTTCAACATCCTGCTTCTAGTCCCATCCTCTCTTTGACACTCCCTTCGGACATTCTCTGACTTAATAATCTTGACCGTGTGGTTTAGTGCCTAATTAAGTGCTATTTTAACATATAGTGCTCTGAAGCAGAAATAAACTTTCACTTTTTGACAACTTTTAATTGTGGAAAAACATCTCAATGAATGCAGAAGTAGACAATTTGGTAAAATCAGCATGTATATATCTATCTCTTGGCTTCAACAATGATCAACTCATAGCTAGCTCGTTTTGTTTGATCTGTGCCCTGCCTATTTTCTTTCCCATAATATTTCTTTCCCATAATATTTCTGAATAAATCTCAGGGATAGTGTGTCATTTTATCTGTAAATATTCATAATGTGAAGTAAACATTTTGACAGTACTATGTACCTGTTTTTAAGTGTCCCTAGGCACCTGAATCCATCTTGCAAAAGTCGGGCAGGCCCTCCCTTCAAACATCTCTATCTCCATATTCATATCCATATCTACATCCATATCTATATTCAAACCTATATCTATATTAATATTTATATATGTATCTATTTCTCTCTCTAGATATATATCTATATCTCTATATCATATCCATATGTCTGTATGTCAGGAAGAATTCATGACCAAAAGTTACGTTAACAAAATGGACCTAGGTTATGGATTGAGAAGACTTCACGTTCTACTATTTATTTAGCACAAGCAAAATTAAATATTATAAATAACATATTTTCCACAATAGGTTTCTCACATTATTTTCCTACCTCATTAAGGAAGCAAGCTATTTTCCCAATTAAAGAATTAGTGGAACCTTTGAACCAAGAGTCTCCTCTGCTCTGGGAGTGGTTAGCTTCCCTTCCTCTCACATCACAGAAATCATCCAGATCCTCACTGAGTGTTCTGTGCTGTATTTGTCACACATAAGTCCTCCCTGGGATGATCGGTCATTATATCGGGGCCCTGATACATCAGTAAATACTCCAAGTTCATTCTGATACCTTTAATCAACCGCCATACCAGGGAAGATTCAGGTCCCCGTAAGATGCTCCGCAAAATGCCTGCTATGAATTACATTACAGCCACTGACCACCGTTATTCTGGGAATGGGTGCTCTGCATGCGTCTCACTGGAATCTGAACTCTGTGAGGTCTCTGGCCAGTTGCCTCTTTGTTCCACCTTCTGATTTCTCTTTCTTTTCTAATTGGCAGATAAGAGATGCTCCTTTAGGCTAGATGAATCACTTCCTGACTGTACTCTCAGCTGACAACAGTTCTCCCCCTTTACTGGAAGGTAGAAATATGGTCCCATGACTGTTTCAGCTCAGGGTATTCTTAACTTACTGACATGTAGATGCCCCTGAGGGAACATTTTGGATGGTATTATATCACCAACTCCTTCTCTGGTAACGAGCAGAAGAAGATTTCTGAGCATCTACCATGTGCCAGGTATTTTATTAAATGCTGGGCAGTTTGGGGTTTATTTTTATTTACTTATTTTAAAGATTATTTATTAATTTGGTGAAAGACAGAGAGAGAGAGAGAGAGTATGATGGGGGAGGGAGGGACAGAGGAAGAGGGAGAAGCAGACTCCCCACTGAGCAGGGAGCCAGGCACTGGGCTCCAAGCCAGAACCCCAAGATGATGACCTGAGCCAAAGGCAGATGCTTACTAGACTGAGCCACCCAAGCACCCCATGGGGTTTAAAAAGGCATTTGAGGGCCTTGCAGACAATGAAAAAAATTTCAGTTTAATATTTTATTGGTCATGCCATTTTTCTTTAGTTGCTCTCTACCCTATCATTCTGTGTTACCACTCTTTCTGGTTTCTCCAAACTCTCTGATCATTCCTCTTTCGTTCCTGTTATGGATTCCTCTTTTTCTGTCAATTCTTCAAATGTTAGAGTGGTGTAGAGGAGCACGTAGGTGGCTTAGTTGGTTAAGCGCTGCCTACCTTCAGCTCAGGTCATGATCCTGGATTCTGGGGACTGAGCCCCACATCCAGCTCCCTGCTCAGCGGGGAGTCTGCTTCTCCCTCTCCCTCTGCCCCCCCCCACTCCTTCTCTCTCTTGCTCACTCTCTCTCTCTCAAATAAATAAATAAAATCTTAAAAAAGTGTTAGTGTGGTGTGGCTTCTATGCTCAATATTTTGTCTTCTTCTGTCATTAATGTACATATTCTCCCAGAGTGATCTCATACACTCTGCCCTTCAAATTTGTACACATCAATTTATTAGATGTCCATTCTTTTTTTTCTTTTTTAAGATTTTTTATTTATTTATTTGATAGAGAGAGAGAGACACACAGACAGCGAGAGAGGGAACACAAGCAGGGGGAGTGGGAGAGGAAGAAGCAGGCTCCCAGCGGAGGAGCCTGATGTGGGGCTTGATTCCAGAACGCCGGGATCACGCCCTGAGCCGAAGGCACCCCTAGATGTCCATTCTCTTCCCACCAAATCTTTTATTGTTTTTCCACTGGCACCCCATACCTCTGCCAAAGCCTGGCTGTTAGCCCAGCATTCTCCTCCTCCCCCACCCCTCATTCCCCACATGCAGCTAGTGGTAAGCCCTGCCAATTCTTTTTTATTCTTTTTCATTTCTCAAATCCTCCAATTTTCCATTAATAATTCAATTTCACCAGCTTTGGCTCTCTTGTCTTCCCTGAGATATTAACAAAATCTATCAGCTCTCCCTGCCTTACCCTGCATTCTCCAATGCATTCCTCACATCAGAACAACCTTTGTAAAATATTCCATAAAACATAAAGCACAGAAGTAAAATATTATACTCTTCTGATTAAAAGCCTTTAATGATTCTCTATTGCACACCTGATAATTACAAATTCCCTATTTGGGAAGGCTCTCCTGATTCTGGCTCTACTTCTCCGGTCTTATTTCATGATTCTGCCGCTCCTTGCTCTCACCTCCCATAGTCACCCACATACACACTTTCACCCATTTACAAATAACATGCAACTACTTCCGCTGTTTTCCTGGGCATCCATTCTACTTTCCTAGGAGAACACATCTTCATTTTCTAAGACTTAGTTCTTTTAATTTTTATTTATTTAATACTCATTCATTCATTCATTCATTCATTTATTTTTAAATAGTAGGTTCCATGCCCATCGTAGAGCCCAATATGGAGCCCAACATGGGGCTCGAACTCATGACCCCGAGATCAAGACCTGAGCTGAGATCAAGAGTCAGACACTCAACTGACTGAGCCCCCAGGCACTCTTTTATTTTATTTACCTAAAGTCTTTCTTTACACTTAGGTAGATTTGACCCCTCACATATTTCTACCTCCACTGTGCTGTGTATGTGAACTCATAAAACCCCCCAGCTACACCATGGCATTGTCTGTTTACACATACATCTTCTGCAGTGAGTTCACTGAGGATAAGTACAGGGTTAAATTCACCTCTGAGTTCCTCTCAGAGTGCCTGGTCTAGAGGAAACACTAAATAAATGCTTATTGATAGGTGGGATGAAAGAATGATGAAAAATTCATATTTATTTAATGTTATTCAGTTATATATTTGTATGTTTATAAACTTTCTCTTTCTGGGCATAAATATCTAGTTCTCTGAAGAATCTCTACCGGTTCACCTTCCTCAAAGTATGGGCTTGGTAATTAATTCTACTCTTTCAGATGTGGTATAGCCCACGTTAAAAATTAGCCATTTTGAGTCAAGAGCCTCTGAAGGAAACATAACTCAAACATCATGTTGGGTCTTACCACGAAGGGTAGTGGACACAGGGTTTTGTGATTATGCAGCATCTGAATCCTCTTCCCATGTTTCCAGTATATGTCTTGGTGGGAGGCAAGCCCTGAATCCTACTAAAGCTCCAGAAAGCCCAGCTAATTCAGATTCAGGGTTCTCTGGTGAATGAGATCCAGGCTTAGCCAACAAGATCAACATCCTCCTGGCACTTTAAATTTGAGGTGACACAAGAATCAGAGACAGCGGGATGCATTCATTTGCACAGCAGCTACACCCACGTCCCAGGTTGGCAGCAGCAGCTGTGTCTGTTTCCTCTTCAATGGCAGAAAAGCAGTATTTTACTTAGCAGTTCCTGGGACCTACCTGCTATTTCCTTGTTCCTGCTCATTTTCCAAGCCTTGTGCTCTAGCTTCCTGAGGAGTTTCCTGAGTTACTTCAATCTTTTTGTTAAAATCCTTTAGCTTCAATTGGCCAAAGTCAATTTCTGCTTATTTCTGCTAACAAAACTGACTAATAACTGTGGATGAATTTTACTTATGCAAAATGGTTTAAGTAGAAAACTATATGCTAGTATGCCTCTAATTTAAAAATGGATGTACTTAATTCACTAAATACATTGGACACAGCTATCCTAAGTAATGAATACAGAAGCAAAATGTTCTTCTAACACAACACCAGGGAGCAGACTCTGTGGGTAAATGACATAAGTAATTTATGGACAATAACTATTGCTTTGCCTTCAGATATTTCTTTATCTCTTTTGCATGCCTTTCCCCAGGTGCCATCTGAAAGGGGAATAGTAGGCGGCTAATGAAGGTGTTCTCAGTGGTATTACACGCAGCCTCAAGAATAAGAAATGGAGCAATTGTCTGCAATCATAACCAGATGTTGCAAAACTCTATAAGCCTTAATGGCTGTGGTTTCACTACGGCTTTTTAGGAGGAAAAAAAAAATCAATATACTAAGATAAATTATCTATGGGAAGCATTTACCGGCCATGTTTCATGAGAAAATTACTATACAGAGACTTAATTTTGCTCTTTGGATATAGTTTGAAAGTTGAAAAGCTACGGGATTGTGTTTGTACTTGCATGTTTGGCTTTTGTAAGAAGTTTTATGAATTATCATTGGGATATCTATAGAGGCTTTACTACTGAAAACTGTGCATGCTGTTGGACTTTAAGCAACTTAAAATATATGAAAGAAAAACTATATCCTGTTTAGCTGAAAACATGTACTACTAAATGGAACAGATGTGGGGCCTCGAGATTTCAATATGTCAAAATTATACTTCTTCCCTCTTTCTTAAATTGGACCTCTGGCGGCTACAAGAATAGTGAGCAATTTGTGCTTGAAGCCATCCAGATATTTTCCTCCTACTCAAACACCAGATTCATGGACAGGCCAGGCCGCAAATTACCTAGGAGATGTTGGAATCTTAGCCATATTTTGACAGTGAATCTTATGGTTTCTATCAGGGTTTCCCAAAGGATGGCCCTTGGACCACATGTATGAGTCACTTAGGATACTTACTATAAGTGCAGATTCCTTGGCTGCACCCTACACACTTGAATTAGAGCCTCCGTGAATATGGTCTGTACATCTGTCCATGATGCATTCTAGGTGATCGATGAAAATTCTCTGAGTATCAATCATTCATGTCTCTCTCCTCTTAAACCTCCTTCTTAGGAGTAGAGTTAATTCTAGTCAAAATGTGAAGGAATACAGATTTATATGTAGAGCCTTCACTACTCCTCCCCAGCTCTCCTCCCTTCCCAATTCATTTGGCAGCATGTCCTCACCACTCCTTCATCCTTTTCTACGCAACCCAACATCTGGTACCTTGTTCTTTCACTTCTCTCTCCTAATGCCTTCTGCTTTCTGTGATTCCACTCAGAATTTCCCCACCCCATTCCTCCAACTTTATTCTTGCATTAAAACAACTATCCTGGATTTTATTCCCATAGCCAAAGCATATCAAGCAATAAGGAACCACTGACAAGCTACTCTGTAACTAGTATGAGAGAGCTGGAGAATTCCTCAAATAATCCCTCTTTATTGAATGATACTCAAGCATTTTACAGAACCCCCTGCCAACCCCTCAACCTGTGCAAAGCACTTAGTTGACTGCCTCTTCTAAAAGAATTAATCAAATGAGATTTTGCAGCTAGTACACTTTTAATTAATATTTGTTAAAAGAATGGTGGGAATTTCAATTCAGGTTGTAGGTAATGGTAATATGATGGTGGGGGGTGGTCTATGAAAGAAATAAATCCTCTAGTTCAAGAATAGAGAGTGGAAAAGGCTGGTCAGTGGGGGGTACATGATTTCATACCAGTGAAGACAGAATGCACTATATTGAATGATCCAGAAAAGTCATTAATTAGCCCGGTGTAACAGAGGTAGCTATTGCCTGAACGAAGGGGTGCATAATGTGAATACGTGAGTGGTACAGCAGGCCAGGATACTTCTTAAGCACATCTTGAAGGAACTTAGGTAGGATCTGACCAGACACACTGGGAGGATTCTCTTTGAAAGAAAAAGCATGAGTTAAGAAAGAAACGGGAAGGGCCTGATCTTGGATATCTAGAGTCTAAACTAAAGATGGGAAAAAGAAAGTTGTCATTGGAAACACTGAGGAGGAAGAAGGTAGAGGGAACTGACTACAGCTGTCCACGAGAATGTAGGAGGGGAGGCTGACTCTGCTTTTTATTCTACCTGATGCTAAATATACTCACAGTTGGAGTGTGAGAATAAGCCTCATCTCTCAATAAGTCTTAAAACTGTTTTGTCTGAAAGTCCTGCCCAGAGAGTTTGGGTCTTTTATCTTATCTCCCATGCTTCAGTGAAAACACACCTCCTATTTTCCATTTTTCAGTTATTTGCTATAGTACCCATGTGGTGACCACCTTATTACTGGAATGCCCAAGTTAGATTTTCAGGAAATGAAGAAAGGGTGTTTGTAAATTGCAATCTGTTTTTCCTCTGAAATGTGAAGCAAAACATTCTTGGTGATACTAGGAACCAAAGGCCCTTAATTCGATTTCATTGCACCAGAGATAAAGAACATCATGATTGTCCTGTTGCTTTAGTGAAGTAGAAAACTTTACCCACAGGCAAGAAACTGTAGGAGAAAAAAGCGAGAGAAACTTAATTTTACAGGAAAAAAACAAAAACCACCCCCCCCAAAAAAGAGGAAGGCAACTCATATTTGATAGGGCCCTGTTCTTATCCTATCCAGGGGACATTTGGTGTTAAGTGCTAGAGTCTATTAATCAAGTAACAAGATTTAGGAAGAAAGTCTAAGATCTTTTTAATTTAAATAGAGCTCCCGATCAATTCATTTAGTACTTCAAATATTTTTGAGATTTGGCTTTTTAAAAACCTATCTGCAAACAAATTCTTTGTTTATATTAAACTTGCTTTTTTGATCTCTGAGAAATCTTTTCATATCTATTTGGATTCAATGACATTTCTTTGAGGTTTAGATTTTTGTTGTTGTTGTTTTTGAAGAGTTGGGGAAGAACTCAATCACACATGGATATCCTGGTGAAGAATGAAATGAATCTACCATACCAGTCACCTGGCCTTCCTCATTTTAATTTAGACACGGCTTCTGTATCCTTTGCCAGCTTGCCTTACTATTTCTCCAGTGCCATATAAAGAAATAAACTTTGCAGGGCCTGGGTGGCATAGTTGGTTCAGCTTCTGACTCTTGATTTTGGATCAGGTCATGAACTCAGGGTCGTGAGATAGAACCCTGTGCTCAGATCTGCACTCAGTGTGGAGTCTGCTTTGGATTCTCTCTCTCTCTCTCTCCCTCCCCCCCTACCCTCTCTCTCTCTCTATCTTTCTCTCTCTCTCAAATAAATAAATACATAAAAAATAAATAAATTTTACTCTAAAATGGAGGATTGTTACCAAGATATGCATATTTTAGGTCCTAAATTGCATACGAAATAGGCAATTTGATATTGTTTTCCTGTAACACAGTTAACTATGTCTTATAAACTCAGTAAGAATATATAGAAACAAGATAGCGAGTAATCTCCATAGAATGTAGACACTTGTAACCTGCAAGGCTTTCAACAGCCACAAAAGTAAGCTAAATATTTTAGTAATATTTTAATTATCATTATAATTAAAGTGAATTAAAAGGTAGGGAAACATATCTAATAATTAAATAGTGATATTAATAGTTTAAGATTCTATAACACTTCAGAAGTATCAGGTATTTTTTAATGATTTTAAGCTCGTTTAATCTTCCAGACATAAAAACTAGATAGGCAGGGCAGATATTATTTCCTATTGAGGAGCTGGTAAATGGCTAGGCTTAGTTCTAACAGCTGGTTAAGAAGCAAAGCCAAAACTTAAATCCTGGTGGACTTTAGACTTCATTCGGTGATGTGCCTAAAGGGTAAATGAAGTGTCTGGAGTCTCATACAGGAATTTGGAATAAGGTTATCACTGTTGTAAAAAGGTACAAGTATATTTCAGCAATGGATCTTTTTAATATATTCTAACTTTTATGAAATACCTTACAAGAGAGTAAATATTTTTCATAACAAAAATGCAGCTTAAATAGTAAAGCAATAATGTTAGGCAATTTCTTTTCAAACTTTATCACAAAATGCTTTGCAAATTTAGAAACTAGAAATCAAGATAAAAGCTTAATGGCTAAGACACTCATTTTATTATCATATCTTTTAGAAGCAAACACTGCTATTAGTTTAAAATGTCATTATAACGGTTTAAAGGTTCTAGCAATTTAAAATTTCAGTCATTTGAAATAAACTAAATTTAAAAATTAGCCCAAAGCCAACTTCTCATGAAAACCTTGAACAAAATTTTTCAATTTTAAAAGATTTTATTGATTGATTTGACAGAGAGAGGGCACAAGCAGAGGGAGTAAGTGGCAGGCAGAGGGAGAGAGAGAAGCATGCTCCCCAGTCAGCGGGGAGCCCAATACAGTACTCAATCTCAGGACCCTGAGATCATGACCTGAGCGGAAGGCAGATGCTTCACACACTGAGCCATCCAGGTGCCCCTCAATTTTAAAAATTATGATATGTTTTACCACATGGGTAACTTTCTTAAAGTCACTTGTATCTTTCCATTGGAGCTTTTGAACTTTTAAGTGAAAAGGATGACTAGAAACTATGAATTGAAAATATGCTAGTATTTTATAAGAACACTAGCAGAAAAAGAACAGATATGAGACTTCACAAAAGGCTCCATTCAAAAAAGTTCCATGATCGAAGACACCGAAGCTCCTTGTTAATATAAGAAAGTATATTCATGTGTCAAGCAAATAATACACAGCATGATTTTGGTATCAACTTCCACTTCTTTCTGTCTAAGTGTGCTTTGGAGAAGTGTGTCTTCAAATCTCATTACTCAGTTCTTTGTTGGTTCTAATTCTGAATTTTAGTGCTCCAAATTGACCTTCACTGGAATGGTCAATTGCTTGGCTAAGGACAGCACAGCAATTTCAAGGAAATTCTCAGTCTCACAGCTTAAATGCATCACCTATTTAATTCTTATTTTGTTTTTTAAATTACTTTACACAATTCTGAGAAATATTATAACTTAAGGGGAATGTATAACTTAGCTCCCTCATAGTGTATTATTTGTAAAAATGTCTATAGAGGTCTTATCCCAGGAAATATATACAATGTCCTGCCTCTCAGTAAAAAGAGCCTCTGAAACCCCATCCCCCTGACCCCACCACATTCCACACTGCACTCCAGAAACCTCTGTGGGCATAATCAGGCTAGAGGTACTCTACTTAACTGTTTGATTCTCATGTCATGAGTGTGTTTCATGTCCATATTGAAGAGCACCCTCCCATCATTTTTTAAAAAGATTTTATTTATTTATTTGACACAAAGAGAGAGAGAGAGAGAGAGCGAGCACAAGCAGGGGAAGTGGCAGAGGGGGAGGGAGAAGTAGGTTCCCCGCCGAGCAGGGAGCCTGATGCGGGACTTGATCCCAGAGATCATGACCTGAGCCGAACACAGATGCTTAACTGAGCCACCCAGGCACCCCCTCCCATCATGTCTTGATATTAGAAAGGTATTGTCCTTTTAAGTAAGGCACTGGTTAGTCTAAAGAAGTGAAGAATGAGATTTTAGGCATTGTGACATGGTAAGAGGAAGATTCTTACAAACAGAAAGAGCCTTGCCACATGTAGGTAACTAGCCATTCTTTCTTTAAATTCCAACTTTAGAAAAATGGCTTGGTCTCCACACCTTGCCTTACTGGCTATATCTTCCCATAAGGCTGTGAACAGGGGTATGGTGGCCACTGGTCTTTTCCAAGCATTCAAGTTATTTTCTTTCTAGACAGAGCCAGATTAAACTTTCTCCCTTCCTTTGGAGTTAGGAGGGATCACAGGGCTTGCTCATAATCTATGAGCAGAAGTATCACAAATCACTTTCTAGCAGATACTTTAAGAGTCAGCACATCTGTCACCATGATCCCTTTTGTCCACTTTCGCAGTCATGGAGGCACAGAGATAGAACCCCCTTAGCCTGGGTCTCTGAGTGTGAATGATATGGGGCAACATGCTCTCCTCAGATGACTCATCATAAACAAGTAGCATGAGTAAGAAATACACCTTTGTTGTTTTAAGTGAATGATATTCTGGAGTGGTTTGTCATTACAACAAAAGCTATCTTGTCCTGACTGACATAAGAATCAAGTTGAATAAAATGTAAAATTGTCTCAAAAAGTTTAAAGCCCATATAAATATAAGCTCTCATTTCCATGTGAGATGCCTCGTATTCATAAGACAGGCTCTAAGTTTATTTGGTTCATTGAAAGCAATTTGAATTAAGTTCAATCTTGATATTTGTACTTTACCAATCAACAAGTTTTGCTGGCAAATATTGATGAACACAGGATTCTGGAAGCTGCCTACATAGTTTCCTTTCAAACTGAGACATTTATCACAGAGCAACAGAACAGGTTATTGGTGGACAATAGATAGTTGTAGGATAGGGATCTTTATTTTCTGTGCCAGGGATCCATCAAGATTCGTTAATGGAGCAAGAAATTGAACACAGCTTTGCTGGCCATCTTGGGAACACAAGACAACTTGGATCTCACGTGATTTTGTGTCCCATCTCATTGCCTTCAGGTTTTTTGCTTGGTCACCCAATGTGGCTCCTGATTAGGTTGCAACATGAATTGCAGGACTGTAGTTCTAAGCTATATATAAGTCAAAGGTTAAAGTTATTTGGAGGCCCAGATATAACTCAATATAATGACTGAGAATCTAACAATTAAAAAAAAAAACTTAAAATGCATGTCAAATGGTAAGGCCATCTGGGGCGCCTGGGTGGCTCAGTCGTTAAGCGTCTGCCTTCGGCTCAGGGCGTGATCCCGGGGTCCTCAGATGGAGCCCTGCATCGGGCTCCCTGCTCTGCTGGGAGCCTGCTTCTTCCTCTCCCACTCCCCCCTGCTTGTGTTCCCTCTCTTGCTGGCTGTCTCTCTCTCTGTCAAATAGTAAAATCTTAAAAAAAAAAAAATGGTAAGGCCATCAGATGTTTTTCCAATATAGGCTTCTAAAAGGGTAGCAGTTTTTCCTTTTTTCTCCCTTCATTATATTTCTATGTAATTGAATTCCATCCTTCTACTCTATTTACCTTCAGAGAAACTATTACCAGGTGCCAGGCACAGGTAATGTCAGGGTCTGCAAATATGCATGGAGTAATTTACAAACACATAAAATATGCTAACAATCCATCGATGCATTAAATGTTTTTAGAAAGGACTGTTAGTAATCAGTGATGTTCAATGTCCAGTGTGTAAGAAAAATAGGATGACAATGGTTGTAACTCTTACTTTCGCCTTGAAAATAAGCAATATATTTATTGATCTGACCTTTCAAAGTGAACTTCTGATCTAGTTAAAGCAACTGTTTTGACTTAGTTCATGTTTTCCTACCATTATTTGATACTTGAAGCTATGGGACTTCTTATACCTTAATGTTTTGTGGCACAGAAACTGTAACTAGACATATTTTTCCTCTAAAACTGATCCCAAATATATAGATGTTTCTATAATAGCTACAATGTGGGTACAATAAGGTAGTCAAAGAAAGTCTTCAAGTTCTGGTCAGAAGAGGAGTCACTATTTTTCCTTAACCATACTCTGCTTGATTCGCAACAACAACCAAAAAAAAAAAAAAAAAAGCATTCAGTTTGATGTTTTTTTTCTCCAAGGGAGATCAGCAGAGCACATGTGATGTAGGGTGCCCTATTTCAGGGCTTTTTAAGGACAGTATTCTGATCTCTTAGGCTTAACAAGCAGAATTTTTAAAGCTTGAGCAAGCAATACAAGCACTCCTTCACTGGGGTGACCCGGGGAGTCTGAGGAGACGAGCTGTGTTCACCGCAGAGGCATTCTGCCCAGCCTGAAGTAAAATGCAGAATCAAGAACAGAAACCTATTGAACTAAATGAGGAACAAATGTACACATGAGATGCCCAGCTAATAAAATCAGCAGGAGGAAATATTTACACATTTTAATGTGCTCAGTTGTATTTTTGTTTCTCACAGAGCCACTGTGCGTGTGGAAGGTATCTGCTCAAACATGAGCATCTTGGAAAATTTCTTTAAAATAAAGGTAAAATGGGGGTTTCTGGTTGGCTCAGTCAGTTAAGTGTCTGTCCGTAGGTCCCAGGGCAGATCCCAGGGTCCTAGGATCTAACCCCACATCGGGCTCCCTGCTCAGCAGGGGAGTCTGCTTCTCCTTCTCCCTCTGCCCCTGCTCATGTGCTCTCTCTCTCGTTTACTCTCTCTCAAATGAAATCTTAAATAAAATAAAATAAAATAAAATAAAATAAAAGGTAAATGCACAATGAATGTATACATACAAACATATCCCAACACATGCACACGCACACACACACACACACACACACACACACACACACACAGAGGAAGACTGGTTTAATTTTATTTTCTCTTGTAAAGTTTAAATAGCTAAAACTTTCTGATCCAACAAGCTGATAGTTTAGGACTCCAAACTTCCAGTTGACTGCCCTTCCTGAAATATCCTTTGTGCTTCCTTAATCTTTAAGCAGCTTGTGTTTTGCTTAGCTAATCATCCCAATTTTTCCTTTCAGCAAAAAATGGAGGAAAGGAAAAATTGGGACATGGCCAGGCTTGATGACTCAGGGGACTCAGAGAAAGATATTTTCCACACAAAACAGTCATTCTACTTCTAAGAAATCACAGGTGGCTCATTTCAGTGTATTTCAAGTTTCTATTGTCTTGTTTGTCAAATTTCAAAATTGTTTGCATTTTGAGATGTAAAAGTGTTTAAGTTGAGCCCACAAAAGATGAGTTCATTAGCTAAGAAAGGAAAGTGAAGCAGATCACAATAGCAAAAGTATAAGAGTATCACGAGAAAAGAATTACAATTATCTACTGAAAAAATATCTGAGCGAAAGAGGTTGCAGATATTAAGTCTCATAATTTAATCCCACTAGTGGGATTTTACTTGCCAATTTGCTGATTTCTCCCACAAATGCTTTTCCCCTACTCCAATAGTGAGAATATTGTAAGCTTTGAACAAGTGAAGTATCAATGTGAATAAGATTTGTAATAGATTCACTATATTGGGGGGGGGGACCAAATCATGATTAGAATCATCAAATTGTAAATGCTATCACAATCATGATTTGTAATGCAATTGTAACTGTGAGACATATTGCATTTTTATTGCCTGTTGGCGTCAGCAGTAGGTATGAGAAACATGTCAGTTTAAGGGCATTGTTTGATTGCAGTAATTAAGTATCTGCTGTACTGTATGCTCCATTATATACACAAATAAAAACCTGTAAAAAGAATATAGAAGTTGGGTATGTTTACCATGGCCTTGACAGCCAGCATCGGTTCAGTAATAGTATTAACTCAAATTCCTAATCAAAATTAACTTTTCAAATAATTCTTGAAAGGAGAACCAGAAAATAATCTTAAATGAGAGGATAAGAAACTCTGTAAAGCCAATCTATAAAATGTAATTCAATGTACTGTTGATCATGTCTGAACTTATTCAGGATTTCATCATAATCATTGTATCAACAGTAGACAGTAGAAACACCCACTATTCATACTGATTTATAATTGTTACTTTGTAGATATTAGTTGTGCATTTACCTTCTGAGTCTCATTTTCCTCATCTGTGTAGTGGGGAAAGTAATAATCACTGCTCCATAGAACAAACATGAAGACTAACCGAAATAATGTACTCAAAGCAGCAATTCAAGTGTCTTGGCCATAGAAAGTTCTTTCAAAAACAATCCAAATAATTCCTGTCCTATGTCTTCCTAATTATACTGACAATAAAACCCACTCTATCGTGGCCTTTCATGGCCCTAAACATCTGGCACTTGCCTGCATCAACGTCCTTACTTTATGCTATGCTCCCTTTGCTTCTTCTGGAAGGTTGAACACACCAAAGAAATTCTCCATTAACCTTTGCACCTTTTGCTGCCTCTTCTTGGAATGACCATCCTCCAGGTACTCATTTCATCCCTCAGGTCTCAGCTCAGTGGGGCCCTCCTCCAGGAGGTTTTTCCCGACCAGAAGATTTAAAGCTATCCAGCTCCTTGTCCCATCTCATCTCTTTGCCCACATTTACCTGGTTTCCTTTCCCTTTATGGACTTCAGTCATTATTAAAAGTTAAATTTCAAAAAAAGGTAAAACCAAAACCCTCATGCAGACATAAAAATGAACATTTTAAAGATTCTCTCTATTCTTTAATTAACAACTATGCAGATGTTATAACCAGTTCAAAAGATAATCTGTAGATTAGACAAATTTATAGATCAGGAATATTGAAAATGAATGTGCAAATGGAGACAAAACTGGTTTTTCTTGGGGAGAAGTGGGTGGATATGGAGAAGAGAAGTCAATTGTGCCTCTACCATACAGAAAGAATATGCAAGTGTATAAGAATTATTTTACATTGCCATCAGTTGTCTACAGTTCCAGAACGGTAAAATTGTTCAAAGACAATGCATAACTAAAACCAGATAACCTGGAGGGATATCCTCCTGACGGTGCATGGTTTTTCATTAAAGCATAATTTTTTTCTATACTACATACTAATTATTAATTTATTTACTTATTTTCTACTTAACCCACTTACCCAACTACTGAAGTATGTCCCCAATGCAAACTTCCTAGTGCAGGGATTTTGATTTGTAAACTGATGAATCCCAAATGCTTGGAACCATGCTTGATGGACAGTAGTCACATTATAAATATGGTTGAAAATCTAAAGGAAATAGGTTGATATAGGGCTGTTTTCACTGCTTTCTGGGTACTATTTCGAATTTCTCAAAATTTGTACAGTCTTGTCCACATTTTTATTCTCTTCCTCTTCCCTGGTAATTTTAACATCATTAGAAACATGGAAATTTAATGTCAAGGGAGAAACTAAGAAACCAATCAAATTCAAACCCCTTGCTTTATGGCTAATAAAACTGAGGTCTAGGGTAATTTGCCAAATATTGTTAGCAGAGCCAGGGCTAGACCCTGCTCTCCTGAGAGTCAGCTCAGGGTTCTTCCCCAAATAAAATCTGGATTCTTAAATCTGAATCATATAGTAATTCCTTTTAATAAGAATAAAAACCTGATAACTTGGAGAAGCATTGACTTAAGAGCTCAAAGTTTATCAAAATATCTTTGAATTATGCATTATCACCCCAAAAGACAAATTTGTCTTTATAATTGGTAAGTTATTAATTTAGGTTACCACCAAAATTAAAACTGCAAATTAAAAGAAAAATTCTTTTCTAAAAAATCCTTGACACTGTATGAATGCATTCTAGTTTAAGAAACACTGCACCAAATTATGACCCTCCAGCCAACCTGATATCATAGCTTTGAACCTTTCTTTCATTATCAGAGCAGTCACATTTATTTTAATTCTGTAAATTTCTATAGTGCTTGGGCGCTCAAAACAAGATGTGATGAGACAACAAATATAAAAATGGAGAAGCTATAGTCATTATCTTGAAGAATTTTTAGTTTGATGAAAGAACGAAGGCAAAAAAATGTGTATTAGTCAAGTTCTCCAGAGAAACAGAATGAACAGGATGTATACACAGAAAGAGATCTATTAAAAGGAATTGGCTTGTACAAGTATAGAGACTGAGAATTCCTAAGATCTGCCTCTGGTGAGATGGAGGCCTGAAAGAGCCAATGGGTTAGTTCCAGTTAGAGCACACAGGCCTGAGAATCAGAAGAGCTGCTGGTGTAAGCTCCAGTCCAAAATATGGTAGGTTCATGAAGAACCTATGTTTCAGTTCAAGTCCTAAGGCAGAAAAAGATGAGCTGGTCAGGCAGGAGAGTTCCCTCTTGCTCACAGGAGGGTCAGCCTGTTCCTTCTAATTCAGGCCTTCAACTGAGTGGATGAGGGCCACTCACAGTAATGTGGGCAATCTACTTTGCTCAGTCTACCAATTCAAATGATAATCTCATCCAAAAACATCCTCGCAGATGCCTAGAATAACATTTGACCAAATATCTGTACGTGCCATGTTCAGTCGAGTTGATACATAAAATTTACCAACACAATTTGTAAATGGCCATAAAATGTAAAATTTAATTGCTATACAGATATAAAAGGTTAGAAAGAAGATTTCACATCAGAAAAAGGATATCGAGTCCCCTCATTTATTCTCCCATTCTTCTGTTTACTCAACAGATACTTACTGAGCATTTCCATGGAAGAGATGCTGTTTTAAAGGCTGGGTTTATAGCACAAAGCCCTACCCCCAAAGAGAACAAATGTGTTGGCCATATGGACAGCACCTAGATCACAGATTCATGCAACATTCCTCCCTGCTCTCCTGCTAAGATCTTGGCCATGGTGACCCAATTCCCACACTTTCTATGGCTCCCTACCTGTCATCTCTCTTGCCTGCCAATGCTTCAGGCAAATTAGCCACTACAGTCCTCTTCTGCATTCACCCATATCCATATTACTCATTAAGAAAGCTGGTGATTAGTGGCCTGGTCTCCGTCTGTGGTTTGATTAAGCCTTTTAATCTTGTTTTCTCCTTTTTACTTCGCCTGCTGGGACAGGCCCACATCTTCCTATCAACCCTCACTGTACCTGGATGGCAAGGACTCTCACAGTCACTGTGGAAGCCATCACACATAGGGACTGTATGCTCCACAGTGTTCCACTGTACCCTCCATACTGTTCTATAGCTATATCTATTTAGCACAGGTCCTGTGTGATATGCCTTACAGGCATTATCACATCTTCATATCTAGGCAACCCTCAAGAATGGAAGTTATTACGATCCCCATCTGCAGATGAGAAAACTGAAATTTCAAGAGATTTAAAAAAATCTCCAAGGTTACCTCTCATAAATGATGGACCCAGGATTTAAAGTCACACGGTCTAGTTCTGATACCAAATTCTTCCAGCTGCGTTATTCTGTCTTCTCTGTCATTATCCTCCTCCCAGGACACCCTTTAGCTCCCATCACTTTCCCTGGGCTCCTACTTCCACCTTCTGTCTCCTTTTTCTGTATCTGCCTTCAGTTTGTTTTCTATTAACTCTTTCCTGACCTCAAACCTGCTCAGCTATCTCTATCTTGAAGGAGAAAAAAGTCCTAAGTTAAACAAACAAACACATGTCTATTTGTTCAGTACACCTTTCAATAAGCCACTGAACCTTGCCAAATATCAGCTTACATGTGTTCCTTCATGCCAACTTGCAAAAAAGCAATTTCTACTTTTTAAAAAATCACATCTCTCTCTTTCTCTCAAACCCTGTAGTCGACATTCCTCTCACTGTGCCAGAATTATGCCTCCTCATCCCCTATCTGTCAAATAGAAAGGCCTTTTCTGAGCCCTTGTTCTATATGACTCCTGTGTTCTATTTGATATTGTGGACCATGGAGTCATTTGGAATATTTCAGCAGTTGAATCTCTGAATAGAGCGGTGGTTTTCAACTGGGCAGAGGCGAGAGGCGGGCAACTTTGTCCCTAGGGGAGATCTAGCAGTATCTGCAAATATTTCTGATTGACAGAACTGGGGATTTCTACTTGCTTCAAGTGAGCAGAGGCCAGGGATGCTGCTGAACATCCTACAATGCACACACTGACCCCACAACAAAGAATTATCAACACATGTTAATAGTGTCGAAGTTGAGAAACCTTTAGATACAGCAAATGGAAAAGAGAATTCTTTAAATTTTCTGGGGTTCAAATTTAACGTCTTTAAATTTTCTGGGGTTCAAACTCCCCTAGTTGAAACTTCCATAATGGGATTACAGAAATGCCCACTCCACCCCTGTTTTCCTCTTTGGCATCTGGCACAGAAGCCAGGAGTTTGACGAAATGGTAAAGGCAGCAGAAGAGCACATCCTGACCAGGTTTGAGCATGTGTCAGAATACAACACCAAGTGCTAACTACCAGTTACAAATTCCTAAGAGGTTTTCCGTTTGGATGCCTTTCAAAATCCACCTGTGTGCTATGATATTCAGGTCAGCAGTGGTGTTCCTATTAGCAGTGCTCAAAATCCAGCTTCATGAAACTAATGACAGGGAATTTTCCACAGAGAGCCTTGCTCATCCTATTTCTCCTCATTTCTGACTTGATTTGGAAGAACAGAGCTTCAGTTTCTGGTCTTCACTGCTCAAGCATAGGGGATTTTTAGGAGTTGGCTGCAGACTTACTAAAAACAAGATTTTATTACATTGTGGAATCACTGAAAAATACTCGGTAAAGTACAGGGAAACTGAAGCTTAATTCCTGATACAAAAATGCAAATGTCTGATATAGCTGTATATTTTCAACAAGTATTTGTTGAATAAGCTACAAATCTTTCCATTTTGATTCTAGAGGGTGGCATCATCAAATTTCCGCCCTGAACTCCATGGTCCTCTTTAACGCTAGGACCTCCTCAGTTAGACCAATTAGACCACAGGCTGGCGCCAACTGACCTTCAAGTTTTATGTCTCACTAATGTTGCCTATGAACCTCTGTTCTAGTCAAACCAGTATAATAAAGGTTTCAAAAATGCCAAGTCTGTTCCCATAAGTCTCTCTGAAGTACAAGACTTGTGCAATAGAAAAAAATGCCTCTTCTGAAAATGCAAATGCCCAACAGTTTTAATTACTTTTCATGGGCAGTACTATAATGTTTAATGTTTACTAATACTGTTTATAGTAAGAAAACTCTTTATACAAAATGGAAGAAAATGAGAATATAATTGAGCTTTATCTAAGAAAAAAACAATGTAAATTACAGGCTTCTATCCAGGGATCTAATACTAGGACATTTGAAAGTTTGCCTTTCAGACAAGTAGAAAAGCTTGCCAAAATGTCAAAATATGTTAACAACCTGTTTCTTTACTTCACTGCCTTCCAACAAAACCTGCAGTACACAGAGCATTGAACAATCTCCATTTTTATTACAACTTCACCCACAATTCAAATCAATTCTATGAAGTTGATTTATGTGTGATCATATTTAATATTAAAGATGCTGCATCAAAACACCCTACTTCCTGGGGGCAGCAGTTCCTTTTCTTGCCCTGTGTTGTGGACACTCCTTAGTCCCCTAAAATCCTATTGTCTTACCAGTTTACCATTCGTTAACTCTCCTCTCCATGGCCATGTTTTTTGTCTTTCATCTGAAATACTCTCCCTCCTATGAAACTCATTTCATCCCAGCTATGCTCAGTGACATACCACAGGGGTTAGAGCATTTTGATTTTGGAATCAGACATTTCTGGATCTCAGTCCATATTTTCTCACTTACTAGTTGGTACTTGAAGTCTCTCAGCCTCAGGCGAAAAGGCTACTGCTCCTTCAAGCTTTGCTTTCATGTTCCAAGCTAAAAGACAAGGAAAGACAAAAAGTGAAAATCCTTCCATTATGGTGTTATCTTGGAAGGAATGCTTTCTGCAGGGACTTCCGGTTATAGGTTATATCTCGTTGGGTAGCATAGTGTTACATGGCCACCCTAGGTTAAGGAAGAGATTGGGATTGATTTATCTTGCTCTCCTTGTCTATATTACAGGAAATGGAAGTGTTGAGGAAGAAGGGGGTTGTAATAATGGTTGTAGAGTCACCCTTCATTCTTTGCCATTGGAGGTACCCCTCAGAAGGTGTGGGAGTTCCACCAATGCAGAAAGCTTTATGACACCTTTATTCATTTGTTCAATTTCAGTGTATTACCATGTATCTAAACTTACATGTTCTTGGTTAGGTGGGTTTATGGGTTATATTATCTAATTATAACTGAAAGAAACCTCACACAAAACACAAGTGTCTTAAAAATGATTCTTGTGGGGGCGCCTGGGTGGCACAGCGGTTAAGCGTCTGCCTTCGGCTCAGGGCGTGATCCCGGCGTTGTGGGACCGAGCCCCACATCAGGCTCCTCTGCTGTGAGTCTGCTTCTTCCTCTCCCACTCCCCCTGCTTGTGTTCCCTCTCTCGCTGGCTGTCTCTATCTCTGTCGAATAAATAAATAAAATCTTAAAAAAAAAAATGATTCTTGTGGTGTGCCTGGGTGGCACAACTGGTTAGGGCCCAACTTTCGGTTTTGGCTCAGGTCATGATCTCTGGGTCATGGGATTGATCACTGCATCGGGCTCCATGTTCGGTGCAGAGTATGCTTGTTTCTCTCTCCCTCTGCTCCTCCTCCATCCCCTGCTCTCTCTCTCTCTCTCTCTCTCTC
>NW_024425008.1:35778382-35796035 GCF_017311325.1 Ursus maritimus
CTCTCTCTCTCTCTCTCTCTCTCTCAAATAAATAAGTAAATCTTTAAAAAATGATCTTGCAAGGAAATCATGATATGAAGATACTAGTAATAATTAAAGAAACACAAACTAAACAAACTCATTATTGCACATATTCTGTGATTAAAATGATCACGATCCAAGAAGATCAGCCTAAAAGTCAGGCAAAACATCTTGAAATTATCGAAAAGACTCAAAGAAGGGTCACCTCATCTGAATCGTATACGGGATCTTGAAATGCTACCATGAAACCACCATGGTTTGTTTGAAAACACCCAGAATTTAAAACATGTAAGTGCCACGCATGTGGACCCTGAAAACACACCTCTACAACTTTTGTTTTATTACTGCTTAAGTTCATGAGATTCTCAGTCCATTACTTTAAATTTTTCAGTAGATTTTATAAATATTCAGAACTTTCTTTTGAAGTTCTCTCACCTATTAGGGAAAGACAAAGAGACATCAAAAGGAAAACATGTGTTCCCGTGCTGTAGCAATGTTGGCTAAAATGACATATGAAAGATAATATGGTGATAAACTGAAATCCATATCTCTGTCATCAATTGTTATTGGAAGATTCATGGGGGGATACATTGCTGCTACAGATTTGGAAGAGACAGTATTTGAATAAATTATTCAGTGTGGGAGAATGGCTATAGAGTTGAATAAAAGTTGTATTTTTGTAAAATATAACTTTTTTGTTATTTGTAAAATACAACTTTTTTGTTATTTGTAAAATACAACTTTTTCGTAAAATTGTAAAATATTTTCAATATCTCTCAGTTTAAGGAATTTTTATTTTTTTTATTTTTTTTATTTTTATTTTTTTAAAGATTTTATTTATTTATGTGACAGAGAGACAGCCAGGGAGAGAGGGAACAGAGCAGGGGAGAGGGAGAGGAAGAAGCAGGCTCCCAGCCAAGGAGCCCGATGTGGGACTCGAACCCGGAACGCCGGGATCACGCCCTGAGCCGAAGGCAGACGCTTAACGGCTGCGCTACCCAGGCGCCCCCGTTTAAGGAATTTTTAAAATATCCCTTTTCAATAATGACTATAGAAATAACTGCATGTTTGTGAACCACTGAAGAAAAAAGGTACCAAGAATTATATAGTCTCATGATAAAATGAATAATGTATTTATCAGGAGAAGTTGTCTATACTTTGGTAACAAATTAACTCAGAATTACAATGGCCTAATATATCAACAGTTTATTTCTTACTCACAGTAGGTCTTTTATGGATCTATTGACCTTTTTCCAAGGGAGCTGTCTTCTAATCAATGGCTTAGAGATCCAGGGTGCTTCCATTTTTATGCTCCATCACAGGACAAGACTGCCAGGTCACTGTTGCAGGAAAAGAAGGGGCTGGATCTTCATGCATGGATATTTTACTGCCTCGGGCAGGAAATGATTCAGATCACCTCCATTTACAATCCACTGGCCAGAATTAGTTGATAGCTTCACTAATGGCAAGATGGTGAGAAGTACAGTTTCCTGTGTGCCCAAGAAATAGAGAAGAAATGAATGCTGATGACCACTACGGATGTTTTCCACATTTGATAAATACATTTTTGGAATGAAAGAGTGTGCAAAAATAAACATTATGGAGCAGTTTCTTTGACGGAATGAGAAAAGGAATCCAGAGCAAGTGCTGTGGAGATAACACCATATGTAAAATTCATTTGTTGCATATTTTACAACGTATTTTAGCAGTGAGGCTGAAGCCAGGATATCACAGAGGAGGTTAATTTTAAAATACAAAGACTTCTCAACTCATCAGAATCTTCAAAATACTTACATGAGATGGAGAATAACTAGGAGAATTATTTGTATTCCATAGAAGTTTGCTAGCAATCTAATGGTAATGTATGGTACAGTTATGGAACTTAAAGTTGAATTATGCATTAAAAATAAAATAGCAAAGGCTCTAAATTTTTTTTTTATTTCTGTGAGGACAAATAGCTGCTAGTTTTATGTTGCCTAACACATTTTTGGGAATAAAGCATTCAAACCTTCAAGATAAGTGACCAATATGATGTTTAAATAATAAATGGAAAAATAATTACTCTTCAAAAAATCATACTATCAAGAGAGTATTTTGAAAACAAATGTATAGAAACATGGAGATAACTTTACTCATTATTAAAAGCATCATGGGAGTAGTGTCTACATAATCACTGTTATCAATACACTAAAAATAGGCTTTTGAAAACTCAAGAATTAAAACAAGGAGCATTGAATAATTAATGGAGAGGATTTAAAATAAAGATATATATATAGATAGATATATATAGATATATATAAAATTTGGTAACCACTGAAATCCAATATCTAAATAAATATGAATCTAGAACAGCTTAGTGCCCATGTAAAAAGCCCTCAATAAAGGCAGTGGTGATGGTAGTGGTATTATGATAGAACAGCCTAATTATGTGTCAGATGCCCATCTAAGCAAGTGGGGTTGCAAGATCAAAACCGGAAGACTAGCTCCTAGAAAGATCAATCTAGTAGACAGTAAAGTCAGGATCATGACAAAAAAAATTGAATATTCATTCAAGGACTCAATAAGAATTGAACACTAACTTTATTTTAGGAATTTCTTTAGGTACTGGGAATACAAGGATAAATAGCCACAGTAACAATAATAACACCACTAACATTCTTGAGCACTTATGTGCTATGTTCCTGTATCAAGGTTGCAAAATAGCTTCTTCCGTTCCAGCATCATTTTTATATTCAAGACAGAAATAAATGGAAGTATAAAGGGTCAAGGGCACTCCTTATGTATGAACATAACACTAGTTTTATATGGCTTTAGGGTGGTGACAAAATTAATTAAAATATCCCCCCACCCAGATTCCCTTATAGCTCTCGGGCATGTCATCCAGTTCAAGCTAAAGAGATAAAAGTCAAAAATTTAACTGCTTTTGGGAAAGCCCTTTAAAGGGCATTTCTATTTTTATTAGGTTGGGATTTTTTTTTGTCCTTATTCTTAAGCTTTAAGAGTGCTCTATGTATTCTACATACAAATCCTTTGTCAAGATTCATGATTCATAAATATTTTCTCTCTGTTGTAGCTTATTTTTTTTTCATTCTCTTCAAGTGTCTGCAGAGCAACATTTCAAAATTTGATAAAGTCTAATATATCACTGTTTTCTTTTATGGATCATATGTTTGTTGTCATATCTAAGACCTCTTCACCTAATCCAAGGTTACAAAAGTTTTCTTCTAAAAGTTTTATTAAAGCTTTGTATTTACATTTGGATCTGTGATGTATTCTAAGTTAATTTTTATATCACTTGGAGATCTAGATTGAAATTTATTTTTGTTATTACTGTTGTTGCTGTTTAGAGATGTCCAGTTATTTCAGCACCAGTTGTTGAAATGATCATGTTTTCCATTGACTTGCCTTAGCACCTTTACAGAAAATCAGCTGACCACACTTGCGTGGGTCTATTTCTGGAATCTCTATGCTATCCCACTGATTTGTGTGTCTATTCTTTTACCAGTATCTGATAATTTCAACAAAGGAAAAAAGAAAGCAAGTCATGGAAACAGGGACACACACATACATATGTATTTATATGTGTATTTATTAATAAAAATATTATATATTTATTTGTGTGTATATTTCAGTAGTCCAGGCAAGAAATGATGGTGCCTTGAAACAGGTGGCAATAGCAGAACTGAAAATAACTCATCAAATTCTAGAAATATTTAGAAAGAAGAGTATATAGGATTTGCTTAAAGTTGCAATATAGAGTGTGTCAATGTGACTGTAAAAGAGCAAAGTCAAGGATTTGGGCCTGAATGACTAGAAGAAAGCTGGTTCCATTTTCTGAAACTGAAAACACTTGGGGAGAGGCAGGTTTGAGATGAATAAAGAGTTCAGCTGAGGGCATGTTAAGTTTGAGAGTCCCAGTAGAACACAGTGAAGTGGAGATGTCCAGTAACCAGTTTTATATATTTGAGACACGACTGGGGAAGAAATTGGTGCTCGAGACACATATTTAGGAATCATCACCAAGGTGATACTACTAAAATCCATGAGCCTGAATGAAATAATCTAAAGTACTTACACAAAAGACCTGTGTGAGACCAAGACCCAAGGCACACAAATGTTTAGAGGTCTAGGAGATGGGTAAGTGTTAGGGAAAGTGACAAATAAAACAGAGGAAATGATACAAAAGGGCAAAGAGAATGGTATTCTGGAGGCTAAAGAGTCAGCCATTGTATATATGAATGGTTGCTCACAGGCTGAAGAAAATGAGGCCTAAGAAGCCACAGTGAAATTGATATAAAACCTTCTTGGGGTTGGTTCAAGAAATAATGGAGGGAATAAAGTTGAGATAGTAACTCTAGAGTTTTGCTGTAATAGGAATCAGAGATATGTGTAGTAGCTGGGGTGGAATGTGGGGTCAAGGTAGTTTTCCATTAAGGTGGGATAGATTACAGAGTGTTTATATAACTTTGGGAATGATTCAGCAGAGCAGTAAAAAGTGATGGTGTAGGTGAAAGTGACAATTGCAAGAGCAGAGATGAGATTGAGTGCTGGGGCAGAGGTGTTGACACTATGCCTTATATAGAAGAAGGAAAGACATAGTGCATGCAGGTGGGCTGGCAGGCCTGGCAGTGCAAGCATGTTCACATTCTCTTCTGGTTGCTTTTATTTTCTCAGTAAAATAACAAGGAATTTATACTAACTGAACTTGAAATAGGAAGCAGAGGTGCTGAAAGTCCAGGAAAGAGGAGAAAATATGAAATCATGTATTAAGAGTGGGGGGTGGATTGATGAAGCAATGTAGGAAAATTTCTGGGCAGCACCAAAGACTTGGTAGATCACTTAGCTTGGTTGTGTGATTTCTCCTGTCATATTCACATACTCAAGTGTGGGAGTGAAGTAAGTGAAGAGTTGAATTTAACCACCTGTGACAACTATGATGGCAAGAAAGAAGTAATAGTGGAAGGGGATACCAGGAGGTGATTAGAAAGATACACCCAATTATCTAAGCAGGGCAAAGAGAAAAGTAAAGACATGAAGCTCGTCAATGAAAATGTGATAGGATTTGTGAAGATGCAGACCAGTGGTGTGAAAAATATTTCATTACTGGATTACAAATGCAGTTGAGTAGGTCATGGTCAGCATTTTTAAGAATAAACAGAATAGAATGGGATGGATTAGAATACAAAATACCAGACAGCATCACAGATATTAAGTATAAACACTGTTTCATGAAACCATTTGTTTTAGTTATGTACATGAATATGAGTGCTGGGTGGTGATATAAAATATATTTTTTAATGTGGGTCCTGATCAAAGCTCCGTTCTCTCCTTAAGGAGATAGGAGGTACATGGTAAAGGCCTGGGGCACCAAGCATCATCTATTACTACAAATGCAGCTTTACTGGTACAGTTTAGAACTCTTCTGTTTGGGCGATAAAAAAAAAACACAAAACAACACCACCAAAAACACAATTGACTTTTTCAACTCTATTATGCTCCAAATTATGGGGCTCTCATTCAATCTAGATTGCGGGCAGGGTCAGAGAACATCTCTCTTAGTAGTGCCAATACTCCTTCCCATCTTAGCTTTCTGACTGGTGAGGTCTAGTTTGAGTTCATATCTCTCTTTTTTTTTAAGATTTTATTTATTTATCTGACACACAGAGAGAGAAAGAGCACAAGCAGAGGGAGCAGCAGGCAGAGGCAGAGAGAGAAGCAGGTGCCCTGCGGAGCAGGGAGCCTGACATGGGGCTTGATCCCAGGACCCTGCGATCATGACCTGAGCCGAAGGCAGATGTTTAACCAACTGAGCCACCCAGGGGCCCTGAATTCATATTACTTAATCAAGGCATTCTTGCAGAAAATGATAAGAAATAATCAGTATATACAAAAAAATCTAGATTTCCTGCATTTCCCCTAACACTGCAGCCTTAATAGGAATATGACTGGTGTTTCAAGGTAGAACGGGTAAAAGATTGGCCAAATGTTTCACCACTACATAACAAAAGTCTACATTGTACAGTAAGCATGTTCTGCATCACAAGGTCCTGCTAAGCTAATTCCGTATGGTAATATCCACTTCCTCTTACCAAATTGTGTGTCAGACAAGGGTAGCAATCAGTTGAATGCAGCAGAGAATACAAATAGTTGTTTAAACAAATGGGAATTTTATTTTTCATGAAACAGAACAACTCAGGGCTGTTAAAGCAACTCCTCAATGCCACCAACATCCCAGAGTCTATCTTTCCACCCAGTTATCTTTGATTATTTATCTATCTTCTACCAGCTTTCTGCCTGTTTTTCTCTCCTCTGCTTCAAACTCCTGGCCCTGGGACTCTGCAAACTATGTTTCCCAGATGTTTTAGGCAGCTGGCTTTTTATTAAATTCTGCCAAAAAGGAGTCACTGATAGATTTTAAAGTGGGAGGAAGAAAGAATAGTTCTGGGATGCCTAGGTAGCTCAGTTGGTTAAGCGTCTGCCTTTGGCTCAGGTCATGATCCCAGGGTCATGGGACCAAGTCCCACATCTGGCTCCTTGCTCAGTGGGGAGCCTGCTTTTCCCTCTGCCTGCCACTCCCCCTCCTTGTGCTCCCGCTCTCGCTCTCTCTCTGACAAATAAGTAAACCAAAATCTTAAAAAAAAAAAAAGACCCCCAAATACGATAATTCTGAGTCTGCCTCTGAAAGCACTGGCAGATGATCTAGTAGCTGTTGGTTTTAAGAGCAGCAGAGACCAGAAGACTGTGCACTTACTCCAGCAGGCCAGCTTTCCCTGAATTCTGGCTCTGGCCGGGGTAGCACTCTTTGGAAATGCTAGGAAGTACACGAAAATGGGCTCCATTACAGAGGTCATAGCGGTTTACTGATTTCAGGGTGACGTCTTTTCTTCTTTCTTCTCTTCCAGTCCTTTTCACACATTTTAAGTTTCCCTGTCTCTTTCCTAAGTAGACTGTTATTTTTTTCTTTGGAAAAAGATGATCAGAAATAAGAATCTGAATGAACTTGAGCAAAATTACCACTCATTACCAGTGGAAAATATAATACTGATAGCCTGGGACATGGTTAATTTTCACAATTATTTTAAGTATAATCTGTTGAAAACTGGGAAAGAGTGCCTATAGAAGACAGGGCTTGGGGATCCAATTGGACACTGAAGAAGACCATTAGGGTGGTAATGAACGCACAAGAATGGTGAGATGATTTGGTTAGTTCTGACTGCCCGAGAGAGCTTACACAAAGACAATAATAAGCCCAAGGCTTAAAACTTTCACCACAGTACAACTGAGAGCTGATATTCTGAAAAACTCAGAATTTGCTTCTAGTTTGCAAATTACAATGTAAGTAACATTCATACACTTTCCGACTCTCTCATGTGAAAGTTAGGGCCTTCACTGGAATGAAGGGAGACCCTTTGCACTGGAATGGTACACTTGGGTAAAATCTGAGAACCACAAACCCTCCAATTTCCTTAGCATCCTACGCCAGTAGAAGAAACCCTTCTTCCCCTATTAAGGACACTAACTTGCTGGAAGATCCCCTGAAGCAGGTGCCTTCCAAGAAGATGTTCATTCTCCCCTAGATCCACTCCATTACCCCTAATTACCCATGACTAGAGAAATAACTAGAGAAAAGCTCTAGAAGGAAACTTAAAAACTCTAACTAGGATAGAGCTGAGTTTGAACTAAAGAGTAGAAAAATGTTAATTTATAATAGTGGAAATTTGGAAAGTGTGTGTTGAAATGAACTCTAAGGGTCTTAATAAGAGTTTATGGAGATTAGCTGTTAAATGGGGTTGGAGTCTATCTCACTGTGGGCCCAATGGATTTAACCATTCTGTGGTTATTTCTTCAGTTCCTAAATACAGAATTGGGATAGACACACTCAACAAATGCAAAACCATTGCATTGGTTCAGGAACTTCCTCTTCCTTTCAGCATGTCAACCGCGCCCAGTCTTTCTGTATGAAAGTATGGCAGAGATTAGTGACCTCATCAAAGCTTGAGAGTGACAGGGATGATGTTTCTTATCCCACTGTCGTTTAACCACCCTGTTTGGCAAGTGGATTATAGACAATGACTATAGAGGATCACAAATCCAATTAGGTGATGATTTCCTTTTACAGACACTCTTCCAGATGTGGTATATTTATTGAAACAAATTAACACAGTTCTTGACAGCTGACATGCATATCGATCAATTAAGAGCTTTTTTCTCCCTATTAACTTCAAGGACCAGAAGCAGTTTGTTTTCACCTGGCAGGGAGAGGGCCATAGCAACTCTTCTCCTCTTAGTCATAATAGAAAGTGGAGAACCTTGGCCCTTCTGACACCCCAGAGATCATTCATTATATTGACTGAACCCGAGGAGAAGTTCATGACAAGCGTCACAGAAGCCTAAATAAGACAGATGTGTGCCAGAATGTGGGACATGAACACCATGAAAATTCAAGAGTTTTTTAGAAAAGTTTCTAAGGGTTCAGGTCTAGGGCTTGCTGGGATATCACTTCAATAGTGAAGGACATGTTTTTGTACCATTAAGAAAGAGGCACGATCATCTCTTTGAATTTTGAAAACACTATATATCAATATGAGGGTGCTGCCCTTATTTGCTGAGTTACTGACAATTGGGTGAGGCCTGGAGCAAAACAAAGTTTGCAACAGGACCAGGATGCAGGGCAGGCTGCTCATCACTGAGGCCTTTTGACCCAGCTGATACAATGGTGCTGCAGTCTGTGGCAAACAAGGATGCTATATAGACCTCTAGCTGCTCCTTGCTGCTGGGCCCAAATAAAGGCTCAATTTCTGACCTTGGAATACCAGATGCTCAGACAACCTGAGCTACCTGTCATGAACTGAATGATATTGAATCCACCAAACTAAAGTCTATGGACGTCAACACTGTTATTAAGTGGAAGTGGAATATGCATTCTGAACCAATGACTACAATATGCTCATTAAAAATGGTACTTCTTAATCCCATAGCCAAAATACTATAAATTCAGGAATCAAAGGGTAGAGGTGGAAGAGGTTTCTCCCAATATTACTTTTAATAACCCACCCCCCCAATGTGTTGCTGCCTGTCCCTAAAACTTTGAACTCTATTGATTCAGAGATTTTAGTTCCAAAGAGCATATATCAGTTTGTGTTAAGTGCTTCAAAGGCCATCAATTAGTCCCCACAACAGCTTAGTGAGGTAAGTAAAACTGTCCCCTTCTTACAATGAAGTCTAGTAATTAGCCAGAGGTCTTCCAGCTGGGAGTACAAGGCAGTGCTGGGATCTGAACCCAGGTTCTTCCACTTCCAAAGCCTGTGTTCTTTCCCACTATGTAATTTTAGCCTCAAAGAGAACTGCAAAAATGCTGCAAGTCAGTGTTATCAATACTAAGGCACGAAGCACTCATCCCTGGCACAAAAGAAACCATGTTTTATTGGCAACAAGCCCATTCATTCTAATTACCACTGCTATGCAACAGTTACTCCAAAACAATGATAGCTTTTAGTTGGCTCATGAATCTGCAGTTTGGGCAATATTCAGTGGAAATAGCTCTGCTCCATTAATGTCAGCTTGAAGGTTGAGGGCTAGAATCATTTGAAGGCTTGTTCACTCACATCTGCCCATTGACTGTATCACTGCCTATCACCTCAAAGCTTAGCTGGGGCCACAGACTGGAACATCTATGCATGGCCTCTCCTGGAGCCTGGGCTACCTGACAACATGATGAATTATTACCAAAGGTGAACATAATAAAGCAGAGAGAGCCAGGTGGAAGTTTTGTGACCTTTGCTGACCCAAATTCTCCTGCATTCCATTTATCCCACAAAGGCTGGCTTAGTTCAAGAGGTAGGAAAATAAACTCTACCTCTTGGTGGGAGAGTAGTAAGGCTCTAGAAGAGGATGTGAGGTCAGAAACATTGCCATAGCCATTTTTGGACAATGCAATCTGCCACACCATTACTAAGGCTAACAGAGCAGAACTAAAACTTATTGGTATATATTCAGACTTAGCCATGGTGAATTCATGGACAGTGGCGGTCTTAAGTCTATGAATGGGATCCATGGTCTATTCAGCTATAGGAAGTTGAGAAGATGAGTCAATTACTTAATATATGGAGAGGAGTTTAGGCATATATATATATATATATATAGTAAGAAATTTAATATATATAATATATACTAAATATATAATATATATATTTAGTTGTAAGAAATTCCTGCCTCACCACCCACCCGCATAAAAAAGAGCCCACTCTACTCAGTTTGTCATGTCTGTTGAGCATTCTGCACAAGCATCTTTGAGTGCAGCAGTGAATTTTTACTGCTGTATTTGAGAGGGATAATACCAAATGTCATGAGGATGATTTTTATGAGGAAATAGCAGCACCTTGTTCCCACTCTGTCATAATTTAAAAAATAAAGCCATTATTAATTACCAAGCCATTTTATAACAAAAGTTAAGAAGAAAATATATGAGGAAGTCATGTTATGTACAGAGGGTAAAATCCAGTCTTGCCATCTATCTTTATTTCCTCCTAGAAGATGAAGGAGCAATGTAATAGCTTGATATATAGCATGCTACACGAACACTGACACGCTAAACAAGGAATAGGGATAGACCAGCAATAAAAATTGGTGAATGACACTCAATGTCTACCTGAGTAATTCCTTGTCTAGTAAAGCCAAAGCCAAGTTTCTCTGGGCATCACTAGCTCATTGGCTATTGGTGACCTGCCCCATGCAAAGACTTAATCCCTGTTCAGTCACTACCCTAAGTGTCATGGGTGGTTCCCAGGAGTGAGACTGGGAGGTAAGAATGCTTCATGGGTTTACAGACAGTTCTCTCAGGATCTACCTGCTTCCTGTGAGCACTCTCATTTCCATACCAACATTGTTATCTACCTATGCTTCCCAAAGAGCAAGACCCCCCACAGGGCCTGTGCCATGTGACATGTGAAGAACAGGGGGAGAATTTCTCTGCTAACCGCCCTGTCACATGTAACCCCTTTATACCTCTCATGAGAACCCCAGGGAACTGGTTTCTTCAGTTTCCCCCTCCATTAACCTGGCACACATCCAAGGGATGTGGACTAGAGATTAAGGGCACAGATGAGTGTTTCTATACTATTCATTCCCTTAGGCAACCCACAAGCATCACCCATGTTTCTAGCTATGCCCAGATGGGTTTGAACCCCAGTTTAGGCTCAGTGCTGGGTCTTTATTACAAATACTTTCATTTTGCAGCCCATTTATGTTTTTCTAGTATTTTCTAATTGTCATGCTGGGTCATGGGTAGTAATGAGATTTGGTGAGTAAGGCAGGACTCATGGCCTGGAAGAAGTCTGAACTGTGAACTCAGAGGTTATTCTGGGAAAAAAAATTAGAAATAAGGACAAGGCGGAGATGGGGTTGTCAGAAAACACAGCTTGAACCCTGATCAGATGTGTAGGAACCAGCCACTGACTAATTACCTCCATTCTCCCCTTAGCCCCATTTACTTTCATCATGGAAGAGTCAGATGGGGACAGAAGTGGAAAACACTGAGTACAAAAGTTAAACATTTCTAGAACATTAATTTTTTAATATTTATCCTTGATTTAAATCTTTTGATAGTTCTCTAGTGCCTCTGAATAAAAGCATAAACTCCTAAATACAGCACATAAAGACCTCCCTAATCAACTCCTTGCCTGCCCTTTCTGCCTCCTCTCCTGGATTAGTTTGCTAGGGCTGCCATTACAGGTACCACAGGCTGCGTGGCTTAAGTAACAGAAACATATTTTCTCATGATTCTGGATGCTAGAAGTTCAAGATCAAAATGTCATCATGATTGGTTCCTTCTGAGGCCTCTGTTATTGGCTTGTAGATAGACTTCTTCTCCTGTGTCTTCACTTAGTCTTTCCTGTGTGTCTGTGTCCTAATTTCCTTTTATGATATGGACATCAGTCACATTGGATTAGGGCCCATCCTAATGACCTCAATCATCCTTAATTTCTTTGGATTCCTTTTGCGCAAGTTGTTACTAAGTAGGAATGCTCAATAAGTCCTTTAAGCTCAGCTTCCTCAAAAGCCTTTGCTACAACTCTGTCCATCAGATTATGTTCCCATAGAGCCTTCTATAAAGTTCTGTCATATTATCTGTCACACAGAACTGTACTAGTCTATCTCCTTGCCTTTCCCCCACAGGCCCATGGAAGCAACAAGGGCATATGTGACCTCTACCTACACATAGTAGATGTCTTACAAATTTCTAAAGACTGAATGAAAAGTCTACTATTATTTTATGTCTAATTACTAGGTGACAGTGATGATTAAGTTAAGGAAAGGGGCCATGAGCAGTATCCTGACGCACAGTTTTCCTCCTGGCTAGGGCTAGGATAAGTGCTGCAAGGAAAGAGGTAAAAGCTGCCAGCAGATGCAGAGTCTGGTGCCTGAGAGTAGGGTAGGGGCTAAAGCAACACAGAGGTTGGAGCAACCTGGGCCCAGAGTTAGGCAAGCATGGGTCCTAATGCTGGCTCTACCAGCTTTGCACTTGTAGGTCAGTTTCTTGACTTCTATGAACTTAGTTTCCTCATCTATAAGACTGGTATCAATAATGCCTATTTTGAATTTATGTGAGAATTCAGTGAGATAACATACATAAGTATGTAAGATAAGTATGAAGATTGTTCTTTAGCCTTTAAAAAGTTATTGAAGAGAAAAGTTTTAATGATATGGAAACATTCTAATATTTAACCTGAAAACAAAACAACTTTATGAAATTAAGTCTATAATATGAGCTTAGTTGTATAACAAAAATTACACACATACACATACACTGATACAGACATTTAGAAAAAAAGACTGAGAGCAAAGATATCTTTATGTTAGGTCTTATAGGAGTGTGTTTGTTTGGGGGAGCTTTGTTGGGGGAATAATATATGCAAGAGATAAAAGGGGGAGGAAACAGAGTTGGGCAGAAATAGCCTTTAGACCACTAGGCAGATCTGATATCTGTGAGAGGAAAACGTGGAAAAAGCACTCTTCACAAAACAGATCTGACAGTCTCTGCCAACCCAACAGGGAGCTCCAGAGCAAAGGCTGACCATTAGGGGAGTTCCGTATTGGGCAGAAGTGGCCAGGTTCTGGTATTTCCACCAGGCTCAGTTATTGGATGGGAAGAGCATGATGGCCTCAGTTCTAGAGCTCAGTTAGAAGATGTTAATGGCTAGAGACTGTCCGCTAACAACATTCCTTGTAGCTGCACTGAGAATTTATTCTTGATGGGAGATCCAAGTGGCTTATTTCCATAGCTGCCCACCAATTATTCTTTTTTTTTAAAGTATGTAATATACTTTTATCACTATAATCACTATGCTTTACATTAGATTGCTAGAAATTATTCATTTTATAACTGGAAGTTTATATTCCTTGACTGACATCTCCCCTTTTTACCTCTCAGCTCTGGCAACCACCATTCTAGTCTTTATTTCTATAAGTTTGGCTTTTTTAGATTCCATGTATAAGTGATATCATAAAGTATTTGTTTTTCTCTGTTTGATTTACCTCACTTAGGATAATGTCCTCAAGGTCCATCCATGTTGTGGCAAATGACAGGATGTCCTTTCTCATGGTTGATAATATTCCATTACACACATGTGTGTGCGCACACACATACACCCTTTTTGTCCATTTATTTGTAACCTTTTTAAGGAGGGTAAGAACTATTTCCATTTCCTTCTTTATAATTTTCTACATTAAAAAAATTCTTTATCATTCTTTTTTAATTAGAAACATATTTTAATCTATACCCAGAAAAAAAATCCTTTAAATTTCTTTCATAAACAGTAAGATAACCTATAGTGCTAGAATAGTAATAGTTTTATTTTTTTATTTTAAAAATATTAATTTATTTTAGAGAGAGAGTGTGGTCAGGGGCAGACGGAGAGGGGCAGAGAGAATCTTAAGTAGACTCCCTGCTGAGTGTGGAGCCCGATGCAGGGCTCTATCCCATGACTCCAAAATCATGACCTGAGCTAAAATCAAGAGTTGGATGCCCATCTGACTGAGCCACCCAGGAGCCTTGAACAGCAATAGTTTTATTTTTTTTTTAAAGATTTTATTTATTTGTTTGAGAGAGAGATAGAGAGAAAGCACACAAGCAGGAGGGAGCAGCAGGGTCCCCACTCAGCAGGGAGCTTGACATGGGGCTTAATCCCAGGACCCTGAGATCATGACCTGAGCTGAAGGCAGATGCTTAACTGACTAAGCCACCCAGGTGCCCCAGTAATAATTTTAATAATGACATTTGTAACTAATATTTTGTTAAATATATATCGTATGCCAGTCAGTATATTAAGTGTTTGACCTATACTTTCTGATTTAGTCCTTGCAAGTATATTATTTTTCCCACTTCTTTGGTCAGAGTTCTTAGAGGAAAATAGAACCTAACTTGGATTAATTTAGGGAAGGAGTATACCAGATAGATATGGGAAAGCCATATCGATTCTCATCTCTCCTTCCTGTGTCCACTCCTCCCTCCAGAGACAAAGCCTTAGCAGGAAGAACCGTTGGCTGAGATGGGGTGACATGCTGGAACATTCACCAACAGGGTGGGGAGTTGAGAGGATATCTGGCCTCTTGGGCCTCTAGGGGAGAAGGCTTACAAGTGGTGGATTCCTCAAGAGGAAGCAAAGGAAAGTGTGTAATGCTAGGTAGGGAGAAGGAGGGGAGGGAGAGAGAAAGAGGAAGAGAAAGAAGACAAGAGAGAAGAGGGAAGTGAAGAGAAAAGGACAGAGAAAAAAAAATCTCCGTTCTCATTTTACAGGTGAAGTAACAAAAGTTAAGTAAAGTCTTCTTAGACTTTCAGATGGTAAGTAGTAAAGCCAAGAATCAAACCAGGAATCCTGATTTCAGATTTTGTATGTTTAATCATGTTACTGTTCTTGTGTCCCAAACTCTGATAGGCCAGACACACAGAATAGAGTGCACTAAATACACACTTTGCTTTTCCAAGATTACTTACTTCCTAGACTCCGCAGCTTTCCAGGCTCAGTGCAAAATTGCATATTGGTTTGATTTGAACATGACCTCTGCTCCTTAAAAAAGAAAGTACTAATTGAGAAAGCGAAATACCCTACACAGATGATGCAAGCCAGAAAGAAAAAAAAAGCTGATCCCAACTGGGATATTCTGAGGTAAAGCACATTTGCTGGTAAGCAGCTTTTCCCAGGCCTAGCTCATGGCCCTTCTTGCTGTACCCCCAGTGACGCACGAGCAAAGGCCAGCGCTGACTGTTGGTTGTGGCTTTATTACCTTAACACTAGGCCTCATGTGAGCTACCAAAAAAAAAACCCCACAACAACTTCTGTTTTTCCTTAAAAGAGTATGCCTTTCTCTGGGATTTTTTTTCCACGTCAATACAATAATCTACATTCACAAAGTATTTAAATTAAATGCTCAATTTTCTAAAATGAGATCCACCACCAGGACAGTGACTTGCATGGTTTAACAAAATTACCCCTCATCTGTTTTGCTTACTGAACTTATTGTTACCTATAGGTTTTTCATTCATGATCTTACCTGTCATACTCTATTTCTCAGTTGCCTTGACTTTCATCTCATAAAGACAGTGACACTGGCCATTTGAATTTTCTTCTCCTTCTAAGAGACCTTTTATCATATCTGTTCTTTGTGGCTCACAATTCAGTTTCAGAAAGACTAGAATTGTTTTTGAGGTGATCAAAAACCAGATGGAGGGGCGCCTGGGTGGCTCAGTCGTTAAGCCTCTGCCTTCAGCTCAGGGCGTGATCCTGGCGTTCTGGGACGGAGCCCCACGTCGGGCTCCTCCGCTGGGAACCTGCTTCTTCCTCTCCCACTCTCCCTGCCTGTGTTCCCTCTCTCAATGGCTGTCTCTCTCTCTCTGTCAAATAAATAAATAAAATCTTAAAAAAAAACAGATGGAAAGTAAAACAAGGATCTAAATGATCATCCCAGGGATTGGGGTGATGAAGGCCTTAGAGGGGTGAACACTGGAGTATGGTAGAAAAAGCTCCTGCTTGGCTTCAGGAGAGCTGGGTCTGAACCCCAGCACCATAATGTATTAACTGCATGACCTTGGGCAGGTCATGCATCCTTTGTTAGCCTTGATTTCCTTGTAAATGAGAATAGGACACCGTGTTTCCCTGGGTGGATACAAAGCTCAAGCTGGATAATGTGTGTGGGTGAATTTGAAACTGGCAAGTGATTTATAAAAGATGCCACTTTTGTTTCTGTGGACAGTCTGAAAAGAGTCTCAGAAGCTAGGAGAGTAGGTTTCAAGTTTTTCTGTCTTGCAACAAATATTGCTTCTTTGGACAGACATGAAACAGAATTTCCCAGGCAGTTGTCTATCATAGACAGTTCTGGCGAGGGCAGGGGCAGGGTGGCATCCCTGGTTGTCAGACAGCAGGGTGCCCCAACAGCTTGTACCTGGCCAACACACCAATGGACCTTGACTCAAGCTAAACAGTGGGCTGCAATATCCACACGGGGCTGAGAAATCGTGCTTCTGTACCATTACTAGGAACATTGTTCTGCACATCTGTGCCGGGGCCAGACGTGGGGAGGAGGAGGCTGCTTAGACTTCATGTTCTCACATTCTGCTCTTTACTTTTACTTTATATCTTTTATCACAAATTATCATATTCGTTTATGTGAGAAAAATGTTTAATGCTGGTCTCTACATCTACACTATAAATTCATTGAAGATATGGAAGATGTCTATTTTTAACACGTTGGGTTCTTAGCACCACGCATGTCTGTCATAAAGTAGTCACTTTAGGAAAATTTATTGAATAAAATATTCTCAGGAAATTTAGCAATCAAATGTAGTTCTATAGTGACTATCACCTTTTGTAGGAATATTTTCCTTTCTTTTTAGTATCCTGTAAAAGTGGACTCATAGGATAGGGAGTTAAGAATTGGTATGGATACAAGGGTCAATGGAAACACTGTATTTTCTCCATTTTATATTTAATCAATTATTTGAGTAGCTTATATTGATTGAGATAATGTAGGAAAATTTATTTTGTTTTTCCTTTTGTCTGTCACTTCTTTTTTAAAGATTTTACTTATTTATTTGAGAGAGAGAGTGAGCATGAACAGAGGGGACAGGCAGAGGAAGAGGGAGAAGCAGCCTCCTCTCTGCCCAGGGCCCCAGGATCATGACCCGAGCCAAAGGCGGACACTTACCCAACTGAGCCACGTGCCCTGTCTGTCCCTTTTTACTGTCTAAAGCATAATACAGCAATGAAGTGTTCAAGCTTTGGTTCACTCTTCAGAGATCCTTTGGGAACACTGTACTTTTAGATAAGACCCCAGAATCTCAGGAACACAGCTGCATAAGTACGTGACTGACATTCACCAACTTGGTGAGGAAAGAGACCAACATAAAAACAGTGGGGAGCCATTTGTGGGACACGCATAGACATTTCCCAACTCACTTTTCTCTTTCCATGGGCAGACAATTCACACAGCTAATGACAGACATAAATTTTGGAGAGTTGTTTTGTGAAAACATTTCCAGAGAGTATCTATAATTTACCTCATCAAGCAAGAAACACTATTTTTTTTATTTTCTTTCTTTCTTTCTTTCTTTCTTTCTTTCTTTCTTTCTTTCTTTCTT
>NW_024425008.1:35796045-35798127 GCF_017311325.1 Ursus maritimus
CTTTCTTTCTTTCTTTCTTTCTTTCTTTCTTTCTTTCTTTCTTTCTTTCTCTCTCTCTTTCTTTTTCTTTCTTTCTTTCTTTCTTTCTTTCTTTCTTTCTTTCTTTCTTTCTTTCTTTCTTTCTGTGTGTTTAAGAACAAAAGATGCTTTCTCAAATTCACCCTGGCATTGATTGGGAGGAAAAAAAAAGAATTTTAGTAGCTCTGAGATACATTCTCACCTGACCATCCCTATTAAAACCCCATAAAAAATTCACAATTATGGCTGTTGCATGAATTGGATTTATCATACTATCATGGCATAGCGCTTTGCAGGCCTCCGGCAAGCCTAGTAACTAATGGTTTACAGCTGTCATGGGCACACCAGTGGGGGCTAATAAGAAAAGTTCTAGGATGTCTAGTAAAGCAACTGGAATGCAAAATAAGAAAACAAACTGAGTTGAGTATTCTGCCAGAGATAAGGACCCGATCTCAGAAAAGCTGGGGCTTTCGTGCCACTCATTCAAGGCATGTATTGAGAGGAGGCATTACATAAATAATGCCTGAATATAGCTTGGGCTTCTGCCAAAATGCAAACAGATGTGAGGAGAAGGGAGATAGAGCAGCATGTGAAGAAGAATTTTTACCACAAATATATATATATATATATGTATATATGTATATATATATATATATATATATAATATCTCTGCCCATTTGCAAATAAGCATTACTTATTTTAAAATGCCATAGATTTTTAAGGTCCCTGAAATCATCACATATGGGTAAAACTGAAGCTATTCATTTACACATTTATCAAGCACATAGAATGTGCCACATATTATGTGAAACAGTGGAGACCAAAATCTCCTGGCCTCCAGAAGCTGGTAGTATATGATGAAAGGAAGTAAACAAACACTAGACAGTCTGAAAAGAGAGCTAGACTAGACGCAGGGCTTCATAGAGGGAAGACTTGTGTCTTTATCTGTACCTCTAGCTCTTAGCCCAGTGCCCGGCTTGTGTATTTAGTGCTTAATAAATACTAAAATTGGTAAGAACTGAAATGCTGTTATACAGCTTCATCACGTAGGAGCTCAGAGGAAGGGCACCTAATGTAGTCTAAGTGGTGGGAATAAAGAGAGGGGCAGAGATGACTTTTCAGAGGAAGTGACATTTGAACAGAATTGTTAATGACAAGGGCTAAATAAGCAAAGAAGGAGGTCAGGAACATTCTATGTAGTGAGAAAAGTTTGTCCAAAAGAGAGGAGTGATTGAGAATGGGGCAATTTCCTAGAATTGCAAATATACTACTTTGTTACATCTGCAGGGAATAGTCAGACACGGGGCTGGACAGATGGACAGGGACTGGATTTTGGAGAATGTCATGCTAATTAGTTTGAATTTTAACCTTACGGCAACTGAAAGACCACTGAAGCATTTTAAGCAGGAAACTGGCATTACTAGATTTATCGTGTTAAAAGACCACTATGATAGCTTTGTGGAGGACCACTTAGAGGGGCCATGAAATTGTAGGCAGAGTGTGAGAGAGACGCTTTGAAGTGATCCAGACAAAAATTGATGGGGACTAGATGTCAGGCAGTGGCTGTGAGGATGGAGATATGTGGACTAATTTGAGAGATATGTAGGAGGTAAAACTGGCAAATGTGGTGATTATATGCAAGGGTGGACAAGAAAAAGGCATCAAGAAAATCACTCAGGGTTCTGACATGGCACCTGAATGAAAGGTAACACCATTCACTGTGGGGGTGAACACTGGAAGGGAGAGGTTTGGCCTAGCCAGAAAATAATGTGTTCTCCTACTGATGTGATGAGCGACAGTCTGGAGAAGTTTACACAAGGTACCCAATAGGCTGCTGAATACTTAGGGATGTAGACTACAGCTCATAAGAGAGCTCTAGACTAACGATGTGACTCTGAGTCATTGGCTTGTACAACTTGTAACTGTAGCATACAGATTAGTTGAGATCATACTAGGAGAATATGTACAGTGAGAGGAGGGCCTGACACAGTGCCTTGAATGATCAGCAGAAGGAAGAGAAAAGCTCCTCTGAGTAACTTGCCTAGAAACAAAAGCTGAATAAAT
>NW_024425008.1:35798134-35863747 GCF_017311325.1 Ursus maritimus
AGGGAAAGAAATAAGTAAAATGTGACCATCTGGAGAATATGTGTATCCATTAAAGGAGAAGTGTTACAAAAGAAGAAGAAGAAGAAGGAAAAGAGAAAAATAAATGAAGAATGGGTCAACATCTTGGTTCTAAGGATATTGCTTAAATTTCACATTTATTGTCTTTAACATTCAGCATGTCCCAATCACAGATCAAAATATCAGAATTGCATATTCTTTTTCTTTTCCCAGTGCAAGTGGCATCAAAAGTATATGTGTTAGCTGAAAACAGGATGACAGGAGAGCCCCAAAGAAAAATATCTATTTGGGAATCAGGGTACAATTGCAAATCAATCATATCTTTCCTGATAAAGCTCCTGCTGCTTATTTTGTGATATGTGTTATTATGATGGGGGTGGAGTACAGAGTCTAAGGGGAAAGGATGTTATAAAATGTAGAAGGATTTACATTTTATATATCTTTGAGAAAGTAGATTCCCTGCAAAGGATATATTGAGATTTGTTTCAACAAGGTCTGGGGTGGTGATGGACACCATATCAACATTAAGGTTTCCATCATCAACCCAGACAGTGGGAGTTTTACGGCCTTCTTCTAAATGCATTTTCTGAGGCTGTTTTTATAATGCTCTTTCCCTAATTAAGTTGGATATTTAGATGATTCAAAGTCCACTTTTATTTGTCAGACTTGGCACTTCATTTGATGTCTGTACTCCCATTTTCAGTGACATTGGCAGTCATTTTCAAAATGGAAATCATCAAAATAAAATCTAGAGTTATCTATCTACTGTATGCTACTAAGAAGCCTTAATTGGCCTTGCTCATGCCAGATTGGCATTAATTTGAAAAAAATATATGATTCCTGCTGATTCTATTAATAAATGAAATACTAATTTATAGTTGTTTCTGGGTATTACATACAATAAAAACAACATAGGCTAGCTATGCACCAGAACAGAACAATGAGGCCTTCAAAACAAGAAGGAAACAAACCTACAAACCTTCCTTCAATAAATATACTCAAATAAAAGCAAAGATAAAAGCAAAAAAAAAAATCCAAAAAACAATAGCTTTATTTTCAAAAAAAGCCACGTTTTAAAAGTCCTTTCATATTTATTATTTTGTTGCCTCACTATCAACCCTTCCAAGGCAAGAGTATTATCCCCATTTTACAGATGAAGAAACTAGAACAGAAAGATTGAGTGAGTTGACCAAGGTCAAATTTAGAGAAGAAATGAGAATTCAAACCCGGGTCTTCCATATTCTCCTGCCAGAAGTCATTCTATAATTCCACGGAAATGAAGAACTGGTGATTTGCAACTCTGTTGTTTAAGAAATGATGGCAAATCATGCACTTCCAAAGTACACTGAATGCCTGAAAGCCTGTGAAATCACCACCCTTAGGAAACAAATCCTATCCAAATAAAGACACATTTCAGTTTTTTACTTTTGTTTTGCTTTGTTTTGCATTTGGTGTCCATGAGTTAAAAATTTCTTAACAATAAATATATTTCATAGGTAAAATTAAACTATTTTATTAAAAAAAATTACTAAATAGTGTAACAGGGGTCCTAGTTTAATTTTTTTTCTTTCAAATAAGTGATAAGCCAAATTTTAGTACCAATACATTCATATTGGTTTTATGAACTTATCTGATGTGACTATTCCAGGACAGGCAATTCATTGAGTTCATAGTGAACTATCTTCCACTGGTGCATATTTTAATGAACATCTTTTGGCCAGTGACATGTTTTTCTAGCTAGATATGAAGGTTTTCTTTTCATGTACATGTAATTCATATATATACATATATATATGTATATATATACACATATATTCTTTACATATCACATATATTGATAATAGATAAATGAATGTATGTATATATGTATATACATGATCTCACGTAGACTCTACACATTACAAACTCATTGTAAGAGTTTAATATTTAATGCATCCTAAAGGAGGAAGAGAAGGAAGGAGGGAGGGAGAGAGAGAGGAAGAGAGACAGATGATGGGGAGGGAGAGACGGAGAACACAAAGACTGGGACTCAAAGGGTAGAAGATCTTGAAATTTTTCTCTTTAATTCTGAACAGTTTCTCATTCTTCTAACAGGTCAGTCAGATCTATTCTGGACCAATATTCAACAGAAGAAAGTCCAATCAGATTCTATATTGTACTGAATATTGAGATATTTATTCATTTCCATGTGAAATAAGGTATATGATATATCTTAGAGCAGCTTTGTAACAATTCTCTGTAGGAGTTTAATATTTAATGCATACTGTTCATTTAATACCTCTGGACTAAGTTTAATTGCACTAAGTTCACTGCTCATTTAATAACCCAAATTTCTGCTCATTAGATCATTAGATTCATGGCTGACCAGGCATTTTCACATTAACTTGTCTTCCATGACATTCTACAATCCAGGAAAATGTTTCAAATTTTACTTTAAAAGGCATTTGCAGTCCTGAGGTATTAGAACATTTTGGCTAAATTAGCAAGTCAAGCATAAAAAAGCTATTGCTAATATTTTAATGATAGGAATATTCATATGTTAACATATTCCATATAACATTTTATATTGAAACTTTATCAGTCCTGTTTCCTTAGAAATATAATTTTTGGCTTAAGAAAATATAATAAATATTATTATAGAATGTGGACTTCATGTATTTCAATTCTTGGCAATTTGGAGACCACTGTTTTGTCAAGGCATTGTTATTCTTATATTTCATTGTTATTCTTGTATTTTAAATTTTCTGGATACTCTTGCCTCTTTTTTCCATATGAATTATAAAATCAGCTTGTCTTTCTCTGCCCTCCCTAAAAATTCATTATAGTGTTTTTTAGAGTCAATTTTATTGAAGGATAATTTACATAAAGTACACTCATTTTAAGTGAAGTTTAGTGAGTTTTGATAAATATGTATAACCATTACACTTCCTTTAACCCACAGAGTTTCTGATGCTTTTTTGCAGCAATTTCCATACTCTGGCCCCAAGCCAAAAATTATATGCCAACAAATTGGACAACCTAGAAGAAGTGGATAAATTCCTAGAAACATACAATCTTCCAAAACTGAACAGACCAATTACAAGTACCAAAATTGAATTGGAAGTTTAAAAACTACTGAAAAATAAAAGAGGATCAAATGGATTCACAGGTGAATTCTGTCACGCATTTAAGAAAAGTTAATACCTATTCTCCTCAAACTATTTCAAAAAATAGAAGAGGAAAGAAAGCTTCTACATACATTGTACAAGGTCAGCATTATCCTGATACAAAAACCAAAGACACGCCCCCCACCCCCAAAAAAGAAAACTACAGGCCAATATCCCTGATGAACTTAGATGCAAAAATGCTCAACAAAATATTAGCAAACTGAATTCAACAAAACATTAAAAAGACCATTCACCACAATCAGGTGGGATTTATTCCCAGGATGCAGCCATACTCTTACTTATGATCTTTCCTTTCCACTCTGAGTTCCCTTTAACATTTCTTGTAGGGCTGGTTTAGAGGTCAAGAACTTCTTTAGCTTTTGTTTGTCTGACTAGTGTTTTTTTTTTTTATTTCAGTTATTGCTTTCTTCAACTCTGATTGATTCTCTTTAATATATTTTTTAAAGATTTTATTTATTTATTTGACAGAGAGAGCCAGCAAGAGAGGGAACACAAGCAGAGGGAGTGGGAGAGGAAGAAGCAGGCTCCCAGCGGAGGAGCCTGACGTGGGGCTCGATCCCATAACGCCGGGATCACGCCCTGAGCCGAAGGCAGACTAACGACTGCGCCACCCAGGCGCCCCTGATTCTCTTTAATATTTTCTACCTCTTTATTGAAGGTCTCATTGAGTTCTTCCAGTCTTCTCTAGCTTGGTGAGTATTTTAAGGTCATTACTTTAAGTTCTTTATCAGGCATACTGCTTTATCTCTGTTTCATTAAGTTCTTTTTCTGAGGTGTCTTATTCGTTTTTTTGGAGCATATTGCTCTGTCACCCGTTTTGCTTAACTTTGTTTCTATGGATTAGGCAAAATGGCTATTTCTCCTTAAGTTGGAGTGATCACAAGTATCATGTCCCCTATGCAGACAGTGTGTGCTTGGTGACTTTGGCTGGCCGGCTGGCTGGAGCTGTGGTTATATATGCTAGCTTGTCTTCTAAACTGTAGCATTGTACGGGAAGAATAAAGAAATAATGAGAAAAGAGAAAAGGAAATAGTAAAATATAAGAAGGAAAAAGAAAAAAGACAAGAACGAAACAAAAAATAAGTAAAAATAAAATGACAAATTTTTAAAAGTAAAAAAAGTCAAAAGTAAAAATTAAAAAAAAAATGAATAAAGAAAAAGAAGCCCCCCCCCCCCAAACTGATGCTTGTTTCTGTGCCCCAACACCACAAGGTGACTGGTGTGGGCTTGAGAACCCTAAGCTTGCTGACATTGCAAGCTTTCTGTGATAATCTGACCCACAGGCATGGCCTCTGAACCTGCCCCCCTATCCAGACCCTACTCCGTCTGGCCTTTTAAGGGGGAGGAGGAGAGGGAGAGAGTGTTCCCACAGTTCCTCAGCCCTTTTAAACTCCAGCTTCTTTTTCTGGGCACCAACGGGACTAGGGCTGGGATGTAGGCTTGGGGCTTGGGGACTGAACCCGCTGAAGACCCATCTCACTGAGATGACCAGAGCAGCTTGTTATGGTGTCTGGACCCTGCTTCAGTCCAGGCTTTTAAGGTGGGGTGGGAATATCAACTGTATTGTTCTCCAGTCCCTCTAATCTGGAGAGAGATTTCCAGCAGCTCCTGAGCTGCTTGGCAGAGTTCTAGTGTTGCCTCTTTTATATGCAAGTTGCTCTTTTAAACTATGGCTTTTTTTCTGTGCCCAAGGACAGAGGGATCTGTTTCTGATCCCTTGGCACCATCCCTCCCCACTGCTATTGACAGCACCTGAGGCGTGGGTTCCCTTTGCTATCTTATCTATGTTTCTCTTGCTGTTCTCTTGTTTTTCTATCTTTGGTTGTTCAATAGCTTTTCAGTCAGCCCTCAGTTCTTCTTCAGGAGGAACTGTTCTAATAATAGGTATAATTTGGTGCATCCCATGGAGGCGCAGAGTCTTCTTACACCACCATCTTGAACCAGATCAGAATGTTTTTCTTTCACTATTAACTATAAAGTTTGCACAGATGTCCATTATCAGGTTGAGAGTATTCCCTTCTATTTCTAGTTTTCTGAGAGTATAAGTTTCAATTTTGACAAATAGTATTTCTGCAACCATTGAGTTCATAATGTAGTTCTTTTATTGTTAACATGGTGATTTACACTGATTTTTTTGAATAAGCTAATCCTGTATTCTTGAAATAAGTCTAACCTGATTCTTACAAATTATCTTTTTTGTATAGTGCTTGAATCAATTTGTTAAAATTTGTTAAGGGTTTTTTGCATCTATAATTATGGGAAACATTTATAATTTTTCTTTTAATGTATCTGTCTGCAGGGTAATGCCCACCTCAGTAAACTTGTTGAAATTTTTCCTTATTCAAATATTGAGTTTATGTAGGACTGGCATAATTCGTTCTTAAGTGTTACTAGAATTCACCAGTAAAACCATGTGGGCTTATGAGTTTTCTTGTGGAAATTTTTTAATTCAATTTTTTAAGAGCTGTGGAGTTATTAATATTTTCTATTTTTCTGGTATGAATTTTAATAAATTGTGTCATTTGAGGATTTTATCAATTTCATCTAAGTTGACAAACTTATTGGCAATATTTGAGCAAAATTGTCCTTACTATCTTTTTAATGTCTATAGTATCTATAGTGATGTCCATCCTCTCATTCCTGATATTGCTGGTATTGATTCATTTGCCGGTCTTATCTTTCTCCTTTTTTACTCTATTGATAATTTTTAAAGACATGTTTTGGTTTTGTTGATTCATTTTGCTTATTTTTATATCTTTTTAAAATGTATTTATATCATTCCTTCTCCTTACTTTTGGTTTAATTTTCTCTTCTTTTTCAAAGATTTTAAAAGTGGAATTTTAAATAATTGATTTAGCCCTATCCTCTTTTCTAACATGACCATTTTAGGTTACACATTTCCATCTTATCCTTGCTTATTATAATTCCACAAATTTTGAGTTAATGTATTTTATCATCATTCTTCCCAAAATATTTTTTAAATTATCTTACTACTTCCTACTATCCATAGGCTATTTAGAATTTTGTGATTTATTGTCCAAGTATTAGGAAAATTTTTTTTTAAAGATTTTATTTATTTATTCGACAGGATAGAGACAGCCAGCGAGAGAGGGAACACAAGCAGGGGGAGTGGGAGAGGAAGAAGCAGGCTCATAGCGGAGGAACCTGATGTGGGGCTCGATCCCATAACGCCGGGATCACGCCCTGAGCCGAAGGCAGACGCTTAACCGCTGTGCCACCCAGGCGCCCCTAAGTATTAGGAAAATTTTGAGAAATATTTTGCTATTTATTTCTGGTTTAAGCCTTCTATGATGAGGAATACATATTTGGTATTATTTCAATTATTTTAAATTAACGAGTCTTCTAAACACATCAAGTTGTATACATTAAAAATCTACAGCTTTTGTATGTCAATCATATCTCAATGAAATAGTTAAAAAATTATGAATGTTATTTCATAGTCCAGCAAATGGTCTATATTTGTGAATTTTTTGTTTGCATTTAAAAAGACCATATATTCTATGGGTGTTGGGTGGACTGTCTTATAAATATTAGTTAGTTCAAATCTGTTAACATGGTTTTTCATTTCTCCTATAACCTTTCAGTTTTTCTGCCTACTTCTATTAATTACTGAATACGGAATACTGAAGTGTCCAAATATAATAGTGGAATTATATCTTTCTCCCTTCAGTTCTGTTTTGGCTTCATTGTACTTTGAAGCTTCATATACTTGGATCTTTTTACAAACACGTTTAGTAATTTTATGTTTTTTTGATGAGTTAGCTCTTTATCATTACAGGATGTCATCCATTTTGTATTGTAATATTCTATGTTCTACAGTCCTCTTTGATAATAACATAGTAACTCCAATTTCTTTTATCTTTTTTTAAAGATTTTATTTATTTGTCAAAGAGAGAGCGAGCAAGCACAAACAGGGGGAGGGGCAGGCAGAGGGAGAAGCAGGCTCCTTGCTGAACAGGGAGCCCAATGATGCTGCGGGGCTTGATCCCAGCCTGGGATCATGACCTGAGCCGAAAGCAGACACTTAACCGACTGAACCACCCAGGTGCCCCGTAAATCCAATTTTCTCATGTGTTTCATAATGTATCTTTTTTTAAAACGCTTCGCTATATATTTATTTATACTTAAAATGTGTTTCTTGTAGACAACATATTTAGGTCTTATTTATCCTGTAGGGCAATCATTGCTTTTTGAGTGCTCAGAATATTTATATTTAATGCAATTATTTATATGGCCCTTTTTAAGTCCATCATTTTGATACTTGTTTTTTTGTCCTATATTGTCTATTCTATTTTTATTATTTTCCTGTCTTCTTTTGGGTTAAGTTACTATACTTTAGCATTCCACTTCATCTCTCCTTTTGGCTTATCTGCTATACCTCTTTTCATTAAACAGGTGGTTGCTCTAGGGTATTATAATATTCAACTTATCATGGTGTACTTTCAAAGAATAATATACTTTTTCCCAAATAATGCAAGAAACTTAGAGCAGTATGTTTCCACTTACCCTCTTATTTTTTGTAGTATTATTTTAAATAACTTTTATTTCTACATATAGTGATGTAGTCAAAACACACTGGTATTATTTTTGCTTTGAACAATTATCTTTAAAAAATTTAGAAAAGTGGGAGAAGCATTTTATGTTTATTCACACTTTAACATTTGCAGTATACTTTATTATTTCATATGGATCCAAGTTTTCACTTGAAATCATTTTCCTTCTCTGGATGCTTTTATAATTTTTCTCTTTATCACTAGTTCAGTAATTTGATAAAAATATCCATTGGTATACTTTTAAAATACGTTTTTCTTACTTGGAGTTTACTGAGCTTGGATACTTAGGATTAATCAGATTTGAAAAATTTCAGCCATTTTTTTGAAAAATTTTTTTTCCTATTTGACACCTTCCCCTTTTAGGATTCCAATTAACTTTACATTAGGTCATTTTATATTTTCCTATGGGACACTGATGCACTATTTATTTTTTTCCCATATTTTTATTCACTGTGCTACATATGTTATATCATTTATCCTAAAATGTCTAGAAGCAAAAGTCCCCTTATCACTCTTTTACTTCTGTGTAATTTTAATTAATTTCTGTGTAATTAAATTTTAAATTATTTCCCCAAAATATGTGTTTGGTTTTTAATTCATACTAGGAAGTAAAAATATGAAAGGAAGACAAACATATTGTGTAAGTTGGAAACAGTATTTCCATGTATAATGAGAGTTATATTTATTTGTTTAAAAATACTTTTGTATTATGTATATGCCAGTCATCTTTCATTAGTAAATGGAAAAGCAAAGATCACCAAATAGTTGAAAAAAATAAGCAAAACAAAAGAAGTCCAATATGAAGTAACAGAACAAATGTTCCTGAAAAAAATTAGAGATAACTATGGGAAAGAAAAATAATTCTAATTGGTATGCTCAGAGAGCCTGGAAAGGATAGCTACTGCATTCTTAAAGTAAGTATTGACCGATCTGAAAAAGAAGTTGTCAGAAAAAAAATTTTTGAAATTAAAATATGAAGAAAGTTAAAAATTCAACAGATGAGATTAAAAAGATGAACTGCTATAGGGTTTACTTCAATATCCTAGTTAATGCCAGCTACCTTGCAAATATGGCCAAATGGTCATAACAGAAGAGAGATTAAATGGTCAGCTCAGCTCAACATAAATTTATTATCATCTTTTTTTTTCTGTAAAAATTACCCCAAAACTTTTTTTGGTTGTGTCCAAAGAATCATTTTGGTAATAAAAGGACAACACATTGCAAAGTATTATGTGTAACCAGATTTCCTCCTTAAGTCCGTGCCACGTGCTATATTTCCTATCTATACATTCTTTGTTATTTCTAATTTCATTGTCCTAGTCATAAAGAAATCTTCCAACATTTACTTTACATAAGGAAAGTTTCAGAATCCATTTTTTAAAGACAGGGCTAATGAAGCCAGAATTTAACCTTAGCTAGACCTGCCTTGCTACATCATAAGTAATTCAGATAAATTTTTATTTAATTGCCTGTACTTTTATTAGCAGATTTTAACAAGTAAAGCTGAATAGAACTGGAATTTTTGCTTGATACAATTATAAAATTAGAGTCAGTCCACTCATAAATAATTGTTTAGAAATTGACAATAGAAGTAACAGATGAATTTGATTGCCTGGACCAAAGTATTGAGGATGGAAAGTTTGCTTTGCATAAAATTAAATTACGCATATAAAACATTGAAGAATGATTAACACTAGGCCAGTGCTTACACTAAATCAAATCAGTTGTGCTACTATAGACACAAGCTAATAAACTAGACTGGACTTTGTTTCGGGTGATTAGTATAAGAATGTCTTTCATGTTAAGTATGACTAATAGTTACGTTTTATGATTTATAGTAATGAGCTTAAGCCATCAAAATGTCTTAGATAATCATCATTAGCATCTAGCATTTTATATATCCAAGATACTTTACATCAACATGCTTTTTCTTCAAATTACTGCCCAAGGCTTTCTTATGTCTTAGGCCAATCTTAGTTATTGCTGGTTCCCAACAAAGGCATTATTTTTCACAAGTTTGTTTACCAGTCAAGGATTTCAAAATGATAAACAGTGTTTTAAACAGTGATTTTATTAAGAGTTTTCTCACCACTATTATGAAAACAATATGGCTGAATACTAAAAGTATTATTTTCTGTCTCTGGGACATTCAAAACTTTGGTACTGAGCTATTATAGAAAGAATGGCAGCCAAGTGTTCTTTTGCTTCTATTGATTCCAATTATAAAGTTATTTTTTTTTAAAATGTTCTAATTTGGCTTTTTGTGCCAACAATGGAATATTTGGTATCAATGGTCAGGTTGAATACATGGTTGGGAAAAAAGAGTCCTTACAATTATGCTTGAAACATGCACATAGATATCTGGAATGTCATTAAAAGAAGCTTGCTCTTTTAGTTTCATTCCATGGAGAAAGGAGAAAGGAATTTGAAAGACATGGTCCATGTACAGAGAAGTAAACCAGCAATTGCTGGTTTCAAGCCACAGCCTAAGATTCTAGTTTTCCTTGCCAGTGGCCTAGGTGCTGGCCAAGGTCCTACCTTTCAGTCCTCTCTGTAAAACTTCATCTCCCTACACTGGATTGCTTCATATTTTTCTTGTCTTCAATCCCTGCTCATCTCCCTTCCTGCCAAGTTATGTTGAATGAGATCATTAAGTAAAGACTATCACAATGGCAGTAAGTTGCATACGTTTATAAATTAGTTAATTTATTTCATTCTGAAGCAAAAATCTGAAAGCATAAATCCCCTTTACTCTTTTTATTCTCTGCTTTGCTTTGTTCTCTAAGTGTTTTAAATGCCATGTACACTGAGCTGATTTTCACTGTTTTCTCTCTCTTCCATTCCCTCCAGTTCTCTCAAATCAGGTATCTGTATGTATGTTGTGTCTCTCCCTAGTTATATAGTATAATACCCATGTTACCTTTGGAAAGAGGGAAAATTGGACTAACAACCCATAAATACTGACCGAAGTACTTTTCCTATCTGAAGAGTTCCTAGTTGGTACATATTGCGTTGACCAATCATAACAGAGGGGCCTGAGGTAGTCAAGGAGCTCTACCTAGGAATAGTTGGCAGGCAGGCTGGGAGGCACTAAGGGCTTAAATCCAAATCTATAGTGGGAAAGAGCACAGGGTGGGAAAGACTATAGTGATTTCAGGCTACTACGGAGACAGGTCCAGATTTCCACCCTGTAAATATGTGAACTGGCAGGTCTGTGTAATTTCAAATAAGTAGAGTGCTTTTACACACAACACCAAACTAGGTGTAATGGAGGACATGAGAAGAAAAGGTATATGGAATCTTTATCTATAAAGAGCATGTCATTTAGTGGAAACATTGTATTATTTAGCCAAATGGTACACTGCAATATAAGAAAATGTCAGACAAAATGCCACTAATTAGCTATGATTTAAATAAAAGGAGAGTTTTATCTGGACAGTGACTGTTTTATATTATAAATCTCCACTGAATAAGAGAAATCTCTACAGAATAAGAGAAATTTCTACAGAATAAGAGAAAATGGACATAAATATAAGCCAGTGGATTTGATTACAAGCAGCATCTCATGAAATAAAAGATAGTGGCTTTTTTTTCTTAAGCAAAATAGCAGTGGCTCTGCTTTCATTATGGAAGTTGGAAATAGTATTTCATTGTCTCTTTCAACCCTATGTTTTAGCTAATAGTAATAACTATTAATTATTTTTATATTATTAATGTCCTTTTTATTTATAAAATATTTTACTGTATTTCAATGGTGACAAATATACTAGACAATTGAAATGCATTAGTTAACTATGTCATCCTTCTTTAATGTTATTAACTTATAAAGGCATGACTATGCCACAAAACAATAAACTGGGGACAGTAAGAAATATATATATATAAACAAAGATCACATACAATTATATGAATCATAATTAGTCTAATAAAATGATCAGCCAATATAGTGCATATTTAATGATATAAATTTATCATACTATAAATGAAAAAAAAATTTCCATGCAAATGGAAAATTCCTATTTTTAAGTGACCAAATTGTCTCTGTCTCTCTGTCTCGCACATACACACACAAAGTTGCAAGCAAAAATATCAAGAGCTAGTGACAATAAGCAGTTTGCTATAATTTAATTTGTTTAGGTAGATATATCTAATGATCTCATAATCTGTGCATTTAAAAAATATATTTTTTTATTTATTTGAGAGAAAGAGAGAGAAAGAAAGAGTGTGAGCAGGGGAAGGAGCAGAGGGAGAGGGACAGAGAGTCTTAAGCAGACTCCACGCTTAGGATGGAGCCTACCTCGGGGCTCCATCTCACCACCCTGAGATCATGACCTGACCTGAAATCACAACCTGAGCCTAAACCAAGAGTCGGATGCTTAGCTGACTACACTACCATTGCACCACTCAGGCACCCCCAATCTATGTGTAGGTTTCATGTCTTTATATCAATGTTACTTTCTAGCAAGTTGATATTGAACTCTAATAGACAAAAACCTCTTTCTTTAAATTGCAGTGGATAATTAGATCAAAATTAATGCTGTTATGTATTCATTTGCACACTGAATTCTGAATTTGAATAAATAGATAGGAATAAGAATGATCTAATTTTAACATTATATTCTAATGGCATAAATTTAGACCAATATGAGGAAAACATACACTTTGGTCTGATTTTCTGTGTTTCTTGATAAATTCAAGTAATCCTAATGTTTATCTAAATTCTTACCCTTTCCTAAGTGTAAATTTCCAGTTCACTCTAAAAGTCAATATAAACAAACATATAGTCATAATCAGGCACAGAAAATACTGTTATCCTCTTTTTAAGAATGATTGGAACACAGTTACTATTTATTACAGACCTAATACTAAGACTAAAATCTTTAAAGCCAAACTCTGGATCAGAGTCAAGGAAGGTTAAGAAGAGTGAGAGTAAGACCAGCAGCATGGGAGATGCAATGAAGAAACAGAAATATCAGGATAACACATATCAGAGAAGGAATGTGTCATGGTGACTAGGGAAAGCAATTATCTGAGAACCAAACAAATTGTAAGTAATAAAATAAACAAACAAACCTAGCCAGAGAACTGACTCAAGTACTCAAGTAACTATCAAATTAGGAGTTATTCTGGTTCGGGTGAAGTACTTTTACCCTTATTATTTAGAAATGTATTGTCTAATACGGTAGCCTCACATGACTATTTAAATTCAAATTAAATAACACTTAAAAATTCAGTTCTTCAGTTACACTGGCCATGTTCTAGGTGCTCAATAAATGCACGGAGTTAGTAGCTCCTTTATTGGGTAGCACAGGTAGAAAACATTTGCATCATTCAGAAAGTTCTATTAGATAGCCCTGACCTAGAAATATGAATTGATCCATCATCAAGCCTAAACTAGCATTTGCAGCCATAAAGAAAAAACTCTACTACTCTCCTCTAGTCCTTTTCTTGTAAATAATCATAAAATCGAACAATATATATAAAGCAACTATATTTAAGCATTGCACAACAGGTGGTACAAGAGTGCAATACTTAAGGGCTGAGAAACTGAAGGTGAGAGCCATCATCAGCCTTGGCGTAATATTCTGACAATAGCACAATGAGCCAGAGTACAACTAGGGCTTGGCAGTCAGGCTGAGTCAGATATTAAGACCTCCTGGAGGCTTAAGTGACTGGAATATATGGGAAAGACACTGGAGATAAAGCAACAGCACAGAGGGTTTCCTGGTGGGTTCTCAGCAATGCAGTGGACTCTACATGGGCAGGATAGGACATCACTGTCGCAGATTGTAGCTGCGATGGAATTGAGCCCAGCAAGTGTACAGAACTTGTAAATATTTTTTTTAAATGATGAGCATTCAGGCGAGACATCAGAAAACCCCTATCTTTAAACAGCAATGGCAACAGCAACAAACAACAAAACAACACCTACTCTAGATCTGCCCTAAAAAAGCCTAAAACCATGTCCTCGCCAGAACAGAGTTTAAATGTTGAGTCCTATCAAGTTAGAATGGTTTGGGAATGGAGTGAGCTTCTCAGAAGCTCTGCTAGCAAAATATAAGACTGAGCATACACAAGTTCAAGATGCTTAGCTGGGAACGGAGCAGCACGCCAGAATAATAATCAACATTTTCAAGGGGAAGATAACAGATTTCAGAGCCTCTAAAATGTATCATTTGTAATGTCCAGTACAAAGTAAAAAATTAGTAGACATGTAAGGAATAGAAAACTGTGACTTGTGGTCAGGAAAATAAAAAGTAGTCAATAGAAACTGACTCTAGTGACCCAGACATTGGATTAATTAAAGACTTTAAACCAGCTATTATAAATAAATATGTTCAAAGAATGAAAGTCAAGTATGTTCAAAGAATTAAGGGGAAACGTAGTTTTAATGCACATACTTGCACTGATTTTTAAGTTAAAATTGACTGGAATAACCAAAACAATTTTGAAAAGAAGAGCAAAGTTCACTTTAAGACTTACCATAAAACTATAAGTCAATGCAGTGTGATATTGGTGTAAGAGTAAACATATAAATTAACAAAACAGAATAGACTGTCCAAGAAATAAACCTACATATACACAGTCAATGGAATGAAAAATGTGTACATTCATGTAAATCCATGGGGAACGTATTTTTTTTCAACAAAATATTTTGAACTGGTGATCTATGTTTTTAAAAAATGAACCTCTGTGCTTTCCTTAAACTACACAAAGGTTTATCCGAAATGGATCCCAGAACTAAATAAAGACTACGGCTATAAGGATTCTTGAAAAAAGTAGAAGACTGTTGTGGCATAGAACATACAAACCATAAAAAATAAAACCCCACTATAAATTGCACTTCATGAGTCTAAATCTTCTTTTAAAAAGACACCATTAAAAAAATGAAAAGACAAACTACAAAATAGGAGAAAAATATTCACGATACTCATATCTTCAGAAAGGACTATTTTCTAAAATTTATAAAAATTCTTAAAAAGCTATGAGTGGATAAACAGTCCAAATAAAAAAAAATGGCCCTGAAACTTTAATGGACAGTTCACAAGAGAAGACGGATAAATGATCATTAAGCACATGAAAAGATATCCAACATAATTAGTCATGAGGGAAATGTAAATTAAAACCACAATGAGAAACCTATGTAGAACAATGAAAATAGCTTCAAAAATGACAATATCAAGTGTCATTGGGTATGTAGGATAATGACAATTCTCATACATTCCTGGTGGGATTGGAAAAGGGTACGTTTTCGAAAAAAAACTGGGCAATTTTTAATAAAATTCAGCACATAAAACCCTGTGACCCAGCAATTTCACTTTAGATAGTTATCTGAGTGAAATAAAAGCATGCCCTCCCAAAACACCCACCAAACTAAACAAACAAAAGAACATTTATACACAAATATTTATAGCAGTTTTATTCCTAACAGCCAAAAAGTGGAATTAACCCAACTATCCATCAGCAGATGAGTGGATTGGTGGGTTTGGTGGAAACATCTGCTACAGATAAAGGTGCAAGGGAAGCGGAGTAGAAAATTCCTGAGATCATGACGCACATCCCAGATCTGTGCAAAGCTAGGGGAAAGGAAGGAAGGTTGGTTGAAGAGTCTCAAAGTAGAGTGCAACTCTGAGAAAGTCTTGGATTACCCACTAGAAAGTACTGGCACAAAGACTGCCCATTGATTAGGTCTTCATTGGACCACAAACAGGCCCTAAAATACAACCTGTGCCTAGTTATTGCCATCGCCTGGCATCGCCCAAGGAAAGCATGACTTATGTCAAACACTGGGGCACTAAAGAGGCTGCAGCAAGGGCCTGTCAGCTAACTGCACTCGTTATACTGTGTGCCTCTTAAAGGGATGCTGAGGAGCACACCTTCACGGCTGCCACCATGGGGAAATGATGGTATTAAAATGGATCACTATTCAGCAAAAAACAAAAACAAAAACAAAAACAAAAAAAAAACCCAAAACCAAAAAGTTATATATGCCACATGGATGTAACTTTGGAAAACAGAAACAAAGAAATGAATGGTTACTCTTGCTAATTACAACAGTATCAAATAACTACATGAAATGTTAGTGAATTTCTCTCATTTGTATGTATTGTACATAGTTGCTACACATACATTTGCCCATTTTTAAAAAAGATTTTATTTATTTGACAGAGAGAGAGAGACAGAGGGAATACAAACAGGGGAAGTAGGAGAGGGAGAAGCAGTCTCCCTCCTGAGCGGGGAGCCCAATGCGGGGCTCGATCCCAGGACCCCAGGATCAGGACCTGAGCCAAAGGCAGATGCTTAATGACTGAGCCACCCAGGTGCCCCTATTTGCCCATTTTAACTTAACATTACAAGCATTTCTCCACAAAATTCATCAATATTATTTTAATGTCTATGTAATTTACTTATTTAGTAATATGTACCTAATATGTTCCAAAGCTAAAAAAAAACAACCCCCCCCCAAAACAAAACCAACTCAAAAAATGTTACTATAAAAAGGAATAGAAACTAGTGGGGAGATATTATTGGGCATTTAGTTCTCCCTTTTTTGATATTAAAATAATAAGGAACATTTATTCTTTTTTTTTTCCCAAAAGATTTCATTTATTTATTTGACACAGAGAGAGAGACAGCCAGCAAGAGAGGGAACACAAGCAGGGGGAGTGGAGAGGAAGAAGTAGGCTCCCAGTGGAGGAGCCTGATGCAGGGCTCGATCCCAGGACTCCGGGATCATGCCCTTAGCTGAAGGCAGATGCTTAATGACTGAGCCACCTAGGCACCCCAGGAACCTTTATTCTTAGATCTTTGTGTTTGTGATTATTTCCATAAGGTAGGACTAGAAGTGTAATTCCAGACACAGACATTTTTAAGTGTTTTGATATATATTTTTAAAATTGCTTTTAATTGTACCAGAATAGCTGGGTCTGTATCAATATATATTTTCTAATTTGGGGAAATCACAACATTTTTAAAAAGTTTTGCTAATTTGTTAATAAGCTAAAGTGTATTCAATATAGAAATCTCATTAACTTATTATGAATTTAACTTCTACCAAAATTGAATTTGTTTCAAGTGTTCATTAACTATATTTCCTTTTGTATGAAATGTCTGCTTTAACTCAGGCCTATTAAAGTTTGCTCTCTCACAGTCTTACAGTTTTAATGCTTTTATATAGTTTCATAAATTTTCATATATTATACTTCAATGTTTTTATCATATATGTTGCATTGTAGGACTTTTTAAAAACTATATTTTGTGTAGTTTAATGTCCTCTGGGCATGAAAACAAACATCCATTTATTTCTTGACTCATCATTTAGTCATTACTTGGAATTGCTGTTTTTACAACAATTTACCCATAATTTTATCTAAATGCTTGTGCTTACTATCATTTCAAATCTCTGGGGGTACTTTTATTGCACAGATCCCTAAATTTATGACTGCCACTTGAATCCCACTGGCACTTCAAATTTCATTTACTTAAAACTGTACTTATTTACTTGTTTTCCCACATTCTTCTCTTTCTGAAAGTCCCACATTCCCTGTCATCTCATCTCCAATCAATCTCTGTAATATCCCTGAAAACTGTTCTGTCTTCTCTGTTCTGCTACATTAATTCAGGCCCCTATTACTTTCTATCTAGACCTTAACTACCATAATGTTCTACTTCCAATCTATACTTTTTCATACAATTCTATTTCTTTTCTTTTGGACTCATTCTCCTAATGTACACCTTAAATCATTATGGAAGGTGATAATCTCTTTCACTAGGTGTTCACTGAGACTGAGGATGTAGGTATTGCAGCTTTGGGATCCAGGTGACAATGTGTAGGGAAAGGGAGGTTGTCACCATTTCTCCAAGGTACATTATATGGCTCCAGAATTTTGAATGTTGCATGAAATGTATTGTCATTTAGTCAAGTTAAAGATTTTTGAACGCTTAGGAAGAACCAGAGGCAACACCCCAGTGGAAAAGGAAACTGAGTTTCCCAGTGAATGTGCGGGTAGTTAGGCAGCAGTGAGCCACTGTCTTCAAGCTGATTTTTAGGTGGTGAACACTTAGGATTCTCCCCGCCACCCCACAACACCACCATTTTTCCACCTATCACGCCCCTCATTCAATGAAACTGTCTTCCAAAGATTCCAGACTATGCTCTAAAGTTGCTGGGGTCTAAAATTATTAATTTTGCTTGTGATGATGCTGATGGTGATTATAATAAAGCACTGAAGAAAGTATCAGCATACAGAAATGAACACATAAATAAAAACATTAAGAAAAAATAGCTTCATCTAAGAAGTATAGTCGAAATGCAAATACATACAGATCTGTTTAACACAAAATGTTAACGAGATACAATGGAAAGGGATTATCTAGTTTCTATAATGCAAAGAAATAAAAAACTGAAGAAGCCAGAAGTATAGGCAAATTTGTCTGTAGGACAGAGAGCACTGTACAACCAAATCAAGTAAGGTTTTGGTAAAGAACCTGGGTAGGGTAGATGAGGAAATTAGGAAGAGGAGTCTTCTGATCTAAATTTAATGTGCAAATCCGAATCTGTATGTGTGAGAACTCTTTGGGTACTTAACAACCTGTCATTTTCAAGTAGATTATAGTTGGTATATATAGGACATAAATCACAAAGTTGCCATACCCACATTGCTTCATTTATTATTAAGCATCATTGCACGAAAGAAATAGATTTGAAAATGGTAAATGCACTTCCTTCGTACTCTGGGTAATACAGTCTTCAATCTCAGTAATCTAGACCTGCTCAAATGCTGCTCAAAGTATGGTCTGTGGATTGATAAAGACAAATCTGTTACAGATGTGCAGAAAGATAAGTGCTCTGAGTGTAGTAAGCATTTAGACATTTTTTATAGTAATTTGACATTACTGTGTGACATTCAAGAACACGATCAGTGGATTTGTCTTTCTGAATATGATCTACGGTATGAACTGTATACTACATGCCTTGTAAGACACATGAAACAGAATGTTTTTTGTCTGACTTAGTTTGTTGTCTCTAATTCAAAAGATATAAGAATCTGACAAAATATAAACATTTATTTTTATAGCAATATTTTTAAACTATTTGAATTTTTGATCAATCACACTTTTTCTAAATTTAGTGTTTAGAACTACTGACTAAATTAAGGAAGTACATTTCGAATTATTTATTGTAAAACATAATTTATACATGGAAAAACAACTTTCACAGGACTCTCTGTCAAACAAAAAATACCCTTTTCCTAAAGTGGAAATAGTTACCAAAACAAATAATAAAAATAAAATGAATCTGAAGAAGTAAAGACAAAAAGAGTTCATCCAAGTTACATTTAATTAGGTCTTGTGAACATATTTGATGATGAAGTGAGAAAACCACAATGTATTATTTGCAGAGATATACTGGCTAAATGAAGCAATAAAACCATCAAAACTTAAGTAGAATTTTCGTACATACCATTACATATAAATTCCCACAAAAAATAATATTTGGAAGGAAGAATACTCAATTATAAAGTCAAGAAAAGATATTTAATATGTTATATGTGAATATTAATAATCTAAAATGTATTCTTTCAAGGAACACATACAGTTTTTATGTTAATTTCATTTTTTACATTTTATATATGTTCTGATTATATTTTTGAAATGTAATTCTATGTGTACTAAATCTAATAAAAATCAGGATTTATTGTATCTTATTTTATTTTTATATTAATACATTTTTATTATATTTTGTGGATGTATGAGTCTACAATGAATATGAACAACAAATAAACAAAAACTTGAAAATATCCAGGGATAGTTTAAGAAGCTCTTCTCTAGGCAGCCTGCATTTTAGCTTAGTGTTTCCCAGACTTTACTATATATAAAAATCACCTAGGGAATCTTGTTAAAATGCACATTCTGATTCAGTGGATTTATAAAACCTGGTATTCTGCATTTCTAAAAAGTTCCTAGATGATGTTAATACTGCTGGTCCATGTATTATATTTTCAGTATTAAGCCATTATACTTCTCTCACATACTATCTCATTTTACTAACACTGAGAAGTTTGGGTATGCCTTGAAAAAGAGTAGAAAAGGAAGCCAACAGGAAGACTAACCCTTCAGTAGATACAGTAGAAACAGAAATACCAGATATAAAATCTAGGACACATACGTAAGATCACTCACCCATATGAAGGCACTGGACAGTGATCAAAAGCTGACAGAAATTGGAGGGGAGTCTCTTTTTTTGAGAGACATGAAATAAGATCCTGGTTAGATTTGTAAATTTAAAGCTTTTTTTGTCTGACTTATTCCTCAACCTTCCAATGGCTCAAGGCCTCAGAAAACTATTCAGAGCATCAAAAAACTGCAGGTTTGCTGGCTTCATGTGTCTGAAGATAGCATTTCAGACTGGCGGAACAGATAAAAATTAGGAAGCAGAACATCATGAAAGCAAGGGGTCACACAGGTGGAAGCCTCTGCATGTAAAATATAAAAATTGCCGAAATCCTCAGCTAATGACTTAACTGTACATTTGCAGAGGAGACACCAGGGTCTGCAGAAAACCAGTGACTTGAAGCTAAAAGAACTGAACAGAGATTTCAATTGCTTGAGTTTGAAGTTTGAACCTAGCTAAGGTAATTGTCTGGTAAAATAAGAATTAATCTTAAGGGAAAGGTAACCAAATTCAGTGTCTGCAGTGTATCTATCATGAACATTAGTATCAACATAAAAAAACATCAAACATGTGAAAGAATAGGAAAATTTGATTTATATGGAAATAAAAAATGCAAGATATCCAGTGTTAGACAAGATAGAATAACCACAATGCATCCTAGTTATTCCACAGAATAAAACTAAAACCCTGGAGGGAAAAGTAATAAAATAACTATCAGAAGACTTTGAAAGTAGAAAAAAAAGTCAGATTGGCTGGGAACTTAAACTCAATGGATGACCTTATAAGTGAGTTTCCTTCACACACACACACACACACACACACACACACACACACCGTTGTGACTATACCAGACCTACAATAGGTAAGCACTACAAAAGGCATTGCACTCCATTCTCATACCAATGGGGTTTTCAAAGACTGTGAAAACTAACCCTTTATCAGATATGTCTTTTGCAAATATCTTCTTCCATTCCATATGTTGCCTTTTAGTTTTATTGATTATTTCCTTCCCTGGTTTTTATTTCACTCATATATGGAACTTAAGAAACAAAACAAATGAACATAGGGAAATAAAAAAGAGAAGGGCAAACCAGAAGAAACAAAACAAATGAACATAGGGAAATAAAAAAGAGAAGGGCAAACCAGGAAACAGACTCTTAACTATAGAGAACAAACTGAGGGTTACTGGAGGGGAGGTGGGTGGGGGGATGGGTTAAATAAGTGATGGGTATTAAGGAGGACACTTGTTATGATGAGCACTGGGTGTTGTATATAAATGATGAATCACTAAATTTTACATTTGAAACTAGTATTACACTGTCTGTTAACTAACTGGAATTTAAATAAAAACTTGAAGGAAAAAAAACCCCAAAACAGACTGTGGGACAGAGTCTTGTCAATCATGGAACTTATCCTTAAATATAATGCCACAGGGGCGCTTGGGTGGCTCAGTCGTTAAGGGTCTGCCTTTGGCTCAGGGCGTGATCCTGGCATTCTGGGATTGAGCCCTGTATCAGGCTCCTCCACTGGGAGCCTGCTTCTTCCTCTCCCACTTCCCCTGCTTGTGTTGTTCCCTCTCTTGCTGGCTGTTTCTCTCTCTCTGTCAAATAAATAAATAAATAAAATCTTTAAAAAGCAAATAAATAAATAAATAAATAAAATGCCACAGGGACGCCTGGGTGGTTCAGTGAGTTAAGCTACTGCCTTCTGCTCAGATCATGATTCCGGGGTTCTGGGATTGAGTCCTATATTGGGTTCCTTGCTTAGTGGGGAGCCTGCTTCTCCCTCTGCCTGCCCTACCCCTGCTTTTGCATGTGCTCTCTCTCTCGCTGACAAATAAATAAATAAATAAAATCTTTAAAAATATATAATGTCATAGATAGGTTAAAAGAAAAGCATTAGAAAAAATATACTGTGTAAATACTAATCAAAAGAAAGCTTTAGTGATTTTATTAATGTCAGACTAGTGGACTTCAGGGCAAAGAAGATTATCAGGACTAAACATGGAAATTCACCAAGAAGACAAAAGAATCCTAAATGATCATGCACTAAGTAGAGATCTTCAAAATATATAAAAAACACATATTTACGTAAAACACATAAAAAGTGATATAACTGAGAGTGGAAATTAAAAATCCATCATAATTGGGGACTTGAATACCCTCTCTCAGTAGTCAACAGAATTAGTAGACAGAAAATCAAAAAATATGAAAAACTGAATATCATCTACCAATATTCTTTTCAAGTGCACATGGAAAATTCACCAAGATAGACCCTATCCCAAGTCATAAAGCTGAGTAATTTAAAAGCATAGAAATCACATAAGTAATTTCTCTGACTATAATAAAATAGCAATGACAAAATGATGACAAGAAAATCTCTCCTCACTTGTAATCTAAAAAACATATTCTAAATAATCCCTGGGTAAAAGAGGCAGTCTCAAGAGAAATTCTAATATATAATAAAGTCAATGAAAATGAAAATCCAGCATATAAAAATCTGAAGTGCTGCTAACTCATTGCTGAGAAAAAATTATAGCACCAAATACTTATTATTTATATTAGAAAGAAAGGGGGAAAAAGAAAGAAAGAAAGAAAGAAAGAAAGAAAGAAAGAAAGAAAGAAAAGAAAGAAAAGAAAAGAAAGAAAGAAAGAAAGAAAGAAAGAAAGAAAGAAAGAAAAAGAGAGAAAAAAGAAAAGAAAAGGAGGGAAAAGTTTCACATTAATAATCAAAGCCAGGGTTTGGTAAACATTTTCTATCAAGGGCTGGAATAGAAAATATATTTTTGCTTTTCCAGGTATATTAGATGTCAATCAACAATTCTTTTTTAACATCTCTAAAATGCAAAAAAAAAAAAGGACTGCATATCATATAAAATATGTTTATTGTTCAAGGATAAAAATAAAAAAGAAAAAGAGCAAAATAATTTCATAGCAAGCAGAAAGGAAGAAAAAACAAAAGACAAGAGATTATGAATGGAAAATATAAAAACATATCAAACCAAAAGCTGGTTCTTTCAAAAGCTCAGTAAAATCAATAAACTTCTTACAAGACTGACAAAGAAAAATAAAAGGGAGAGTAGACACAAATATCCACTCTCAGGAATGAAATGAAATCTCATTATACTTGCCACAGACATTAAAAGGGTAAGGAGATACTAAGAAATATTCTACATACATAAGTTTGAAACTTAAATGATTTGGATCGATTTCACAAAAATGTCAAGAGCTAAATTTAAAACTAATTAAAGTGGAAATAGATAATCTGTGTAGTCTTACAGCTATTTAATTAATAGCTAGTTAGAATCCTTACAAAAAAGAAATCATTAGGGTCCAGGTGTTTTCACTGGCAAATTCTACTAACATTTTATTTTATTTATTTTATTTTTAAAAGTTTTTTTACAGATTTTATTTATTTGAGAAAGAGAGCTCAAGCAGGGGAAGGGGCAGAAGGAGAGGGAGTGTGAGAATCTCAAGCAGACTCCAGGCTGAGCATGAAGCCTGACCCGGGGCTTAATCCCATGACCCTGAGATCATGACCTGAGCGAAAACCAAGAGTCAGACACTTAACTGACTGCTCCACTCAGGCGCCCCTCTACTAACATTTAAAAAAGTAAATAATTTCAACTCCAATTCTATACAACTTTTTCAGAAAATGGAAGAGCAGAAGAGTTCCTAACCAATTTTATGAAGCTATTATTACCCTGATACCAAAAACAAAGACAATACAATAAAAAGGAAACCATAATCCAATATCTCTCATAAACATAATAAATTTTTTTTCCACAAAATTTTAGGAAATAGACTTCAGCAATTAAAAGTAAAACTTGAGATCTATTCCAGGAATGCTTGTCTGGTTCAATACTCAAACTTCAATCACAGTGATGTTACCAAGGTGGTGGAGTAGGAGATCACAGCCTCCATTCCCCACCTCCCTCCCCGGACAAAGATCAACAATTAGACGGGTATCTACGAACAAAAACAGTTCTAAGGAGACTCAGGAGTTCACTTAAGGGACTTCGGAAACACAGTGGAACAACAATAATAAAAAACAGAATAACTGTATAAAAAGGGAAGGGAGGGCTTACTTTGGCCTGCATCATTCTATCCCCCATAGGCCAGCACTGCTGCAGTGCCAAGAGGGAACTCCCCGGCTAGTAGGAATTTCCATCGCTGGGAAAGGGAGGGCAGGGTGAGTGATCAGCCTTCTTAGCCTTTCAGGGCACTGCAGCAAGAACATGTTTCAATTTTGCCCAACCCAAAGACTGGCAAATCTGAGTTCCAGTGACTTGCTCTGCCAAGGACTGCAGCAGCTTTTGCTACTAGAGAAACCAACAGCCAGTACAGCCAACATAGACTCTGCAGATTTCACTGATTTGGGTTCCACAAGTTTTTATGTTCCCAGGTGCCAGCTACCTGAGTCCTATCTTGCTACCTCCTCCATAACCCCACTGGAGCCTGGGATCTGCACTGGCAGCCAGCCATAAATGCCAAGATGCCAGCCTAGACCCCTGCAGCTGACTCCCACCACTGTGTGCATATTTAGGGCTAGCCTTGCCAGCTGTGCACCTGCAAGACACAGCCTGACTCCTGTCACCAGGCTCCACTGCTGTGCACATGCCCACGGTGAGACTATGCAGCCACAGGAATGCACATCAACAGCCAGGACCCCTGTAGTTGCTTATAGGTCTGGATCCAGCCCTGTGTCCTCTCATTGGCCTGTACCACTGGGCTCACCTGCAGCTAGCCACTCCAGCTGTGCATCTGCACATCTCCAACTTTAAATGGAAACCAAAGAGAGCAGGGGTAGCTATAATTCATACCAGACGAAATAGACTTTAAGTCAAAAACTGTACAAGAGACAAAAAAAGGTCATATATAAAGTTCTCAATTCATCAAGAGGATATAACAGATTGTAACTGTAAATACATGTGTACCCAACATCAGAGTTCCTAAAACAGATCTGAAGGGAGTAATAAACAATACAGTAATAGTAGGATACTTCAACACTTTCAACAATAGATAGATAATCCAAAGAGAATCAGTAAGAAAATGTTGGTTCTGAACCATACTTTAATCCAAATGGGCCTCACAGACGTATAGAGGACATTCCACCCAATGTCAGCAAAATCCACGTTCTTCTTAAGTACAGATGGAGTATTCTCCAGGATAGATCATAGAAGAGGTCATAAATCCAGTCTTAAATTTAATAAGACTGAAATATCAAGAATCTTTTCTGAACACAAAAGTAGGGAACTAGGAACAAATAACAAGATGACTGGAAAATTCTCAAGTATGTGAAAATTAGACAACATACTCCTGAACAACCAAATGGTCAAAGATGAAATCAAAAGGGAGATCAAAAAATATCTTGAATCAAATGAAAATGGAAACAAACACCAAAACTTATGGTACAGTAAAAGCAGTGTTAAGAGGGAAGTTTATAGTATAAATGGGTACATTTTTAGAAAAAGAAAAAAGGAGACCTCAAGTAAACAACCTAACTTTACATCTCAAGGATCTAGGGAAAACATAAACCAGATTAACAGAAGGAAGGAAACAATGTAGAGCATAACAGAAATAAGTGAGAGAATGAAAAAAACAATAGAAAAGGTCAACAGAACTAAGCTATTGTTTTAAAAAGAGAACAAGATTAGCAAACCTCTAGCTAGACTTATCAAGAAAAAAAGGGAAAGAAACAATATATATACAAATATAATTAGAAACAATACAAACAAATATAATTAGAAACAGAAGAGGAGACATTATAATTGATACCACACAAATGCAAAGGATCTTGAGAGACTACTGTGAAAAATTATATGCCAACAAATTGGACAATCTAGAAGAAGTGGATAAATTTCTAGAAAACATACAACCTATCAAGACTTAATCACAAAAAAATAGAAAATCTGAACAAACCAGTAATAAGTAATGAGATTGAATCATTAATCAAAAACCTCCTAACAAAGAAAAGTCAGGATGGCTTCTTTGGTGAATTCTACCAAAAATTTAAGGAATTAATGCCAAACGTTCTCAAACTCTTCCAAAAAATTAAAGAGGAGGGACTGCTTCCAAATTCAGTTTATAAGGCCAGCATTACCCTGATATCAATGCCATATGGATATTACAAGAAAAGAAAAACTACAGGTCAATATTTCTGATGAATATAGACATAACAATTTTCAACAAAATACCAACAAACTAAATTCAATGGTATAATGAAAGAATCATACACCATGATGAAGTGGAGTTTATCCTTGGATGTAAGGACGGCTCAACATATACAAATCAGTATCTGTGATACACCACACCAGAAAATATATGACCATTTCAATAGATGCAGAAAAAGCACTTGACAAAATTCAATGTCCCTTCATGATAAAAACTCTCAAAAATTGGGTATAGATGGAACATACCTCAACATAATAAAGGCCATACATGACAAACCCACAGCTAACATCATACACAAAGGTCAAAGGTTGAAATCTTTACCTCTACAATCAAGAACAAGACAAGAGTGCCCACTTTCACCACTCCTATTCAAGATAGTACTAGAAGTCCCAGTCAGAGCAATTGGGAAATCAATCAACCAGTGACAACCAAATTGAAAAGGCAGAAGCAAAATTCTGTCTGTTTGCTAACGACATGATCTTGTAAATGGAAAATCCCCAATTCCACTAAAAAACTGTTAGAACTAATCAATGAATTCAGTGAAGTTGTAGGATACAAAATGAACATAACAAAAATCAGTTGCATTTGTATTCATTACTAAACAACTATCTGGAAAATGAAGAAAAGAGTCCCACTTATAAGTTATCAAAAACATAATATTTACAAACAGAATATTTAGGAATAAATTTAACCAAGGAAGTGAATTATCCATACACTAAAAACTGTAAGACGATGATGACAGAAATTAAACAAGACACAAATATATGAAAAGATTACCTCTGCTCATGGATCAGAAGAGTTTATTACTGTTATAATGTCTTTATTATCCAAAGCCATACACAGATTCACTGAAATCCCTATGAAAATTCCCATGACATTTTTCACAGAAATAGAAAAGGCAACCCTAAAATTTATATGGAATCACAAAAGATTCCAAATGTCCAAAACAATATTGTGAAGAACAAAGCTGGAGGCATCACAATTCCTGATTTCAAACTATATTACAAAGCTGTAGTAATCACAACAGTAGGTACTGGCATAAAAACAGACACACAGACAAGTGGAACAGAATCGAGAGTCTAAAAATAAACAGTCGCATACACCATCTACTAGTTGTTGACAAGGGAGCCATGAATATACAAAGGGGGAAGGATAGCCTTTCAAGAAATGGTGAGGGAAAACTGGACAATAACATGCAGAAGAATGAAACTGGACTCCTATCTGACACCACTTACAAAAATTAACTCAAATTTGAGGTTAAAAATGTAGATATAAGACCTGAAACCATAAAATTCCTGGTAGAAAACATAGGGAAAAATTTCCTTGACACTGGTTTTGGCAATGAGTTTTTGGATTTGACACCAAAAGCACAAGCAACAAAAGCAAAAAAATAAATAAGTGGGACTGTGTCAAAGTAAAAAAGCTTTGTTGTTATTGCTGTTATTTTAAATAAAATGTTTTAATTTAAATAAGAAATGACAACAGAATTTGGATAGTATCTATGAAATATGAAGACAAAGTCTGTTCTTGCCAATCAACCTGTTACGTTTCCAAGTAATTTTAATTTACAGGGCAAATACATGATTGATCACAAAAATGACTCTATCTTACTAAAAAAGCTTTTGCACAGCAAAAGAAACAATCAACAAAATGAAAAGGCAACCTGCAGAATGGGAGAAAATATTTCAAACCTTCCATCTGATGAAGAACTGATATCCAAATTTATAAGGTGCTCATATAACTCAGCAGCAAAAAGCAAACAATCTGATTTAAAAATGGACAGAAGACCTAAATAAACATTTTCCAAAGAAGACCTACAGACCATACAAATGGCCAACAGATACCTGAAAGGTGCTCAACATCACTCCATCATAAGGGAAATGCAAATCAAAACCACCAAAACCACAATAAGGTATCATCTCATCCCTGTTAGGATGGCTATCATCAAAAAGATGGTAAGTGTTAGCAAGGATGTGAAGAAAAGGGAATTCTTGTTCCATGTTGATGAGAATGTAAATTGCTATAGCCAATATGGAAAACTGTATGGAGGTTCCTCAAAAAATTAAAAATAGAACTAACATATAATTCAGCATTCTTAAAGATATATTTTCATTCCCACATTCACTGAAATTATTCACAAAAGCCAAAATATGGAAACAACCTGTGTCCAATCATGGATGAATGGATAAAGAAAATGTGGTATATATACACAACGAAATATTATTCAGCCGTAAAAATAAGGAAATCCTTCCATTTGCAACAATATGGATGGATCTTGAGGGCATTATGTGAAGTTAAGTAAGTCAGACAGGAAAAGATAAATAATGAATGATATCACTTATATGTGAAATATAAAAATGTTGAACTCATAGAAACCTGATGGTTGCCAGGGCTGGGGGAAATGGGGAAATGTTGAGCAAAGTGCACAAACTTTCAGTTATAAGATAATTTCTAGGAATCTAACGTACAGCACAGTGACTATAGTTAACAATACTGTATGGTATACTTGAAAGTTGCTATGGGAGTAAATCTTAAATGTTCTCACCATAACAGCAAAAACCAAGAAATGTTAATTATGTAAGGTGAAGGATGTGCTAACTAACTTTATTATGGTGAACATTTCATAATATATGCATGTATCAAATCATCATACTGTATACTTTAAACTTAAACAATGTTATATGTCAATTATATCACAATAAATCTGAAAATAATTTCAATTAATGTAATCTACATCTTTTTTTTTAAAGATTTTATTTATTTATTTAACAGAGATAGAGACAGCCAGCGAGAGAGGGAACACAAGCAGGAGGAGTGGGAGAGGAAGAAGCAGGCTCATAGCGGAGGAGCCTGATGTGGGGCTCGAACCCAGAACTCTGGGATCACGCCCTGAGCCGAAGGCAGACGCTTAACCGCTGTGCCACCCAGGCGCCCCAATGTAATCTACATCTTAACAGTCCAAGGAAGAAAAAAAAATCATGATCATATTATCAGATGTGGAAAAATGTTTGAACACCCATTTATGATAAAAGCTCTCAGCAAACTCAGAGAGAGGAACTTCTTCAAACTGATAAAGAACATCAACAAAAATCCATCATCTGCATCTATCATCATATTTAAAGGTGGAAGACTGTATACTTTCCCCCTAGGATCAGGAACAAGGCAAGAATGACTACTCTCACCACTTCTATTCAACATGGTGCCAGAAGTTCTAACCAGTCCAATAATGCAAGAAATGGTAATAAAAACATATGGATTAGAAAAGAAGAAATAAATGCTGCTCTTATTTGCAGATTATAAGATATGTAGAATATCACAAGCAGTCTACAAGAATCTCCTACAATTTATAAGTGAGTTAGCAAGGTCAAAGCCTGCAAGGCCAACATAGAAAGATCAATCATATGTGTATACACTAGTAATGAACACTGTAAATTAAAATTAAAAAACAATATCATTCTAAATAATCCCCTTTATATATAATATATATATATAATATGTATATAACATACATATAATATATATATACACACAAAATACACACACATAAATCTAATAAAACAAGATCTATATGTGGATGACTGAAAGTAGACTAAAATAAATGGTGACAAGTACTGAGTTCATAGATTGGAATACTTAACAATGTATATATGTTAATTCTCCCTACATTAATAATATATCTAATACATTCCAGTTCAAGTCTCAGCAGAAATTGCTGTAGTTATACAGAAGCTGATTCTAATATTTGAATGGAAGGGCAAAAAAACTAGAGTAGCTAAAACAATTTTGACAAAGAATAAAGTTGGAGGAGTCATATTATTCAATTTTTAAACATCACGAACGTATAATACTCAAGACATGGTGATATTGGTGAAAGGATAGACAGTGATCCAGAAATAGACACTTACAAATATGGTCAATTGATTTTTGATAAAGTTATAAAAGAAAGTCAATGGAGAAAGGGTGGTCTTTTCAATGTATGGTGCTGGAACAGTTGGGCATCCATATGCAAAACAATGAATCTCAACCTAAATATCATGCCTTATACACAAATTAACTAAAAATGGATCATAGATCTAAATGTAGAATTATACATTTTTTAGAAGAAACCATAGGAGAATATCCTTGTGACCTAGAGTACATCAAAGCATTTGTAGACATGACCTTGAAAGCACAATTAAAAAATGATAAATTCAACTTAAAATGAAAAACTGCTCATCATCAGATTCAACATTAAGAAAATATATGGGCAAGCTACAGACTGGGAGAATATATTTGTGAAACATATATCTGAAAATGTACTACTATTCAAGATGCATAAAGAACTCTTAAAATTCACTAGTTCTTAGAAACACATCAAAAATTAGATGGACTTATGGGTGGATAGAGGGATAAAGAAACCACTGTTCCCATAATGTTAATTATAGTATCTAAAAAGTTATCTAATTATAGTATCTAAAGTAGTAGTTAATTATAGTATCTAAAAATGTCAAGGAAGACACTTTTTCATTATGGGGAAAATATTAAGGTGGCTGGTGATATTGCTGCATTGCACAACTCAAGGGGAAACCTATGCAACATGGCAGTCAAGGCAGGGGAATTAAAGTAACGCAGGTACTATAAAGCATTTACACTTACTTGCATACTTTTATACTAAAATATAAGAATTTTTATTTCTATAAACTTAATACCATTGATTCAGAACAGAATCGCCCCATACATTTGACCAAAAAAAGCAACTTCTGTATGTCCAGTTTTCAAAATTAAGAGTTTTGGAGAAGTTTACAAAAGGGGCACAAATTTAATTGTGTAGCTAAAAATTTTTATTTAGGTATAGAACTTTTGTTTATAATTATTTAATTTTAATGCATAAATATCACACAATAACTGAGTAAGATAATACCTTTTTATGTTCTACATTACTTTGCAATCATCCTGAACATTTGAATTTGGGATCAAATAAAAATAGTTTATATTCAATGCATTATTGGGTCAGTAATTTTAGATATATTTGTAATCTTCCAGGAAAAGTGAGTCCTCAAATTGATAATGACATATCTCTGTGTGCTTGTTGACAAGATTTCTATTCATTGCTTCGTTTGTTAGATGTAAGGACATGTACCTTCAGACTCAAAAGGAATTTACCAAGCAACTCTTTTTTGGACCCCTTTCATGAATTATACATTAACAAGCTTTCAGAAGTTTATAGTCATCTCTTCCACTTAAAAGTGAGCAGAGAAGAGGATGAACTAATTTGTAGGAGGCAGTATTTCTGGATTCTCTACTGACTCACTTTATGAATTCATCCTTCCAAGCCTCTCCTTGGTTACGCAATGTAATGGCATATACTACCTACAGTACTATTGAGTACAAAGCTTAAAAGCAAGAATTTGGTTTAAAAGATGCTTTTGTCTTCAGGGAAACTTAAGTCTGTTGTACAAAGTGATAACATTTTTTTCAAAGATGTCTCTTAGTATTTCTATCTATTTGCTGTAAGGTAGGGTGTATTTTGTAGAACCCTGCTTATTGTACAAATAATTTACATGAAAGAGCAACAAAGCACATTTACAGAGCTATACATGTACAGGGTAACACATAAATATAAATCTATACACAAAAATATATAACATTATTTTTAAATAATTTATATTTTTATTGCTTCCCTAACCCCATTTGTGCTAAGTGGTCTCTAGAGAAGGCCAGTTGCAACTTATCTTACAAAAAAAAAAAGTCTCACCAAGCCTGGTCCCTGTCCAACTAGTTACACCAGAAGGGAGCAGACTCATGGGCGAGAAGGCAAGAAGCCCAGCGGAAAGGAATGGAAAACCTATGAGGCAAAGTGAACAAAGATTAGGAGCAGGAAGTAGAGGACTTCTCCTTAGTAGTGTACATTAATTCAAGTTCCAAAAAATCCTACAACCCAGGATGAAGAATCTGAATTCTGTGAATAGGTAACCAATAATCCAATGAGGAAACTACACGGGAAAGTGACCAGTGTTGTTCTATAACTTACCCTCTGGAAGTCATAGATGCTTTGGTTCCCAGCATAACACACAGGAGTAAGAGACTACTGATCTCAACCTCACCCAGAAAACTTTCACAAAGACATAATATGTTCACTATTACTTTCTCTTCTTTATTTTCTTCCCTATTCCCTGTCCCCTCATATCACCATCTTACTCAGAGTTTCATTTATTTAAAAAAATATTAAATTCTCCTATATACTATGCACTTGATTAAGGGGTGGTGACACAATTGAAAGCAAAAAAATTGTAAGCTCCATGCTCTCATGGAGCTTACGGGGAGAAAGAAAGGGATTTAATAAAAAAAAAATATTACAAATAAATAAATAATTACAACTTGAAATAGTTTAGAGGAAAAACATTATTCCATGGGGATGAAATACATGGAACCTGGTCTAGACCGTGCTTGTAAGTGACTAGATAGGTGACTAGAAGCTCTGAGATCTGTGGATGAATAGGAATTAATGAGGTGAGAACTGGTGGGGGAAGGTCTGAGTAAAATATGTTAAGGCTCTGTGACAAGAGAGAATATGCTTTGCTGAGGAACTGAGAAAGACCAGGGTGGTTGAATAAAAGAGATAAACTAAAAATCGCACAAGGCTGGAGAGATAGCCAACAGCTTTATCATCAGACCATTTTGACCTTGCTAAGGACTTAGGTTCTTGTCTTAAGATCAATGGGCAGTCCTTGAAACATTGTCAGTAGGTAAGGGATGCAACACAATTATGATTTCTGTTCTGAAAAGATCACATCTGCTATAATTCAGAATGAATTGTGGTGTGGAGGGTTGCCAGAATGAAAAATTAAATATTGGTTAGTAGACTCCTACAATAGTCCCACCAAGAGATGATGATATTTAGGACTCATGGGGTAGTGGAAGGAGTCAAGTGGAATAGATTTGGAGTTACTTGGGAGATGAGACTTGACAAGTTTTAGTGATAAATTGATTATAGCTAATGAGGGAGAGAGCAATAATAGAAACACCCTCCAGATTTCTGATTTTTACTTGGATGGATGGTAGAGTCACTAAAATAAAAAAAAGAAAACAAACTCTTAGACTTGGGGTGAAGGAGAATCATGACATCTATCTTAGATATTCTGAATTTGAAATTCTTACATGACATCCAGTAAGAGGTATCAGGTAGCTGTTAAAGAGATGGATGAAAATACACTTTGGGAGCTTAGTATAATGAGGGTGTCTGGAACCATGGGGTAGGAGACATTGCTAAGGAGATTGGATTGAATGAGACAAGAAGGCGGACAAGCACTCATCTTTGAGGCACTCTGGCATTCGATGCCTAGGTAGAGCAGGATGGGCCTGCAAAGGAAACTACAAAGGGAAGGTACAGATACTTAAGACAATGTGAGGTCATCAAAGCCAAGAGACGAGAGAGAGCAATCAGCAGTCCCAAATATTCTTGACAAAACAAGTACAGTGAGGAATTCTTTGTACGGCCTTTTGGATGAATATGGAGGATGGCCTTTTGAGGAATATGGAGGCCATCAGTGGCCACTAAAAGAACTGCTCTGATGGGTTGATAGAAGGGTGTGCTGAGCAATGAGTCTAAGATAAGAAAATGAAACAGAAAATATGCACATCTATCTCTTTTAAAGAGTCTGTGAAGGGAAAGATTACTGAGGCAATAGAAGGATTTGTGATTGAAGGAAGACCTTCAATCTGTGAGACCTGAACATGTGTTAAGTGGCCATCAGAAGGATCAATACAAAAGAGAGAAGGAAGAGTGAAGCAGAGATCCTGAGGAGTGCAGAAGGGGTCAGATCCAAAGTACCAGGGGAAGAAATGGAATTCAGATAGAAGGAGTGACACTCAATTGATGAAACAGGAAAAAGGGAAGAGATCATGTGCACAGATGTGGGAAGTTTGTTGGTGGAGGAGGTAAGGGGATGAAGTTTCCATCTGATAGCTTCAATTTTTCATGTATTATATGAGCTGAGGCCATCTGCCAGGAATGAGGAAGGAGGACGGAAATGGTACATAATTCTGAAAAGAATAGGGAAGGGCATCATTGTATAGAGTGGGGTAGTGGCACAACATGGTAGAATTGCATGGCATTGCCAAGCATTTATTTGAGACTGGTAATCGTGACTTTAAGAAGAAGCCAATCACTCTGTTTTTAGACTTTTTGTTTTGTTTTGAAGATTTTATTTATTTATTTTAGATAGAGAGTGTGAGAGGGAGAGTAGCAGAGGGAGAGAGAGAATCCCAAGCAGACTCTGTGATGAGCATGAAGCCCAAAGCAGGGCTCAATCTCACGACCCTGAGATTATGACCTGAGCCAAAATCAAGAGTCAGACACTTAACTAACTGAGCCAGGTGCCCGTTTTTAGACTTTCTTAACAGAGTACCAGTCTCCTTCTCTGATAGACCATTGTATACTCTCCACACACAAGGCCAAAGGCATACTACTCTTTGGTCTTGTCCTTCTTATTCCCTCTCACACATCTTTATTCTTTCCTTTTCCAGCTAGAGTTGTTTCCCATAGCCATTCTCTTGTCTCCTCACTCCTAAAAGAAACAACAGGAATGTCATTGTGCAAAATGTCATTGGGGAAGGTTATTTTGATTTAAGGAGATAATGTCATAGCAGACAAGAACGGTGGGGAGGAGGACACAAATGTTCTCCCATCTGATTTCAACTAAGTTCAGGTTAAACATTAGGTCTCTCTATGCTTAATGCCCAGTTTCTGCAGTATCACATTTCTGCAGCTTTTCAAAAGGAAGGTCTTAAAAAAATCCTGCGATAAAAACAGGGAAAATGCAAAACCAAAAAAACCAACCACACAAAAAATATGTAGAATTATTAAAATGCTCTTCTAGTTCTAAGTTCTAAAATAAAATCAATTGGCCACAACCAAGCACTCTGGTCCATATGCTTGGTCTCTGAAAAGAGATGATTTTACAGAGTGGTTAATTTTGCTTCTCTCCTCTTCAGTTCCAAAATCAGAGAAAAGCAATGGAGGGAAGATTCTTACTTCTGAGACTTCTATCACTTTTAAAAAACCACTTTTTAAAAAAATAGTCAAGTATGACTTCTTGAACATATGTGAGGATTTTTTTTTAAAGATTTTATTTATTTATTTGACAGAGAGAGACAGCCAGTGAGAGAGGGAACACAAGCAGGGGGAGTGGGAGAGGAAGAAGCAGGCTTCCAGTGGAGGAGCCTGATGTGGGGCTCGATCCCATAACGCTGGGATCACGCCCTGAGCCGAAGGCAGACGCTTAACGACTGTGCCACCCAGTCGCCCCTAAAAAAACACTTTTTAAAAACACACTTAAAAGGCTTTAAAATGAATTATTTGTACATATAAAAGATTATATATAATATATATGCTATAAGGAATTTAATAACTGAACATTTGTGAGCCTACCACCAGCTAAAAGACCATTTTGCTCTGACTTTTTCACTGCCATCTCTGAAGATATCTTCAGAGAAAAGGAAAAGATTAAAAAAAGAAATTATCTCAGACCAACTACTGCCAACATGAAGGTGACCTCAATTATCCAAGGAAGCACTCAGCTTAACCTCCAAAATAATATGGCAGCCTTCCTAAATTACATGCCTGAGACAGAACCATGGGAAAAGAACCAGCTTCAGAAAATGGGCCCCTTGAAGCTGCAAAAAGCACTGAGGTGCTCAGCCCCACCATTTTTCGGACCTTAAACAACTTGGTAAAATATAAATTTCAGGTGAGTCTCAACAGAAACTGTCCCTTGATACTGGTGCTGCTGAAAGAGGCCAGAATGAAACCCTGGGTTAATGACTTTAACATCCACTCTGTAAGAATGCTGTTTTTACTGCTTCCCAACCAATGACATACCCTCTTCCACATAAAATGAGAAAGAAAACATGTCAGAATTTAATAAAAATTTATCTTTCTCCTATACACAATCCTAAATGGAACAAAACAACAAGCCTATTCTGGCAGATGGTACTTTTAAGCCCTTCAGAGATGTTAACCCCAAAGTCTTTACAAGCCAACTTCCAAAAGAAAAGTTTGTATTTTAGCTGCCCGTGTAGGACTGAATCTTTGAGCCCCAAATTAAAATACACCCCAGGCAATGAGAACATTTCTGTGTTGCTACTTTCTCTCTAGTGCCTCACTGTAATGTGGGATATGTCAAAAGCTTCTTGAATATCCAGTCTGCAAGTTTCAACTAAATAATTAATACCATCAAAGTGCAGTATTTTCTCTCCAGTAATTCCTCTACAGTCTGATTTTTTGCCAGTGTGCAGCACTCCTCACAGCACCTAGTTTTGAGACAGCTGAGAGGTGAGATAATGGTCATGTTCGTGCAATACAAGATGGTCTTGGAATTCAAAGGAGCACGTAGTAGACACTGAGATTTTATCAAAACTCCTTGTGAACAGTAAATTAATGTATAAATATTAGACATCAAACCTGTTTAGAAAAGCTTGAATACTGAAAAGATTATATCTTTTGTATATTTTACTCCTTTAAAAAAATTAAATCTTTATCTGAACAGAAAAACAATGTGATATGATGATTGCCACAGAAAGTGCTCTGGACCAAAATATAGAAGATGAAGATCAAGGTGGGAAAAGCAGTTAGTTTTCTTCATTGGCAGAATGGGGAAAATAACTCCTGCCTGAATGATTCCAGGGTTATGTTGTATCCTCAACAAAGATCACATGATATGTGAAAGTGGTTTGCCCATAGCAAAAACACTACATACATGTGAACTAGCAGACAAATTTCTCCTATTTTTAGGCCTTAATTTTCATCCTCATCATCTTAATTCTCATTATAACTTGACTTCAGTGCCTTGAAAACATTTTTTTCAAACGTAATCTCACTTATGAAAAAAAGAAACAGGAAATGATATTAAATATTTATAGGTAGAAAAATATGTGCATGTATATGTATCCATATGTATCTGTGTATACACACACACACACACACACACACACACACACACACACAAATACCATACCCTGGTAGAGATGGTGTATTAGTCAGCATTCTCCAGACAGAAAGGGATTAATAAAAGACAAATAGATGATGGATGGATCGATGGATGGATGGATGGATGGATGGATGGATGGATGGATGGATGGTTGGATAGACAGACCAACAGATGACAGACAGAGACAGATGAGGCTGAGAAGTCTCATGATCTGCCAATCAGCAAGCTGGAAGCCAGGAAAGCTGGTGGTATAATTACAGTGAGTTCAAAGAGGAGAAACAGAGGAGCAAAGTGTAAATCCTAGTTCAAAGGCAGAAGACTGATCAAGCAGGCAGGCAGAATGGGAACAAATCACCCCTTCCTGTTCTTTTCAGCATATGCAGGCCCTCAGAAGATCCAAGGATGCTCACCCACAGTGGGGGGACCGGCTAACTTATAACTTACTGAATTCACCAATTCAGATGCTGATCTCACCTGGGAACACCTTCACAGAGCTACCTGGAAATAATGTTTAATCTGGGAACCTTGTGGCCCAATCAAGTTGATACATAAAACTGATCATCACAGATGAAAATGCTAAGTAGGTTTTTCTCTTCTCTTCATCTGCTTCTTCCCTCATTTTTGGTGACTTTAACAATCACTTTACTGAAACTTCTTTTGGTTTCACTTCCAATCCTTTCTGCTTGCTTTCAACTGAGTTAGGTTTGGGCTTGGCCATCACCTCGAACTACTTACCAGTCACTGAATTTTGTAGGTTTTCCTCTCACCCACCTCAAAATGTCTGCATTTTCATTAAAAAATTTTTGACCACAAAATTAGCTTTTATTTCATGGCATTTTTTTAAAGTTTCTGTTTAAATTCCCGGTAACATACAGTGCAATATTACTTTCAGGTGTACAATATAGTGATTCAACACATCCATATATTACCTGGTGCTCATAACAAGTGCTCTCCTTAATCCCCATCACCTATTTCACCCATCTCCCCACCCACCTTCCCTCTGGTAACCACTGGTTTGTTCTCTATAGTTGAGTCTGTTTCTTGGTTTGCATTTTTATACATTCTCTCTACCTTGCCAAGGCAAACTATATAATTCACTTATGTGCTTAACTTTAGTCTTCTTAGACCCTCTCTCACAACTTCATTCCCTCCTTCCCCAGATTTCCTTGACTTTCATTGACATTCTCTTATGTCTCACTCCTAAAAAACATCCCCTTTAACTCTGCTTCTCATTCAAAGTACTCTCTCATCCTAAATCCCAAATGCCACAAAAGTTATCTGTGTTCAGTGTTTCTCCTTCCTCGGTTTTTTACTCCCAACCCGCACAAGTTTGGATTTGGTTGTCATATTGTCTATGAATCTTCTCTGCCAATGGTCACCAATGCCTATGAATCACCAGGACCAAGTCCCCTTTTTTGTAATCCACCTGACTTGGCTTTCCCACAGCCGGGATCATCCCTGCCTTTCTGAGCAAACTGCATCCTCTCTTGATGGTTCCACTGCTTATGCTGACTATTAAACACTGGTATTATCTCATCAGTTCTCTCCTTAGTTATTGCTTTATTTTCTTTCTTTGGACACCTTCATCCACTCCTACAAGGTCAACACCTAAATTCTTTGCAGGGGAATCCCTGATCTAAGTCTGTAACCCTAGTTTCCCTTCATGTAAGACCAGAATTTCTGAGAGTTATAAGAACACCTTCACATCTGGCCCCAAACTCAAACTACTAGCCACCAATACTATTTCTTCAGTGTTACAGACATCTGTTTCCTCTCTCATCCCTACTGCCACTGCAGTCAGTTGAGGCCCCATCACTTCTTGCCCAGACTATTGCAATAGCCTCTGAACAGATGTCTCTGCTCCCAGCGCAGCCAACAAGCACTATCTTCCTAAAGCTCACTGTGATTATGATCCCCCTCCTTCCAAAACATTACTAATATTTCCTGACTTTCTACAAAAATAAAGTCCACATTACTTCGCATGATATTTAGGGCCTCTCGCTTCATTTTTATCACCTATTAAAATATCCCCTTTCCCCACTCCCACCTCCAGCCTCAAACCAGAATACTATTTGTCATTTCCCCAAATTTGCTAGTCTCTGGGTCTTTTGTTGCTTCTATTTTTCCTTCATGTTGGAATATGCCTGCCTGATTTGTTCTTTACATCCACATCCAAGTTTGACTATGACCCCCTTAAATGGTCCCATCATTGCCCCAGGTGAGTTCTATTTCTCTGTTCTGTGCAAGTAGGCAAAATTATGACTTGAATTTTATATTGTGTGTATGTCTACTTTCTTCACCAGATTCTCAGCTCCCTAAAAGAATATCTTATTCCTCATGAAATTCCTCCCTTGTACACACATTTTGTCCAAGATTTGTAGGCATTTGATAAATATATTTGGATTTGGAATTTTATTCATGCGGAGATTTTTTTATATTGCTGAGCACTACCACCAAATGACCTTAGTTAACAGTAACAGTCTGCTCACATGTGTGTAGAGATATTAAATACTGAAAGAAATTCTTTGGTTATAGCACATCAAAATTCCCATATAAAGTTCTTTAGTTTTTACGTGCACATTAGCAATGCCATTAATATTATTGCAGTAATTATGTAATATTTGTTGAACAAATGTCAAATGAACATACTAGTAGAAAGATTCATTTTCTTTATTTTTTGAAAGTGAAAAATTATATTGCCTAGGAGAGGATTAAAAGGAAGCTTTTCAGCCCAAGTTCTAGAAGAGGCAGCTCTCCTTTCACACCTGACTAATAAAGTGCTGCAGGGCTGGCTTCCAACAGTTGTTTCCCTTATCCCACAAGGCAGCTACTCTCCAGAGAATAGCTTCATTTTTCTCACAGCTGTCATCTTTTAACCTTCTTTTTAAAATCAGATCTAGGAAAACAAAAAACAAAAAACACCTGCTTTTCAGCAGGTGCACAGGGCAGACTTTAGTCAGAGCCAACAGGAGTGGCTTCCCTAGTGCCATCATTTCACATAGATTAGCCAAACCTGCAGAGTGGAGTCCTCACCATTCAGGTACCATATAATCCAGAGTATGCATTTCAGAGCCAGGCCACTGCAACAATCACTGCTTGTGACAGATCGTATCAGCCCAATTACCAGGTTGGAAATGCACCGTATTTTGAATTTCTGGTTAAGTCCAAATTGTTTTTCTTTCAACCACATACTGCTTGACATCAAGAAAACATTTCATCAGCAATAAGAATGATTTTCATTTTTTCTTCTATTTTCAGCTTTTTGAAGAATTCTTCTTTGAGTGAAAATGCTAGCAAAACTTGATTTTCATTTCAACTCATTGTCACTTTGATTTATTTCTCTAAGTACCCAATGAATAGGAACATAGAGCAAGCAGTACAAATGGCATCCACTTTTTTTTTTTTTTAAAAAGAACATTCTCATTTTGGCTTCAAGGAAATGTCTCCAATAAGCCAAAGTATTGGCCTACATGGGTAGACCTGAAATCACGAAAGTCAGCCATGACAAGATTTTACCTATTTCACAACTAAGATATTTTTTTTCTATGAAGAGTCTGTATGTGTGCAGTTTTATATATGTGTACATAGGTACATATTCATACACTAAAACACATTTACACTATTTTATATTAAATTTCAAATAAACTAAATTAAGACAAAATTATTGATCTAATCTGTTTTTAATTTTTCTCACAGCCCTTATCTTTCACTGAAGATCTTTAAAATTTAACAGGAGTTAAGAACAGTCTCAGATGTTAGATTTAGATTAAAACTCTTGTTATTTCACTTCCAGTCCCTAAGGTCTTGGATATTTTACTACCTTTCCAGAATCAGTTGATAGATCTATAAGAGAAGGATAATTTTACTGTGTGGCATTTTTATGAGCATTATGTGATAACATATGTAAAAGATTTAACGTTAAGACTAGAACACAGGGGTAGCCAGAAAATGATTGTGATTAAGCAAAGCCTTGTCCTGTGGAACTGGAAAACTCTTCTATAACATCCATTCAGTATGGATGGAGTCTCTATCCTAATCCCCACTGTGCTCTCACTGTGTGGGTTCCTCAATTCCTGGGACTGACTGACCAACAGCAGAGTAGCAGCTCTGCTTTGATCATTAGAATCATAGACACTCAAGGTTGTAAAAGAGCTTAAAGATCATCTAACCCAAACACCTACCTACCCTCTTCTACATAAACATCAAGTAAACTCTTCTTAAGTGAAGAATTTTCATCCAATCAATACAGTTTGGTTTTATTTTGGGAGAGATCATGAAGGAAACTACAAATCACTCCTGATTTCTTATTTTCTAGCACCTCTATCTTCCATCCAACAGCTAGTCTCATTAGCTATACCTCCAAAACACACTGATAACCGGTACCTTTCTCATCAGTTCTGTTGCTACCACCCTAAACAAAACCAAAACCATCTCTTATCTGGGCTCCTGCAACAGCCCCCTAACTAATCTTTCTGCCGCTAATTTTGCCTCCCTACAGTTCCTTTACTACACAGCAGCTGAGTGATATTTATAGAAAATAATTCAGAACATGGCTGACTCTTAACTGCAACCTTCTAAAGACTGTCCATAGTGCTTAGAATAAAATCCATACCCTGTCCATAGCTTACAGGCTCTATGAGATCAAATACCTATCCCCCTGCTTCTCTTTACTCCCATCCACTGCTTTAGTCACCTGATCTAAACACTCACCTTCTTGCTGCTCCTTACAGAGACCTGGTTTAGTTCTGACTGATGTTTCTCGACCAATCAACTTAAACTTTCCTCAAAATTCCACCCTCTATCTTATTACTTTGTTTTATAGTCTTCCTGTTTATAACTTTTTGCTTATCTTTCTCTCTTGCAGAATGTAAGCTCTCATTTCCCACTGTGATATCAGCATTTGTAGCAGTACCTGGAACATACAGTTCTTAAATATTTTTTCAATTAATGAATATATAAATGCTTTACATTTTAATTAGAAATTAAATACTTTAAGCCCTTCAAGGATAAATAATATATTTCATCTGTCTATGAACCTCTAGCACCCAGAACAGTGTTGTGGTTCCCACTCTCATAGAAATTTTCTATGGCAAAGAATGTAAATGGATAAACAAATAAGGTAACTTTCAGATGATGAAAAGTATTATGGATAAACAGTTGTGGTAGTTTTCTAGGGCTGCTGCAACAAAGTACCAAAAATTGGGTAGCAAAGAAAAACTGGTGGCACAGAAATTCACTGCCTTACAGTTCTGGAGGCCAGAAGCTCAAGTGAAGTTGTGGGCTGGGCCATGCTCCCTCTGGAGGATCCACTTCAGCTCTCTCCCCTAGCTTCTGTAGTTTCTTGGCTATGGCGGCATAACTTCAGTCTTTACATGGTATTCTCCCTGTGTACACATCACAGTTAACTCTCCTGTTGTACCTGCACTCTCTTCTCAGTTGTAAATATTTCAAGGCAAAGACCACATTGATACCTCTTAATTCATGCAGTGGGCCCTTGGTGCATTTCTTTTAACAATGACAAGAGCAACCATGCTTTTAGAGTTGGATTTAAGCATTTTGGAAAAGTGGACATATTTTTTTTCTTCTCTTGACTTTACCAACCCATAACAGTCTCATGTAGTTGTCTTTGACACCTTTGTCAATATAACAAATGATGTGTTCTTCATAGTGCTTGTCTTACATCCCTGGTCTCACCATACCCCATGTTTCATTAACCTCACATCCCATGATGTGAATGAATATATAGCTAGAAGTAAATGGGCCCATTTTATTAAACAGAGCAGTCAGGAATGGTAAGAATGAACTTGTTATTAAGTGGATAGATATTTGGGAATGCCATGTATTCCTATAGCTCACTGACTCCAGAGGAAGCTGGAAATGAATTGTTTTTAGGGAAAATGACATTTTATGGCTTGGAAATTTGCTTTAAACATATCTTATAAGTTTAGATTTAGAATAGTCACAGTGGGGTTCAGGGAAGAATAGACTTAGTCAAACAGAGCTATAGTGCAGAGATCAACCAATAAAAACTTGTCAAAAGGACATCCTGTACCTTCCACCTTTCTTTCACCTCTCAGTTAACTAACCTGATAATGGGGGTCTGCTATGTCATTAATCTGAGCTATATTGGAGTAATCACCCACCGTATGTTTTCCCACCATTTTACCGGACTTAGTATGCTACTGCTGCTGTTTGGCTTTACAACTCTTTGAAATGAACTTTACCAGAGGAAACAAACTGAGAGGATGGAGCAGTGGGGATTTTTAAGTTCAGAAACTCAGCCCTAGGGGTGCCTGGGTTGCTCAGTCAGTTTAAGTGTCTGCCTTCAGCTTGGGTCATGATCCCAGGGTCCTGCGATCCAGCCCCACATTCCCACATCTGGCTTCCTGCTCAGCGGGGAGCCTGCTTCTCCTTCTCCTGCTTCCCCTGCTTATGCTCTCTCACTCTGTCAAATAAATAAAATCTTAAAAAAAGAAAAAAAGAAAAGAAAGTCATCCCTAAGTTCTGAGAATAGAATTTCAGGGACAGTTTTATTTTTGCAGGCTCTCCTATGACAGTCTTCAGGGAACAAGCACATTAGCCACAGAGATATGCTGTGCTGGAACAACTGTTCCTGTACATGCTAACTGAGGTACTTGAATTTTGAACTCAAACAGCATTGTCAGTTGAACTTCCAGGGAAGATGGCAGAGTAGAAGGATCCTAAGCTCACTTCATTCCACAAATACAATGAGATAACACCCACATCAGTGTAAATAACACAGAAAACAACTTAAGGATTGTCAGAACAGACTCTCCACAGCTAAATATAGAGGAGAGGCCACATCAAAGTGGGGAGGAAGGGCACAGACAGTTTGTAAGCTAAAGAGACCCATGGGACTGCCTACAGGAGGTAGGGATGCTGCTGGTTCAGAGAGCGGAGAGGAGCAGACCCCCATACCAGGCACCCCAGGCATAAGGGACTCACACTGGGAAGACCAATCCTCATAACATTTGGCTTTGAAAATCAGAGGAGCCTAACTTCATGAGTTCTTACAATCAATGGGGCTTAACACCCGGAACTTTAAAAATCAGCAGGCTTGGCTCTGGGAGAGCCAGGAGAGCAATAGGAAACTGAGTCCCTGCCCTTAAAGGTCCTTAAAGCACAATGAAGAGCCCTGATGAGATACAGCATAGAAGCAGCGATTTTAAAAATTCTAGGGGTTTGTGGGAAGGAGATTTATTTAATTATCTCAGAGCTTGTGCTGGAGGGCAGGGATCTTTGGGAAACTTCTCCCAAGAACAAAAAAGCTGGCAGGTGCCATTTCACTCCCTGCCCCCCAGCCTAGATACAAGGACATTGCCAACCCTCTTCACAGAGCTTGCTAACAGCACATTGCACCCTCCCCCACTGTCTGCCCCTTTCCAACCTAGCCTGCCTCAGCAGTTTTCCTGGGCTGCTGCAGGTCCTTTCCACAGAAGACCAGTACACACCTTACTGGCAGTCTGCATTCCACCTCCACATTCTCCTGTGGACCTGCCGCCTCCAATATGCCCTTGGCCAGAGCCCATCCAAAGCAGTGCCACAAGCCTGGCAGTGTGCAAGCAGCCCTGACAAGGGCCAGCTCCATTCTGAAGTGGCTCCTGTCCCAGGGAGAAGGGAAGATAGCCCCACACACTAGTCCCACTGGGGCCCCAGCAGTAGGCTGATGGCAGACATCAAGTTGGACTACAGGCCCCACCCACCAATGAAAGCTTCTTAGGAGACAACACATGGAAACCACCCTGCAGTTTGGTACTACTTCATCTTTGGAAAATGCCTGGTCTGACTCAATTTAAGCTCAAGGCAGTCCCAGACTGGCCCACTAATACAGAAACAAAAGCCTTCCCACAATAGGCAAAGACCTACTTGCACACAACTGGACTGAAGGCAAATGCAGCTCCACCACATCAGTAGGGCACGTGTAAAGGAGACACCCCTAAAATGCCAGGTATGGTGCACATTGGACATTATATTGCCAGGCACTGCAAGGCCTCTTCTTTATTAGGCCACCACTTTCAAGAGTAGGAGACATAGCTGACTTTCTTAACACAAAGAAACAGACACAGAGAATTAGACAAAATGAGACAGAGGAATATGTACCATATGAAAGAATAATCACAGCAAGAGAGCTAAACAAAACGAAGATAAGTAACATGTCTGATAGAGAATTTAAAGTAATTGTCATAAAGATACTCATTGGACTGGAGAAAAGAGTGGAAGTCCCCAGTGAGCCCCTTGACAAAGAGATAGAAAACATAAAAAAGAACCAACCAGAGATGAAGAACTCAATAACTGAAGTAAAAAATACACTAGATGGCATAAATAGTAGACTAAAGGAAGCAGAAGAATGGATCAGTGACCTGGAGGACAGAGTAGTGGAGAACAATCAAGTTGAAAAAGAGAGAGAAAAAAATAATAAAAAATGAAAACAGACTTAGGAAACTCAGTGACAATATCAAGCATAATAACATTCACATGATAGGGATTCCAGAAGAAGGAAAGAGAAGGCAGCAGGCAATTTATTTGAAAAAATAATAGCTGAAAAATTCCCAAGTCTGGGGAGAAAACAGAAATCCAGATCCAGGAGGCACAGAGATTCCCTCCTGCCTCTGGCAAAATCAACCCAAGCAGGTCCACACCAAGACACACAGTAATTAAACAGGCAACAAGTAGTGACAGAATTTCAGCAAGAGAAAAGAAAACAGTCATACACAAGGGAAATCTCCATAAAGCTATCAGCTGATTTCTTAGCCGAAACTTTTCAGGCCAAAAGAGAGTGGGATGATATATTCAAAGTGCTGAAAGAAAAAAGACTTGCAACCATGAATACTCTACCCAGCAAGGCTATCATTCAGAATAGAAGGAGAAATAGTATCCAGACAAACAAATGTTAAAGGAATTCATCACCACTAAACCAGGCTTGTAAGAAATGCTAAAGGGCATTTTTTTTGAGTGGAAACAAAAGACCATAAGCAGAAGTAAGAAAGACAGGGAGCACAAAAGCAGTAACTAAGTATATCTATAAAAATCCATCAAGGGATTCACAAAATAATAGAATGTAAGATATAACTCCATAGTACTTAAAACATGTGGAGGGAGTAAAAATCTATTGCTTTTAAAATGGGTTCTGGGTGCTAGGGTGGCTCAGTTGGTTAAGCGTCTACCTTCAGCTCAGGTCATGATCTCAGGGTCCTGGGATTGAGTTCCATGTCTGGCTCCCTGCTCAGCAGAGAGTCTACTTCTCCCTCTCCCTCTGCCCCTCCCCGCCATTCATGCATGCTGTCTCTCTCTCTCTCTCTCTCTCTCTCCCTCTATTTCAAATAAATAAACTCTTAAAAAAAATGAGTTCAAACTTAAACAACCATCAACTTAATTCAGACTGCTATATGAATAAGATGTTATATATAAACCTAATGGTAACCATAAATCAAAAACTGGTAATATATATGCAAAAAAAAGAGAAAGGAATCCAAGAATATCACTAAAGAAAGCCAGCAAACAATGAGAGAAAAGAGTAAGAAAGAAACAGACAAGAACTAGAAAAACAACCATAAAACAAATTAAATGGCAGTAAGTATATACCTACCAATAATGACTTTGAATATAAACATACTAAATGCTCCAACCAAAAGATACAGGGTGATGGAATGGATAAACAAGCAAGATTCAGGTATATGATTCCTACAAGAGACTCATTTCAGACCTAAAGACACATGCAGACTGAAAGTAAAGACATGGAAAAGAATTTATCACGCAAATAGAAATAAAAAGAAAGCCAGGGTAGCAATATTTACATCAAACAAAATACACTTTAAAACAAACTGTAACAAGAACAAAGAAGGACACTATATAATCGTAAAAAGAACAATACAAAGAGAAGATATAACAATTGTACAATTTATGCACCCAATATGGGAGCATCCAAACATATAAGCTGCTAATAACAAACATGAAGTAATTGATAGTAAAAAAAAATAATAGTAGGAGACTTTAACAGCACACTTACATCAATGGATAGATCATCCAAACAGAAAATCAACAAGGAAACAGTGGCTTTTAATGATGACACATTTGGATGTCATTGGTCTAACAGATATATTCAGATGGATCTAATGGATATATTTAGAACATTCCATGTTAAAACAGCAGAATACACATTCTTTTCAAGTGCAAATGGAACATTCTCCAGAATAGATCACATGTTAGGCCACCAAAAAAGATTCAACAAATACGAAAAGACTGAAGTCATACCACGTATCTTTTTGATCACAGAACTATGGAACAAGGAATCAATGACGAGAAAAACTCCAGAAAGAAACAAATACATGGAGGTTAAATAACATACTACTACACAATGAATGGGTCAAGAAAGAAGTCAGAGTAGATAAAAAAAAATATATAGAGACAAATGAAAATGAAAACACAATGATCCAAAATTGTTCTAATGGCCCAAAAGCTGCTCTAAGAGGAAAGTTTAGAGCAATACAGTCCTACCTCAAGAAGCAAGAAAAATCTCAAATAAACAACCTAATCTTACATCTAAAGGAGCTAGAAAAAGAGCAAAAAAAGCCAAAACCCGTAGAAGAAAAGAAACAAAGATTATAGCAGAAATAAATGAAATAGAAATAAACAAGAACAGAAATCTCAACAGAACAGATTAATGAAACCAGGAGCTGATTCTTTGAATGATCAACAAAATTGATAAACCTTTAGCTTTATCAAAAGAGAGAGAAAGAAAGAACTCAACTAAAATCAGAAGTTAAAGAGAAGAAATAACAACTAATACCACATAAATGCACAGAATTATAAGAAAATATCATGAAAAATTATATGCCAACAAATTGGACAATCCAGAAGAGATGAAATGGATAAATTCCTAGAAACATATATGTTCCCAAAACTGAATGAGAAGGAAATAGAAAAATCACTGAACAGACCAATTACCAGTAAAGTCCAGGAGTGAATGGTTTCACAGGTGAATTCTACCCATATTTAAAGATGAGTTAATATCTATCCTTCTCAAACTATTCCAAAAAATAGAAGACAAAGGAAAGCTTCCATATTCATTCTATGAAGCCAGCATTACCCTGATACCAAAACTATATAAAGACACTACAAAAAAAAAGGGAACTACAGGCCAACATCTCTGATAAACATAGATGTAAAAATCTTCAACAAAATATTAGCAAAGAGAATCCAAGAATACATTAAAAAATCATGCATCACAATCAAGTGGGATTTATTTCTGGGACGCAAGGGTGGTTCAATATTTGCAAATCAATCAATGTAATACACTACATCAATAAGTGGAAGGATAAAAAACCATATGATCATTTCAATAGATGCAGAAAAAGCAACCATTCATGATTGGAGGGAACATAATAAAGGCCTTTTATGAAAAACCCACAGCTAACATCATACTCAATGGTGAAAAATTGAGAGCCTTTCCCCTAAGAACAAGACAACGATGTCCACTTTCACCACTTTTATTCAAGATAGTACTGAAAGTCTTAGCCACAACCATGAGACAAGAAAAAGAAATAAAACCCATCTAAATTGGTAAGGAAAAAGTAAAATTTCCACTATTTGCAGATGACATGATACAATATACAGAAAACCCTAAGGACTTCACCAAAAAAACTACTAGAACTGATAAGTGAATTCAGTAAGGTTACAGGATATAAAATCAATACACAAAAATACATTGCATTACTATACACTGTGGATGAAGTAGCAGAATGAGAAATTTTTAAAAAGTCCTATGTATAAATGTACCCAAAATAATAAAACTGGACCACTTTCTTATACCATACACATAAAAAAAAAACCCTAAATGTGGGACCTGAAACCATAAAAATCCTAGAAGAGAACACAGGCAGTAATTTCTCTGACATCAGCAGTAGCAACATTTTTCTGGATATGTCTCCTGAGGTAAGGGAAACAAAAGCAAAAATAAACCACTGGAACTACATCAAACATAAAAGCTTCTGCACAGCAGAGGAAATAATCAACAAAACTGAAGGACAACTTACTGAATGAGAGAAGATATTTGTAAACAACATATCCCATAAAGGGTTAGTATCCAAAATATATAAAGAACTTATACAACTCAACACCAAAAAACCCAAGTAATCTGGTTAAAAGTGGGCAGAATACATGAAGAGACATTTCTCCAAAGAAGATGTATAAATGACCAACAGTCACATGCAAATAGGCTCAACATCATCAGGGAAATGCAAATCAAAACCACAATGAGGTATCACCTCACATTTGTCAGAATGGCTAAATTAACAACACAGGAAACAATAGGTCTTGGCAAGGATGTGGAAAAAAAGAACACTTTTGCACTACTGGTGGGAATGCATACTGTTGTAGCCACTGTGGAAAACAATATGAAGACTCCTCAAAAAATTAAAAAGAGAATTACCATATGATCCAATAATTCCACTATTGGGTATTTACCCCCCCCCCAAAAAACAAAAACACCAACTTGAAAAGATATACACATCCCTATATTTATAGCATTATTTATAATAGCCAAATTATGGAAGCAACTCATGTATCTATTGACAGATGAACAAAGATTGGTATATATGTACAATGGAATATTACTCAGCCATGAAAAGAATGAAACCTTAGCATTTACAACAACATGATAGATCTAGAGGGTATTATGCTAAGTGAAATAAGTCAGTCAGAAGAAGACAAATACCACACGATTTCACTCATATGTGGAATTTAAGAAACAAAACAAATGAACAATGAAAAGACAAAAAAACCCAGATTCTTAACTACAGAGAACAAACTGATGGTTACTAGAGGGGAGGTCGGTGGAGAGATGGGAGAAATAGGTGAAGGGGATTAAGAGTACACTTATAATGAGCATTGAAACTAATATAGCACTGTATGTTAATTATGCTGGAATTAAAAAAACACCACCACCACCATCCAATAGCACTGTCAGTTGATAGTTCTCCCTGGTGCCCATAAGTCTACAGGCTTAGATGATTTCTTTATGTATATATGCATTTAGAGATTGAAGATGTCCTTCATGACATTATACATATTTGATTATGTTTTCCAGACTTTATGGACACTCTGTTTTGGAATTTTGCTGGGCTTTCTAGGAAGGAAATATAGGTTCTTTTTCAGGAGGTTTGACATTTTTGGGGTACAGTTTCATTTTTAAAAGAGTTTCTATAGTGCTTATTGAATCCTCAGTTCGTACTGTCTTTCTTGAGGGCAATTGGTAATATATTTCAAAAGTCTTAGTGTTTTGCATCTTCTATGAATTAGTAATTCTATCTTTAGGAATTCATTATGAAGACATAAACAGATTATATATGTAAATGTTCATCAAAGCTCTCTGCCTATAAAAGGGAAATATTTGAAACATCATAGGTTATATTTAGCTGCAAGACACAGAAAACCATATTCATAGTCTGGAGATAGTCTATTCCTAGTTTTTTTCTATGATTTTATCGAGGTAACAGGCTCTTTCTATCCTTGTCTGCCATCCTCATTTGACAGCATTATCTGTCTTATTTTCACTTGGCCATAAAGTTAGGATCACAGATCCAAGCAACATGCCTGGAGAAAAAGAAGTGAATGGTAAATGAAGTTTTCCATTTATCATGGGGAGAGGGCAATATTTCCTAGAAGTTTTCTTATCTCAGCAGACTTGCCCTGACTTCCTGTTTGCCAAAGTGGGTCATATGGCAAATTCTAGCTGCAAGGAAGCTGGGAAAGTGGGTACCTGGAAAAAGAGACAGAATTTCCATTATTAATTTGGAATAGTCTCGAATCATTTCCTAAGGGCTAAACACACTGCAACCCCAAACAAAATCAGGGCTAAATTGTCAGGAAAAGGAGAGTAGCCTTTGGGTAGACACTAACACCGTTTGCCCCTCCTGTGTCCAATAATTAGGTACAGACACAAAGAAGCTTTTAAAATTATGTTATAAAATATACTTAACAATATGGAAAATAATTGGTAAATTATAACTATTAAAAATATATACTTTGGAGGATTACATTAAAAATACAGCCTCCTGGACTCATATCATAGAAGGAAGACAGAAAGTTTATGCATTAAGGTATTCTAGTGATTATCTCAGGGCAGAGGGAATTGTGAGGAACCAGAGTGAAAGTATGGTGCTAGTGGAAAATATGTGACCAGGTAATCAAGTAATATTGAATTTCCACTTATATTTCAGGCATTCTTCTACACAAGTCCTCCAAGGAACAAATTTGTTATCTAGCAGTATATCTGAAATCCCAATGGGCTGGTGCCCCAGGACAGAGATCTAAAATATCTCTAAACCTAATGCTAACCAAACCCCTATTTCTTTTCACTCCCAAGCCCAACCCGCATCTTAGGACCTTCTGAGTTCTAGTGGCAGAACAGAAGAGAGAGGTATGAGAAAAAAAAAGGAAAACACACAACCTGTGTTTAACTTTTTTTTCCAAAATTTAAATTAACATATAATGTCTTATTAGTTTCAGAAGTAGAGTTCAGTGATTCATCAGTCTTATATAATACCCAGTGCTCATTACATCACACACCCTCCTTAATGTCCATCACTCAGAAACCCCATCTCCCTCCCCCCACCCCTCCAGCAACCCTGGGTTTGTTTCCCATGATTAAGAGTCTCTTATAGTTTGTCTCCCTCTCTGATTTCATCTTGTTTTATTTTTCCCTCCCTTCCTCTATGATTCTCTGTTTTGTTTCTTAAATTCCACATTTGAGTGAGATCATAAGGTAATTGTCTTTCTCTGATTGACTTATTTCACTTAGCATAATACCCTCTAGTTCCATCCATGTCATTACGAATGGCAAGATTTCATTATTTGATGGCTGAGTAATAGTCCATTGTGTGTGTGTGTGTGTGTGTGTGTGTGTGTGTGTGTGTGTGTGTGTCTTCTTTATCCATTCATCTGTTGATGGACATCTGGGCTCTTTTCATAGTTTGGCTGTTGTGGACATTGCTGCTATAAACATTGGGGTACAGGTGCCCTTTGGATCACTACATTTGTATTTTTGGGGTAAATCACTAGTATTGCAATTCCTGGTTGTAGGGTAACCCTATTTTCAACTTTTTAAAAAAAGATTTTATTTATTTGACAGTGAGGAGGAGAGAAAGAGCACAGAAGCAGGGGGAGCAGCAGAGGGCAAGGGAGAAGCAGGCTCTCCAAAGGCAGCCCAATGTGGGGCTCTATCTCAGGACCCTGGGATCACAACCTGAGCCAAAGACAGATGCTTAAATGAGCAATCCAGATGCCCCTATTTTCAACTTTTTGAGGAGCCTCCACACTGTTTTCCAGGGTGGCTGTACCAAGTTGTATTCCCACTAACAGTGTAAGAGGGTTCCCCTTTCTCCACATCCTCACCAACATCTGTCGTTTCCTGACTTGTTAGTTTTAGCCATCCTGACTGGTGTGAGGTGGTATCTCACTGTGGTTTTGATTTGTATTTCCCTGATGACGAGTGATGTTGAGCATTTTTTCATATGTTTGTTGGCCCTCTAGATGTAGTCTTTGGAGAAATGTCTGTTCATGTCTTCTGCCCATTTCTTGATTGGATTATTTGTTCCTTAGATGTTGATTTTGATAAGTTCTTTATAGATCTTCGGTACTAGCCCTTTATCTGTCATTTGCAAATATCTTCTCCCATTCTGTCGATTGTCTTTTGGTTTTGTCAACTATTTACTTTGTTGTGCAAAAGATTTTTATCTTGATGAAATCCCAATAGTTCATTTTTGCCTTTGTTTCCCTTGCCTTTGGAGACATGTCTAGCAAGAAGTTGCTGTGGCTGAGGTCGAACAGGTTGCTGCCTGTGGTCTCCTCTAGGATTTTGAGGGATTCCTATCTCACATTTAGGTCTTTCATCTATTTTGAATCTATTTTTGTGTATAGTGTAAGGAAATGGTCCAGTTTCATTCTTCTGCATGTGGCTGTCCAATTTTCCCAACACCATTTGTTGGAGAGCCTTTTTTCCATTGGATATTCTTTCCAGCTTTGTCGAAGATTAGTTGACCATAGAGTTGAGGGTCCATTTCTGGGTTCTCTATTCTGTGCCAGTACCATACTGTCTTGATAATTATAGCTTTGTAATAGAGCTTGAAGTCCGGCATTGTGATGCCACCAGTTTTGGTTTTCTTTTTCAACATTTCTTTGGCTATTCAAGGTCTTTTCTGGTTCCATACAAATTTTAGGATTATTTGTTCCAGCTCTGTGAAAAAAGTTGATGGTACTTTGTAGAGATTGCATTGAATAGGTACATTGTTCAGGTAGCATAGACATTTTAACAATATTTGTTCTTCCAATCCATAAGCATGGAATGTTTTTCCATTTCTTTGTGTCTTCTTCAATTTCTTTCATGAGCACTCTATAGTTTTCAGAGTACAGACCCTTTGCCTCTTTGGTTAGGTTTATTCCTAGGTATCTAATGGTTGTAGGTGCGACTGTAAATGGGATCGACTTCTTAATTTCTGTTTCTTCTGTCTCATTGTTAGTGTGTAGAAATGCAACTGATTTCTGTACTTTTTTTTTTTAAGATTTTATTTATTTATTCAACAGGATAGAGACAGCCAGCGAGAGAGGGAACACAAGCAGGGGGAGTGGGAGAGGAAGAAGCAGGCTCATAGCGGAGGAGCCTGATGTGGGGCTCGATCCCATAACACCGGGATCACGCCCTGAGCTGAAGGCAGATGCTTAACCGCTGTGCCACCCAGGCGTCCCTGATTTCTGTACTTTGATTTTTATATCCTGCCACTTTGCTGAATTCCTGTGTGAGTTCTAGCAATTTTGGGGTGGAGTCTTTTGGGTTTTCCACATAACAGTATTATGTCATCTGTGAAGAGTGAGAGTTTGACTTCTTCTTTGCTGATTCAGATGTTCTTTCTTTCTTTTTTTTTTTTTTTGTCTGATTGTGGAGGCTAGGACTTCTAGTACTATGTTGAACAACAGTGGTGAGATAGACATCCTTGTCATGTTCTTGACCATAGGAAAAAACCTGTTAAGAATGATACTCGTTGTGGGCTTTTCATAGATAGTTTTTATGATATAGAGGTATGTTCCCTCTATCCTTACACTGTGAAGAGTTTTAATCAAGAAAAGATGCTGTACTTTGTCAAATGCTTTTCCTGCTTCAATTGAGAGGATCATATGATTCTTGTCCTTTCTTTTATTAATGTAGTGTATCACACTGATTTGAGGATGCTGAGCCACCCTTGCAGTCCAGGAATAAATCCCACTTGGTTGTGGTGAATAATCCTTTTAATGTACTGTTGGATCCTATTGGCTAGTATCTTAGTGAGAACTTCTGCATCCATGTTATCAGGGATATTGGCCTGCAATTCTCCTTTTTGGTGGGATGTTTGTCTGGTTTTAAAATCAAGGTAATGCTGGCCTCATAGAAAAAATTTGGAAGTTTTCCTTTCTATTTTTTGAAACAGCTTCAGAAAAAGTTATTAATTCACCTTTAAATGTTTGGTAGAATTCCCCTAGGAGGCCATCTAGCCATGGACTCTTGTTTGTTGGGAGATTTTTGATGACTGCTTCAATTTCCTTCCTGGTTATGGGTCTATTCAGGTTTTCTATTTCTTCCTGTTTCAGTTTTGGTCATTTATGTTTCTAGGAATGCATCCATTTCTTCCAGATTGCCTCATTTATTGGCATATAGTTGCTTGTAATATGTTCTTATAATTGTTTGTATTTCTTTGGTGTTGGTTGTGATCTCTCATTCATGATTTTCTTAATTTGGGTCCTTTCTCTTTTCTTTTTGGTAAGTCTGGTCAGGGATTTATTGATCTTATTAATTCCTTCAAGGAACCAGCTCCTAGTTTCACTGATTTGTTCTACTGTTCTTTTGGTTTCTATTTCATTGATTTCTGTTCTAATCTTTATTAATTCTTCTCTCCTACTGGGTTTAGGCTTTATTTGCTGTTCTTTCTCCAGCTCCTTTAGGTGTAATATAAGGTTGTGTATTTGAGACTTTTCTAGTTTCTTGAGAACAGCTTGTAGTGCTATATACATCCCTCTTAGAACCGCCTTTACTGTATCCCAAAGGTTTTGAAAAGTTGTGTTCTCATTTTCATTTGTTTCCATGAACTTTTCAAATTCTTCTTTAATTTCCTGGTTGACCCATTCATTCTTTAGTAGGATGCTCTTTAGTCTCCATGTATTTGAGTTCTTTCCAAATTTCCTCTTGTGATTGAGTTCAAGTTTCAAAGCACTGTGGTCTGAAAATATGCAGGGAGTGATTCCAATCTTTTGGTACCAGTTGAGACCTGATTCGTGACCCAGTATATGATCTATTCTGGAGAATGTTCCATGTGCATTTGAGATGAACGTGTATTCTGTTGATTTAGGATGGAATGCTCTCAATATATCTGTGAAGCCCATCAGGTCCAGTGTGTCATTCAAAGCCCTTGTTCCCTAACTGATCTTCTGCTTAGATGATCTGTCCATTGAGTCAAGTGGGGTGCTAAAGTTCCCTACTATTATTGTATTATTATCAATGTGTTTCCTTAATTTTGTTATCAATTTGTTTGTAAAATTGGTTGCTCCCCTGTTAGGGGCATAAACCTTTACAATTGTTAGATCTTCTTGTTGGATAGACCCTTTAATTATGATATAATATACATCCTCATCTCTTATTACAGTCTTTGGTTTAATATCTAAATAAGAATTGCTTCCTCATCTTTCTTTTGATGTCCACTAGCATCATAAATGGTTTTCCATCCCCTCACTTTCAATCTGGAGGTGTCTTCAGGTCTAAAATGAGTCTCTTGCAGACATCATATCAATGGGTCTTGCTTTTTTATCCAATCTAATACCCTGTGTCTTTGGATTGGGGCATTTAGCCCATTTACATTCAGAGTAATTAAAGATATGAATTTAGTGCCATTGCATTACCTGTAAAGTCACGGCTTCTTTCTATTGTTTCTGTTCCTTTCTGGTCTATGTTACTTGTGGGCTCTCTCTTTGCTTAAAGGATCCCCTTTAATATTTCTTGCAGGGCTGGCTTAGTGATCACAAATTCTTTTAGTTTCTGTTTGTCCTGGAAGCTCTTTGTCTCTCCTTCTATTCTGAATGATACCCTTGCTGGATAAAGTATTCTTGGCTGCATATTTTTCTCATTTAGCACCCTGAATATATTATGCCAGTCCTTTCTGGCCCGCCAGATCTCTGTGGATAGGTTTGTTGCCCGTCTAACATTTCTGCCTTGTAGGTTAAGGACCTCTTGTCCTGAGCTGCTTTCAGGATTTTCTCTTTGTCTCTGAAATTTGCAAGCTTCACTATTATATGTCAAAGTGTCATATTCAACTATATGCCATTATATGTCAAATTTGCAAGGTTCACTATTATACGTCAATAAATATAGGTCATATTTATATATATTTATATCTATATTTATTGATTTTTGAAGTGGGTTCTCTGTGTCTCCTGGGCTTGAATGTCTGTTTCCTTCCCCAGATTAGGGAAGTTCTCAGCTATAATTCGCTCAAATATACCTTATGCCTCTCTCTCTTTTTCTTCTGGGATTCCAATTATTCTAATATTGTTTCACTTTATGGTATCACTTATCACTTGAATTCTCCCCTAGTGATCCAGTAGTTTTTTATCTCTCTTTCTTCAGCTTCTTTATTCTCAAACATTTTGTCTTCTGTATCATTAATTCTCTCTTCTGCCTCATTTATTCTTGCAGATAGAAACTCCATTTTTTATTGCATCTCATTAATAGCTTTTTTTATTTTGACTTGATTAGATTTTAGTTATTTAATTTCTCCAGAAAAGGATTCTCTAGCATCTTCTGTGTTTTTATCAAGCCCAGCTAGTATCTTTATAATCATTATTCTGAACTCTAGTTTTGACATGTTATTTATATCCATACTAATTAGGTCCCTGGCAGTCAGTACTGCCTCTTGTTCTGTTTTTTTGTGGTGAGTTTTTCCATGTTGTCATTCACTCATAGTTCTGAAGGCTAGTAAGCCCAAGATCAAGGAGCTGGCATATTTGGTATCTGGTGAGGGTCTACTTCCTGGGTCACAGATGCCTGTCTTCTCATTTTGTCCTCACATGACAGAAGGTGTGTTTAACTTTTTAAAAATACAGTGATTCTACTAGAAAGTATGCCCTAGCAGCATTCCAGACCATATAGCTTATAATATTAATCCTATGTTCCAAGAAATGAAAGGGGAGGAAGGGAGAAGATTTTTTAAAAAATGTTTTCTTTCCTTAGCCCACTGGATGATTTATATTTCACTTGAATTCTAAATTTTCTACAAAGAATATATTTTAATTCTGTAATAATAAAAAATTATAATAGCATTAAATTTTTTACACAAGTTGCATATTTAATGAGATGTTATCTCCTGAAAGGATGTTTTCCACTCTTTGTATTTCCTTAGTCATAATTTTTACTGCTGTAAATAACATGCAGTAGTAAACACAGGCATAGTGATAGATTTTGCAATTGCTATTTACAACAAAGAGAAATAAATGAAATTTTTATAACTAGGGGAATAGAATCAGGAAAAGCAATATAAACAAAGGAAATTAACATGATAGAAAAATAATATCTTGGATTTAAAATGAAGTTTAAAAGTCATTTACTGATTCTAATTATTTACTCTCTATGACACCCCGACATATAGTGACATATAGTCATTTAAGTTCTGATTGAATGCTTTCAGTAACACGGCATTCACTATTATTTACATTGGTATAACTTACACTACCACTATCTATCTATTACCAGTCATTTCTTGGGTTGTGACAAGTTTTTGCTTTACGATCTTGATTCTTCAATCTCAGAGTCTGAATTTGCAAATCCCTTCCCAATATGGGTCTGATGAAAAGGATGCAGATGCATGATGTTTTTTCTAAAAGTTTCACATTAGTTATTTTTGCTCAAAAGATAAAAATTTCTACCTGTGACCCTAATATAGCATTTAAACCCCCATATTTTCAATGTTAGGTGCTATTCTAATATTTCCTACTCATTCATTGCCATGTAATTTTCTTCTTATATGAAGAACCTGTTTTCTTTCTATGTCTCTTGCAAGTTCTGTCTCTACCACACCTACTTTTTTCCCCCCAAGAGTTCAGCTTTTTATTAAACAGGTTACAGAAGAAGTGTGATCAAAGAGACCAAAGCCCATGTCATCATCAGATTTCTCAAATTCTTCTTTGTTTCCACTTCCTTCTCAGCTGGGGCAGCAGTAGTGGAGGGAACGGGACCTCCTGCTGGTGCAGCACCAGCTACCAGGACAGATCCACGAGCCCCAACATTGCAGATGAGGCTCCCAATGTTGACATTGTCCAGGGACTTTTTAGACAAGCTCAGTCAGAAAGGGTCAACATTTACACCAGGTGATTTAATGAGGGCATTCATCTTATCTCCCCTGACCTGCATGCATCACCTCATCATCATTCAGGATGAAGGTCAAGTAGATGCAGGTGAGCTCTGAGAAGGAGGCCATTGTACAGGCAGGTGCTGGGCTGGTGCTGCTGGCATTGGATGCTGGTATAGGATGAAGTGAGGGCCTAATTCCATCATGGCCTTAGCTTTGTTAGAAGGACCAAGTACCTTAGCAGCAGCTGAAATAAGTCTGTCTCCATTTCAAAAGTTGACTTTCTTAATTCTCTAAGTTATTGTCTTTGTGCCATTTTTTAATTCTCCTCAATGACTTTAGTTTCAACTTCTTTTATTCTGTTATTGTGTAGCTGTATCACGAAGCAGGACAAAAGTACTTATTTTAATTTTTTCTTTCTACAGAATTCTGAATTATTCAGATAGCCCTTATGTTACCAAGTTAGTTCTATTATGTTTCATCTACTCTTAAAACGTAGTTGGAAGGTTTCAAGTCTTATACATATTTATATCACCTAGTGCTTAACAGAGAGCCTTCTAACCGTAAGGTCTGTCTCTACATAGGGTATGCAGGGAAGCATACTATATCCATAATAATCAGAAATAGATATATATGATAATCAGAAATTTACACTGAATCTAGCAGGTTAGAACTTTTATTTTCTTGAACCTTTAAAAATCCTCACTATAAGCAAGACTATCACTCCTGCTGTTGTTTTTTTCATCAGATAACTCTTGAACTAGTTAATTCTTCCAGAATTGAGCCTTTTGCTGCTGCTGCTGCTCATTTCTTGGGACTATTGAAAAAGTGTTGAACAAAGCAGCAAGTATTTTAGGAAAGAAAAGAATGCTAAGTGAAAGAGTGACTATAAAACTATGGAAAAGATAAGGAAATCTGAGTCATAGTCATACAGCAGAGTACAGGATTGATCTTCTTGCCAAACTAATGCTCTGTACATCTTGTGCAATTACATTTCTTTCATATAAATAGGATCATTTTTGGTATATGCCAAGAAGGATGCTAATCTATGCTTTCTCTTATAATGGTGTATTTGCTCCTAAAAGACAAATACAAAATTACTTATCTTCATTTTTCATGCATCATCACACAAATATAGGCACTCTGTCTGGCTTTAATTAGTAATTCAGATAAAATACAAGTTGAGCCTAAAGAATCTTTTGGATTTTCTGTGTAGCTGATTTGTCATTTATGATACAAACTCCAAAAGTCACCCATGACTTCTCTTGATTGATTTTATCACAGTTTTGGAAGAATAGAGCATTCATCTGCTCTAATTAAAGATTTTAAACTCAGCCTTTTCCAAACAGCAAATATTTAAAATTTCAAATAGCCACAAAATGTAAATTTTGGTTAGGTAAGTCTCCTTCCTTTGAAACAAATTAGTGAGTAAAAAAGATACCTAAATGAATATTACATAGCAAATGAAAAAATGCATAAACTTGGAAAATGCATTAATGGCACTGCTTGTATAATTGACATAAAGACAAAGTATATAGGACAGTATATAGTTTTTGAAGTCACACAATCTGATTCAAACTCCAGGTCTCTCATTTTCTAGATGTGTGATCAGATGCAACTTATCTAGTCTCTGCTTCTTTCTTCTTGTGTCTAAAATGGGGATGATAATATCTATTTTTTTTAGCACTGTAAAAAGGAACACAAATATGAAATACTTAGCTTACTGCCTGACATATACCATCTTATCATTATTATTAGTGTCAAACATGGTTTCTCTCCAATTCAACTTTTATTGTAAGTTCTAGCCAGAGCATGTGGGGAAATAAACAAACAAAGAAATCCAAATTGGAAAGAAAGAAGTAAAATGATTTTTGTTCATAGATGATATAATTTTATATATAGAAACCTTATGGGGGCACCTGGGTGGCTCAGTTGTTAAGCATCTGCCTTTGGCTCAGGTCATGATCCCAGGGCCCTGGGACCGAGCCCAGCATCGGCATCCCCACTCAGTGGGAAGCCTGCTTCTCCCTCTCCCACTCCCCCTGCTTGTGTTTCCTCTCTCACTGTCTCTCTTTCTGTCAAATAAATAAACAAAATCTTGAAGGAAAAAAAAAAAGAAAACCTAAATATTCCACTAAAAATGTTAGAGTTATTAAACGCATTCGGAAAAATTGTAAGTTATAAAATCAATATGCAAAAATCAGCTGCATTTCTATACATTAATGATGAGAAATTTGAAGAGGAAATTAAGAAAATAATTCCATTTAAGGGGTTCCAGTTCCAAGATGGCAGAGGAGCAGGAGACCTAAAGTTCGTCTGGTCCCAGGAATTGAGCTAGAGAGCTACCAAACCATTCTGAATACCAATGAACACAACTGGAGAACGAAGAAAAGAGTAGCAGAAACTCTATGAACCGAAAAGCGACCACTTTCTGCAAGGAGGAGAACAGATGGCAGAGGAGTAGGAGACCCCTTTCTCAGCTGGTCCCCTGAGTCGAGCTGGATATCTACCAGACCATCCTGAACACCCACGAATTCAGCCTGAGACATAGGAAGATACATCTGAATCTCTACAAATGAACATCTCCAGCCCTGAATATTGAGGTACGAAGAAGGGAGCCGTGAATCCATGCAGAGATATCAGAAGATAAACAGAAGGGGGAGGGAGTCGAAATGCTCAGGTACAGGGAAGCAGTAGCCACCTGCACTGGGGAGTGGGCCGGACTCGAGGACCAGCACCCGCGAGAGAGCAGACTGAGACTGTGAGCCTGGGAATGCGCGTGCGATCAGACTGAAATCCGGAGCTCCAGAGCTCTCACTGGAACTAGACTGATACCGGGAGCTTGGGAGCGCGTGCGCGACCAGACTGAAAACTGGCACTCCGGAGTGCATGCCACCAAACCACACTGAAACAGGGAGCTCGGGAGCGCATGCGAACCACACTGAAACAAGGAGCTCAGGAGCTTGTGCGGGAACTAGGGGCAACTGGCGGTGTTAGATGCATAAAGGATAGAGACATGCTGGCCCTGGAAGTGTGGGCTGGGAGAGTGGCTGTGGGGCGCACAATCTGGGACGCTGCAAGGTTTTTAGCAGCACCGACAGAAACAGAGTTAAAGTGGCAAAGAGAGCTCAGTGGAGAGCGGACTGTGATCTCTCTGTTCTGAGTCGGAGACCAAGATACGGTCACTGCTGCTCTGACTCTCAGAAGAGTCACAGAAAACCGCCAGGGAAAGCCACCAGAGAACAAAGCCTGGAAATACCAGCTCACATTGTGCCCATCCCCATCCCCCCTCGCAGGGGACAGGGCGACTCTACCCAAATAGGGTTGCCTGAGTATCAGCGCGGCAGGCCCCTCCCCCAGAAGGCAGGCTGAAAAATCAAGAAGCCCACATCCCTAAGCTTCCTATAAAACAAGTGCACACTGCCTGGGTCCTGGTCAATAATTTGGGCTGTGTGCATCCCCACAACCTCTCCTCATCAGAATGATGATGAGGAGAAATCCCCGCCCCCCGGCAAAGAAAAGATAATGAGTCTGTGGCCTCTGCCACAGAACTGATGTATATGGATACAACCAAATTGTCAGAAATGGAGTTCAGAGTAACAATGGTCAAGATGATGTGTAGGCTTGAAAAAAATATTAACGAAAATATTAACAAGAATATAGAATCTCTAAGGGTGGAAATGAGAGTGAATCTGGCAGAAATTTAAAATGCTATGAATCAAATGCAGTCTAAACTAGATACTCTGATGGCCAGGGTAAATGAGGCAGAAGAACAAATTAGTGAATCGGAGGATGGGATGGAAGAAGAGAAAGTTAAAACAGAAACTTGGCTCAAAAAAACTCAATCTCAAGAATGTAGATTACGGGAGATTACTGACTCAATGAAACGCTCCAATGTCAGAATCATCGGCATCCCCGAAGGGGAGGAGAAAGAGAGAGGTCTAGAGGAGATATCTGAATATATTGTCGCTGAGAACTTCCCTAATCTGGCAAAGGAAACAAATATTCGTGTCCAAAAGGCAGAGAGGACTGCTCCCAAGGCCAATGACAACAGACCTACACCACGTCACATCATAGTGCAATTTGCAAATATTAGATCCAAGGATACAGTATTGAAAGTGGCCAGGGGGAAGAAACTCCTTACGTACAGAGGGAAAAATATCAGAATAACATCAGACCTGTCTACAGAGACCTGGCAGGCTAGGAAGGGTTGGCAGCATATTTTCAAAGCTCTATTTGAGAATAACATGCAGCCAAGGATCCTTTATGCACCAAGGCTGTCATTCAGAATTGATGGAGAGATAAGGACCTTCCAGGATCGGCAGAAACTGAAGGAATTTGTAACCACCAAACCAGCCCTACATGAGATATTAAGGGGGGGTTCTATAAAAGTAAAAAGTCCCCAAGAGTGATACAGAACAGAAATTTACAATCTATAGAAACAAAGACTTCACAGGCAACATGACATCATTAAATTCATATCTCACAATAATCACTCTCAATGTGAATGGCCTAAATGCTCCCATAAGACGCCACAGGGTTGCAGATTGGATAAAAAGGCATGACCTATCCATTTGCTGTCTACAAGAGACTCTATTTGAACCTAAAGATACATCCAGAATGAAAGTGAAGGGATGGAAAACCATTTTTTCATGCCAATGGACCTCAAAAGAAAGCTGGGGTAGCAATTCTCATATCAGACAGATTAGATTTTAAACTAAAGACTATAGTTTGAGATATGGAAGGACACTATATTATTCTTAAAGGATGTATCCAACAAGTGGATAGGACAATTGTAAATATCTATGCCCCCAACAGGGGAACAGCTAGATACACAAGCCAACTCTTAACCAGAATACGGAGACATACAGATAATAATACATTAATAGCTGGGGACCTCAACGCTCTACTCTCAGCAATAGACAGATCACCTAAGCAGAAAATCAACAAAGAAACAAGAGCTTTGAAAGACATACTGGACCAGATGGACCTCATAGATATATACAGAACACCACACCCCAGAACAACAGAATACTCATTCTTTTCGAATGCACATGGAACTTTCTCCAGAATAGACCATATACTGGGTCACAAAACAGGTCTCACCTGATACCGAAAGACTGAGATTATTCCCTGCATATTCTCAGACCACAGTGCTTTGAACTGGAACTCAATCACAAGGAAAAATTTGGAAGAAACTCATACACTTGGAAACTAAGAGCCGGCCTGCTCAAGAATGATTGGGTAAACGAGGGAATTAAGAAGGAGATTAAACAATTTTTGGAGACCAACGAAAATGAAAACCCATCGGTCCAAAACCTGTGGGACACTGCAAAGGCAGTCTTAAGGGGAAAATACATAGCCATCCAAGCCTCACTCAAAGGAATAGAAAAATCTAAAATGCAGTTTTTATATTCTCACCTCAAGAAGCTGGAACAGGAACAGAAGAATAGGCCTAACCCACACACAAAAAGGCAGGTGATCAAGATTAGAGCAGAGATCAATGAATTAGAAACCAGGAGCACAGTAGAGCAGATCAACAGAACTAGAAGCTGGTTCTTTGAAAGAATAAATAAGATCGATAAGCCACTGGCCAGACTTATTCAAAAGAATAGAGAAAGGACCCAAATTAATAAAATTATGAATGAAAGGGGAGAGATCACAACCAACAATAATGAAATAGGAAGGATCATTAGAAACTTTTATCAACAGCTTTATGCCAGTAAATTAAACAACCTGGAAGAATAGGATGCCTTCCTGGAAACCTGTAAACTACCAAGACTGAAACAGGAAGAAATTGATTATTAAAACAGACCGATTAATTATGAAGAGATTAAAGCAGTGATCAAAAACCTCCCCAAATACAAGAGTCCAGGGCCTGATGGATTCCCCGCAGAATTCTACCAAACATTCAAAGAAGAATTAATACCTATTCTTCTGAAGCTGTTTCAAAAAATAGAAACCGAAGGAAACTACCAAACTCATTCTATGAGGCCAGTATTACCTTGATCCCCAAACCAGGCAATGACCCCATCAAGAAGGAGAATTACAGACTGATTTCCCTCATGAATATGGATGCCAAAATTCTCAACAAGATCCTAGCTAATAGGATCCAACAGTACATTAAAAGGATTATCCAGCAAGACCAAGTGGGATTCATCCCTGGGATGCAAGGGTGGTTCAACATTCGCGAATCGATCAGTGTGATAGATCATATCAACAAGAAAAGAGTCAAGAACCATATGAACCTCTCAATGCAGAAAAAGCATTTGACAAAACACAGCATCCTTTCCTGATTAAAACCCTTCAGAGTGTAGGGATAGAGGGTACATTCCTCAATTTCATAAAACCCATCTATGAAAAGCCTACATTGAATATCATTCTCAATGGGAAAAAGCTGAAAGCCTTTCCCTTAAGATCAGGAACATGACAAGGATGCCCACTCTTGCCATTATTATTCAACATAGTACTAGAAATCCTTGCAACAGCAATCAGACAACAAAAAGGGATAAAAGGTATCCAAATTGGCAAAGAAGAAGTCAAAATGTCTCCGCAGATGACATGATACTCTATATAGAAAACCCAAAAGACTGCATTCCCAAACTACTAGAAGTTATAGAGCAATTCAGTAATGTAGCGGGATACAAAATCAATGCTCAGAAATCAGTTGCATTTCTATAAACGAACAATGAAACTGAAGAAAGAGAAATTAGGGAATTCATTCCATTTACAATAGCATGAAAAATCATACGTTATCTCAGAATTAACCAGAGATGTAAAGGATCTATATTCTAGAAACTACAAATCACTCTTGAAAGACATTGAAGAAGACACAAAAAGATGGAAAAATATTCCATGCTCATCGATCAGAAGAATAAACATAGTTAAAGTGTCTATGCTACCCAGAGCAATCTACACTTTCAATGCCATCCCAATCAAAATACTAATGACATTTTTAAAGAACTGGAACAAACAGCCCTTAAATTTGTGTGGAACTAGAAAAGGTCCCGAATCGCCAAGGAATTGCTGGAAAGGAAAAACAAAACTGGGGGCATCACATTGCCGGATTTCAAGCTATACTACAAAGCTGTGATCACAAAGACAGCATGGTACTGGCACAAAAACAGACACATAGACCAGTGGAACAGAATAGAGAACC